>NW_027185502.1:2425277-2739722 GCF_040183065.1 Periplaneta americana | reverse complement strand
AAGAGAAGCGAATAGAAGCAGTTGAAATGTGAATATGGAGAAGGATGTAACGTGTGAAATGGACAGACAGAATAAGAAATGACGTTATGCTGGAAAGAGTGGATGAAGAAAGAATGATGCTGAAACTGACAAGGAAAAGAAAAAGGAATTGGCCGGGTCGCTGGCTGAGAAGAAAGTGCCTACTGAAGGATGCACTGGAAGGAGAGGTGAACGGGAGAAGAGTTAGGGGCAGAAAATATTATCGGATGATAGACGACATTAAGATATATGGATCATATGAGGAGACAAAGAGGAAAGCAGAAAATTGGAAAGACTGGAGAAATCTGGGTTTGCAGTGAAAGACCTGCCCTTGGGCAGATCACTATGAATGAATGAATGTACCAAAAGTAATTTTAAAAAGAAAATAAGAGATGTACGTCTTTGAATGGAATTATAAGAACAGAGTTTATTCATGCCAGAGCGTGTATAATGAATGAAACACGTTTGCTTTCTCTCCTAAAAACTGAAATCGATGTGGTCTTCCTAAATATGTGCACGATATACCGGTACTATGTGAGCATCAGTCTAACAGTAATTCAACTTACCGACCGGTGTGACAAAATTATGCTGGTCCAGGCAGTGTGAGGACCTCAGACAAGATAACAAGATGGCTCCTCCTTGTAGCTGCTATGGTGTGTACATAATGTCCACTGGGCCACTCTGTTGCCTCAAAACTGCAAAAAAAATTATACAGGAAGCTATTTTATGTGTAATCAGTAGTGGCATTCTAACTTTCCAACAATCAGTTCTTTTGCTAATGACGCAAATGTCAATTTTAATATGCAATATGGGGTAAATTTCAGAACACGGATTTAACCCTTCCCCTCTACCCCACCACACCTACCTTGCAGCAAGCTACTTTCCCTTTGCGAAATATGCTAAGCAAGGTAACAATAAGCAGCTATACATAAAGAGAAACTGCATAGCAACATATTATTGAAGAATTGTGCGTAGAGTTATTTAAATCTCACAGATGTTGAGAGAAGAGAAATATAGAATATTTGCAACATCAACTAGCTTTGAATATCTGACCACACTGACAAATTGTTTGAAATGCACTACACCCTCTAACTTTCCACTTCCCAAACATCAACCACTCTATCATTTAGTTTACTTTTCTCAGTGTTATTGCTACCGCCACTACTGAAAAAAAACTTGATCAAATGTTTTGACGTTTCATTGCACTACAGCACTATACTGATTGCTCCCTGCAAATAAGAGAAAAGAGATTCAAACATAAGTTTCAGTATTGCCAATACCATACTCGTAATGAAAAAAATCATTTATTTTATAAGAATGGAATTAAAAATTGTAGGACAAATGTAAAAACAGGAAAATGAAGTACCTTGTTTATGTACCTAATAGTGTATTTTGTAGTAGAAAGTCTATATATTTTTTAAGTTATATTTTTGATGAGAGGAAGAGTGCACTAATGTGTATATTGTTGAGTGTTTACACTTTGCTATATTCTTCTATAGAAACAGACCAATTCCTGCGTTTTGTTATGCGAACACACACAGCCATCATTAGTGTATGCAGCAGGTTGTCTTGGTAACCATGAACTGCCAAGCCTGTAAGCATATGTCGTAGATCTTAATTTGGTTGTGTCCACCACATCATCCGTGCAGTAGAAGTCTGGCCATATCTCTTCTCTTTTCAGGCGTCCTTCTAGTAGATGGTCTGATGAGTTGAGTCGCATCCTGAGGTCTTCAAGTAGAAAAGTTTCCTTGGCCAGTTTGTAAATTAGCCAGGAAAATGTAGTCAACATTTCGAGATACCAAGGGCACGTTTCTTTCATTTCCTCAATAGTGATTAGGTCTCTGAGACTTAGTTTATACCAATTACTTCCAGTCTTCAACTGATTATCAGTATAGTACCATGGCAGTGTCCAATGAGAGCAGAGTGATGTTCTGCGACTGCAGTTCTGTCCTGAATGCGGTATGACGTTGTTGTTGGTTGTAGGCTGATCTCTAAGTACTTGAAGGAGCTGACAATCTCAAGTGGTTGATGCTAGCGCATTATTGAGTACACTTTTGTAAGTCAGCCTCCTTTTCTAAAGACCATCTAGACCATCTTTCTTTCATTCATGCATAAATGATTTTTGTTTGCCTATTCTCTCAAAGCATTCAAGGCTCTTCAAAGATTTTGTTGTTTCCTCCGAATTTCGCTAAATTATGTTTTTGAACTCTACAGTTCACTGTTCTACATGCGCTGTTGCATTGAAGCGGAAGGGGTAGAGGACTGTCGACGTAATCGCAGATGGGCTTCAAGGGTGCAGGCATGCTGCGAGAAATAACAATATAATAATATGATCACTTCGAGCTGTATTGTCGTTTACTTTTGTATTATGTTTAGTGCAGTATTAAAGCTGGGGAATTTCTTGTTCAATTAATATTCTTCCTTTCTGTAAAGAAGCTTGCATTTTCACTTTAAAAAAATTAACAACTGGTTCTACGAACTTTGACAAATTTAACAAGCGGTTCAGGCAAACCAGCCGAATGACATAATTGTGTGTCATCCATCTTGTAACCCTTAAAATAAAATACAATTCATAAGTACAGCAGGGCCCCCAACAATGCGACCTAAAGAGACCGAAGTTGAAATTATGCTTCCGAATTACTAACTTTACTTTCCTCACTTTCTATTCAAGGTCTTCAACCTTCCGGTGGTTGCGCATGGACTGTCGCTCCACTGAGAACTATTAATATGGTTTTCTCGCGTACCTGTCATCCCAGTTTCTTCCCAATTTTCATAGCTTTCAACAAAAGACTTTTCATTACTGACACAAATTTTAAGCTCTGAACTCGCATTTGCTTATCAGTCATTAACAGTTGAAGAATAATGAACTATTGAAGAAATTCATAACTATAGTTTACAAACTTGCTATCCAAGAAATCAAAACAAATGTAATCGACATGAATATCATACTTGAAGGCAAAAGTCTACTTTCCCATTAACTAAGCCTAAATGTCATACAAGTGCAGCACTTAAACATGGTGCTAGTTTCGGTCCAAGACTTTATAATAAAATTACAAACCATTTTACAAATTTGAGATATTTTAAAATTGAACCTTTAAAAAAAAAATTATAAAATTATTCATGACATATAATATTAACAAATGTATGTATTTTTTACCTTTTTATTTCTGCAGACTATATTCAAGTTTTTATTGAATATCACTGGCTTCTGTCTGATAGTCAATTTGTATTATATGTGTTTTTTTCTCTCTTTTTCTCTTTCTTCTTCTTCTTCTTCTTCTTTTTTTTTTGCTCTTGTGTGTTAGAATTAAGTTACTTACTGTATTTTAATAAACTGTCCTTGTAAATTTTATGTTATATTATTGTATTATTGGCTAAGACCACACCGTACACGAGCTTGGTTCTTACTATAGTGGCTAGGAACATTTTTGTTTTATAATTTTAATTTGTACTCACGTTGCCTAATAGCTAGCTAAATAAAGTAAAGAGTCCGCAATGACCTGTAATGCCAGTTAAAACTCCAGCAGTTACTCTGCTAATAAAGACCTAATGTAATGTAATCTAGTACAATATGTACATGTTTATGTCATGACTCCCATGTGTTGCTGCGACAAAGACGAAACTCGAGCAGCATGTAAAAATGTTTTGGCTACATGGTGCGGCAATATCATGTCTCTCACGCCCACATAGTTAAGACTCTAATGATTGAATGATTTCGCACATCATTTTTTTAAGATAAATATTTTCCACAAAAATGTTTGTCCATAACTTCTTTATGATTGTAAATACATTTAAACCCTTTCATTTGCCAGTCCACAGCGACTGTGAGGGGCTGATCAGTCTATATTTTCCTTATTGGTCATTCGAGCTTTATGGTTTCGAAAACTGAATTTAGAAAAAGTCTCAATTATGAAAGACTGAATTGACAGAAGCATCACTCCTAGGAGCAGTAACAAACTACAAATACTGGACAAGGAAAGAATGTAGGCTTAGATACAACAACCACAAGTCCACAATAAAAATTGACAGTGATACTTTCCATTTCGAGCTCAATGTCAATTTTTATCTTTAGTAGGTATCTCACCAACTTTGCCACATCAAAAAATTTAACTGTCAAAAGTACAACATTTCCCCATAAGGAAACACATAAATATACTTGGACCTCTCCAGACGGATTGACACATAGCCAGATAGATCACATCTTGGTAGATAAAAGAAGACATACTAGTATAGTAGACATTCGAACCTTCAGGGGGGCAGACTGTAATTCTGACCATTATTTGGTAATTGGAGAACTAAGAGAAAGACTATCAGTAGCCAAGCAAGTAGAGCAACAAGTTAATATTAGAAGATTCAATATTCCGAAATTAAAGGACGATGAAACTAAGATCGAAATTTCAAATAGATTTGCCGTATTAGCAAGTTCCGACGAAGTTGAGGAAGAGTTAGATGTTAATAGCATGTGGGAAAATATCCGAGATAATATCAAAATTGCAGCTGAGCAGAGCATAGGTTATTATGAAACTAAGAAAAAGAAACCGTGGTTCGATGAAGATTGTTGCATGGTAGTAGAAAGAAGGAAACACGCAAAATTGGCATTCTTACAGGATCCAGTTGAGGCGAATAGAGATAATTATTTCAATAAAAGACGTGAAGCAAATCGTACACTTTGGAAGAAAAAGAGAGATTACTTGAAGGAAAAACTGAATGAGGTAGAAACAAATAGTAAAAATAAAAAGCATTAGAGATTTATGTAAGGGCATAAAGAAATTCAAGAATGGATATCAGGCAAGGGTAAACGTAATCAAGGATGAGAATGGTGACTTGCTTGCAGATGCTCATTCAATACTGAACAGATGGAAAAACTATTTTGGGCAACTACTAAATATACATAGGCCAAATAGAAATGATCGGGACGAAATTGAAATACAAACTGCTGAGCCATTTATACCCGAACCCACACTTTCTGAAGTCGAAATTGCGATAGAAAACCTGAAAAATTATAAGTCTCCAGGTATAGATCAAATTCCAGCAGAATTAATTACAAGAGGGTGGAAGCGCATTATCTAACGAAATTTATAAGCTTGTACTAGTTATTTGGGAAAATGAAATTGTACCAGAACAATGGAAGGAGTCCATAATAGTGCCCATCTTTAAGAAGGGGACCAAGACTAACTGTAGTAACTTTCGAGGAATATCACTTTTGTTGACGTCGTACATAATTTTGTCCAATATTCTTTTGAGAAGATTAACTCCATATGTAGATGAAATTATTGGGGATCATCAGTGTGGTTTTAGGCGTAATAGATCAACTATTGATCAGATTTTTTGTATTCGACAGATAATGGAGAAAAAATGGGAATATAAGGGTACAATGCATCAGTTATTCATAGATTTCAAAAAGGCGTATGACTCGGTTAAGGGAGAAGTTTCATATGATATTCTTATTGAATTTGGTATTCTCAAGAAACTAGTCCGATTAATTAAAATGTGTCTCAGTGAAATGTACAGCAGAGTCCGTATAGTTCAGTGATCAACAACTCGCGTATGAACGGGCACGGGCAGTGCTTGGCTGATGCGTGCTTACTGTACCGGGCAGAGGACCGGTTTGTGACGTTGCGTTGTAGTGAACAGAGGCGGTTCTTGCCATCCATTCAGACAAGAGATGTGAGGAGCAGAAAACACTTCAAAACGTAGGCACACTCAAGTAATATAATTTACAGATACATTATACAACTCACAGCAATGAATATGGCAGATACGAAGATGAAGAGCTTGCAGTATTAGTTCAACAATTGAAGGAAAATGAGCTAGAAGTTGTTTATGATCACAATGTTAGTGAATCGGCTGTGTGACTCAGTTATAAAATTTCACTTGTATTAGTAAGATATTAGAAACCTTTTAAAGATTGAAAATTTGAAGAATGTTTAATTGCAAGTGAAGAACTTTTGTCACAACAAGTGTAGGAATTTGAATGTATCAGCTTGTCTCCTTCCACCGTGATGCGTCCCATCCGAGGTCTAGCCGAGGACGTTCAGGTGCAACTAGTAATTATTTGTCACCTTTCTTTTGTTATTCTTTGGCAGTAGATGAAAATACTTCCATTAGTGATAATCCCCACTGGTGATTTTTGTAAGAAACGTTATTGAAAACCTTCAGATTAAGGAGAGCTCTTACATATTGTTCTCATAAAGGATACTACTGCTGGTTCCGATATTTTCATGTAGAGCCTGTAGAAATTATTTTGGACTTTCTTGAAATAAACTTATATCCTTGGCAAGCAATGGTGCTCCTTCCATGGTTGGAAGTAAAACGGGTGTAATAAGGAGTCTAAGGGACGAAGTGAAAAGCGTTAATTTATCCCATGAAGTTATTTCTATTAACTGCATTATACACCAACAATTAGAACGAAAGATCTCACTCATCGTCAATTTAAGTCTTTCTTGACGAATGCAATAGTGAGTATAGCGATCTGTCATATTATAATAAAGTAAGGTGACTAAGTCGTGGCAAATTATTGGATAGGTTCTTTGAACTGAGGGAGGAAACATCATCGTTCACGAAGAAAAAAGAAAAGCCTGAATCATAAGTGAAAAATGAAAAAATGGATTTGTGAATTTGCCTTTTAATGTAATTATCTGAATGCTTTAAATTGTTTTCTACAAGGTAAGAACAAGATTATTGCACAGTAGGTCCGGGGTTCGATCCCAAGTGGTGACGGGATTTTTCTCGTTGCCAAATTTACAGAACGGCCCCAGGTTCACTCAGCCTCCTATAAAATTGAGTACTGGATCTTTCCCGGGGGTAAAAGGCGGTCAGAACGTGGTGCCAACCACACCACCTCATTCTAGTGCCGAGGTCATGGAAAGCATGGGACTCTACCTCCATGCCCTCCAAGTGCCTTCATGGCATGTGACGGGGATACTTTTTTATATGATAGAGTGAAGGCGTTTAATATGAAACCACCTCTAATTATGGAACGTTAGCTTAACTAAAAGCAAAAGTTACAGCACATTTTTCAAAATTAACAACGATATAGGCCTACTAGTTTCTTAAGACTTTGGATTTCGAAGAATATATTCACACATCATGCGATCTGCGCCAGGATTTTGATTCGAGATTTAAAGACTAGGGAAATTTTAAATATGATTTTCGATTATTATCTCTAATTGGAACTTATTGATTTACTTTACAATAGTGAATTGATGGGCAAATATCAAAACAAAAGAACTTTATCTGACTTTTATATGAACTTTCCGATTGTACAGACATACATGTTCCGGTCGAGGTGGGTTCCTCCAAGTGGTGACCGGGGGGTGCAATGGTGGCTCTCGTGCTCTTCTTTTCGGCCATTTTTCGTCCTATCACCATCCACTCCTCTTCGTTCTCTCTTCTTTTTCATCACTATTTCTCTCTGCCGGCCGCCATTGCATGCGGATCGCCCACCACATCATCACAGCCATTTTCACCTCTCCATCCCCGCTGTTTTTTGTTCTTGCCACGTCCGCCACCATGACGGGATTTGTTAACAATGCCTGATGAGGCTTTATTCTTCTTCCCCTTCTAGTTCTTATATCTATTATTAGGTTAAGTTTCTTAGGTTTATAACTCCCGTCTCACCAGCGGGGATCTTTCCTATCTCCGTGGTCCTGTCCCACGGTTTCGAGCGCGACTTCCAACTTGTGTGGCCCGACAGGGCGCCCAGCAACGAAGCAATAGTGGACCCTTCATACTGCCCCTATATGCAAGTCTAGGTGCGGAGCCCGGACCAGTAGTCATGTACACTCACGTAGAACCCCAATGGGGGTCCGGAGCGACTTAAACGTCCCGGTGACCGACTCTGCTCGCCGGGGCAGATATATCGCTCCGACGTGTTACCGCTGACGTATGGGTGTCGCAGTGTAATCAACCACAAGTCCCCTGAAGCTGCGTGTGGTCTCGGATTGCTCCGGCTTTGGGAGGGTCGGTCGGAGTTAGCCGCAGTAGTCTGGCACTTGTATTCGGTGTAGAGTGGGGAGCCACGGGCGGTTATTCCCGTGGTAGGGGCATAAAACTGCGACACGCCTCTGGTGTAAGACTTGCCATTAGGTGTGTAATGACCAGTTTGAAGGGTAACTTGCGTGAAGTGGGTTGCTTGGGATCGGGCTGTGGGGGGGTCCCCACGGCCGGCACAGACCGCGAAGAATTTTTAGGTGTCTTTTTCTTTCGCCCCCCCGGTGGCAGGCTGACGCCGACAGTTCCGTAGGGGGGGCCAGTTCAAAATGGCCTCTTCGCGCTCCTCTTCTCCTCCCTCAGAAAAAAATAATAAAAAACAGAAGACAGGAATTGATACGACTGGTGGTCAAATTTTGACGAAAAATGCTATGGACTTGGACCCTGAGAAAGTAACTGTCAAAGTGCCGCCTCCGAAGTTTATCAGTATTACCTTGGACGGAACAGAAAAGACAATGACAAACATTAGTCCATTTTACGTGAGACGCGCACTCGACGGACTCGTTGGGAAGGTCAAAAATGCAACTCGCCTACGCAACGGTAGTCTCCTCGTCGAGACGGTATCTCCAAAACAGAGTGAGACGCTGTTGAAAGCGAAGTTGCTAGGGTCTTACCCTATTAAAGTCGAACGGCACTCCTCGCTAAACACCACGCGGGGAGTAGTGCATACGGATTCTCTGGACGGTATGTCTGATGAAGAGATCCAACTAGAACTGGCGGAACAGTCTGTGTCCAAGGCTTACCGTTTATTACGTAAGCGGGACGGACAGACTATTCCGCTGAGCACTGTCTTTTTGACCTTCGAAAAGCCTGTCCTACCAGAGTACATCCTTGTCGGGTACGAGCGTGTCCCAGTTCGTGCGTATGTGCCGAACCCAATGCGGTGCTTTAGGTGCCAACGGTTCGGACATACGCAAAAACGTTGCACAAACAACATCGTATGTGCAAGGTGCGGCGGTTCTGACCATGGGGAATCCCCGTGTGCCAGCGCCGAGCACTGTGTGAATTGTGCTGGGGACCACGCCTCCAATTCTAAAAATTGCCCGAAGTATATGGTAGAGAAGGATATCCAAGAACTGAGAGTCCGAGAAAATATTACGTTTTTCGAGGCGCGTAAGCGTATTTTAGATCAACAGAAAAAGGCGACGGAAAAGTCCTATGCAGCAGTTTTGCAAAAGGCAACACAAGCAATAGATGTATTTACGCAAACGCCACCTCTTGTTAGTATACCTGGGAAGCGTATTGAAAGCGCAACCCAGACGTATGTAGACGTTGCCACTCAGACTGCTGAGTCAGACGACTCGTGTGGCCTTGACATAAGGCCTTATATTCCAAAAAAGATTATTACCGTGGCGACAGAGAAAGACTCTACGCCTGGTAGATCGCCGCGACGTCGCGCTCCCTGTTCTGGTGACGGGTCGAGATCACGGTCTCGATCAAGATCACGATCGGGCGTGCGGCGATCTGCGAGCGAATCCCCACGGTCGAAGACCAAGCAGTCTCAGTCAACGGCACGAAATCCTAGAAAAGATAAGAAGAGAAAATCACCCGTGAAGCCACCATGATAATTTAGATCCACATAATGACTGATATCATACAATGGAATGTGAACGGTGTACGCAGCAGATATGCAGAACTACAGCAATTGATCTATCGTGAGAACCCTGCTATTTTATGTCTACAGGAGACACACCTCCGACCTGAACATTCCCTGAAAATCTCGGGATACAATGTTTACCAGTATGACCATCTTGCCGGTATTCGTGCTAACGGAGGTTGTGCCCTCCTTCTCCGCCAGAATATCTTTTCCTCTGTTCTAAACATTAACAGTCCTCATCAATGCCTAGCTGCCAGAGTAACCTTACCTACCATACAGTTTTCAATAGTCTCCGTTTATATGCCCCCAGATACACCCTTCACAGTACTTGAAATTCAACATATTCTTTCACAGGTACCTGCACCATATCTCTTGGTGGGGGATTTCAATGCATCCCACCACTCTTGGGGCTCAAATTCTGATGACGACAGAGGAAATAAAATAGCAGAGGTATGTACCCGTCTAAATCTTGTTACCCTGAATTCAGGGGAAGCAACACACCTTTTCTTGGCTTATGGTACATACTCCATGATAGATATCTCCATTTGTAGCCAAGTTTTGTCCACGCATTTCGAATGGTCTGTGATTCACGACCTACATGGTAGTGACCACTACCCCATCCGAATGCGTATGTCCGCTTTACGTCCTGCGGAATCTCGATCTCCAAACTGGGTTATTAAAAAGGCGGACTGGGTCGGATTTTCGGAGTCCATATCATTCGAAGATAACGGACATGAAAGTGTGGTCTCCGTAGTAGACCATTTCTCAAATATGGTTATCAAGTCAGCGGAATTATCTATCCCCCGGTCGTCCTGCAGGCCAAAACGCTTCTCTGTCCCCTGGTGGTCGGATGCCTGCAGAGATGCAATCCGAGACCGCCGATGTGCCTTACGCCAATTTGAGCGCCATCCGACCCAAGAAAATTTTGTCCAGTTTAAACGTCTTCGAGCAAAAGCTCGTCGCACTGTATGCGATGCTAAGAAGACGTCCTGGACAAACTACGTCAATTCAATGAAAAGGAATGTCCCATCTAACATCGTATGGGACAAAGTCCGCCGAATAATGGGGAAACGTAGTTCTGTAATTCCGGGAATAATAAGCAATGGATTAACGACCACCAGTCCAATAGAAATTGCAGAAATATTCGCTACCTCGTTCGCACAGATTAGCAGCTCAAATAATTATGACCCGGAATTTCTGAAAATCAAAGATGCTGCGGAAAAACGAAACCTCAATTTTATATCAGATAATACAGAGTACTACAATACACCGTTCACATCCGAGGAGCTGGAGGCGGCACTAGGCACATCCCCTGACACCTCCCCTGGTCCTGATAACATCCATAACCAAATGCTTCGCCATCTTCCGCCTGCTGGAAAATCCTTTCTTCTGGGAATGTATAACAGAATCTGGACTGAGGGAGTGTTCCCATCTGCTTGGCGTTCCGCCATTGTAATCCCCGTCCAGAAACCAGGAAAGGATCCTTCTTTGTCTGGAAGCTACAGACCAATTTCTCTCACCAGCTGCATATGCAAGGTTATGGAAAGAATGATAAGCAAACGCCTGATGTGGGTACTCGAATCGGAAAACCGATTATCTAACATCCAATGTGGTTTTCGTAAGCACAGATCCGCCGTAGACCATCTTGTTCGGCTAGAGACCGCCATTAGAGATGCTTTCCTCAAGAAGGAACATCTTGTGGCAGTCTTCTTTGATCTAGAAAAGGCTTACGATACCACATGGCGGTATGGCATTCTGCAAACTCTGCATGACTGGGGACTTCGTGGTAATCTACCAACGTTTATTGCGAAGTTCATGGCAGAGCGGTATTTCCGAGTTCGAGTAGGCACC
The DNA here is from genome assembly GCF_040183065.1 of Periplaneta americana. Lineage (NCBI taxonomy): Eukaryota > Metazoa > Arthropoda > Insecta > Blattodea > Blattidae > Periplaneta > Periplaneta americana. The sequence continues at coordinate 2,728,264 of NW_027185502.1, read as the reverse complement.
ACACTTTCTAACGAACACCTCCAAGAAAACGGCGTTCCGCAGGGTTCTGTATTAAGCGTTCTTCTTTTCTGCATTGCGATCAATGGAATTGCCCACTGTGTGGGTAACCGAGTATCTTCTCTGTTGTACGTTGATGACTTCAGTTTATATTACAGCTCCCGATATCTTCCGTCCATCGGTCGACATTTGCAGCTGGTCATCAACGTACTATCAGAATGGGCTGTTCGCAATGGCTTTAAATTCTCCACTCAGAAGACGCAGTGTGTCCACTTTTACAACCAACGTGGACTACATCCACATCCCGAATTGCGTCTGAATGGAGTGGAATTGCAATATGCAGACACTGCGAGATTCTTGGGCCTTATCTTTGATTATAAGTTAACGTGGGAGGCGCATATACGTGATTTGAGAAGGCGTTGCGAGAAATCCTTAAACATCTTACGTCTTTTGTCAGGGGTCCGATGGGGTGCAGACCGTACAGTGCTTTTACGCCTTTACCGAGCTCTTATTCGATCAAAGCTGGATTATGGGTGTTTTATTTATGGCTCAGCAAATAACTCTAAATTACGTCTTTTAGATACTGTACATCACCATGGGATACGACTCGCTACAGGGGCCTTCCGAACCAGTCGGATAGCGAGCCTGTATTGTGAAGCAGGAGAACCATCACTGTATCGGCGACGTCATATTTTGTTGTGCTCATATGCTGTTAAGCTCCGCTCGCAGCCTGAGCACATCTCTTACGACTCTTTCCATCATTCGTCTCTGTACGGCCGATACAGTGAAAATCCACGGAGAACTCGTCCAGCAGGTGTGCGGTTTCGTGAACTGCTCTCTGAGCTGGATATACATCTACCATCAGTCCGCACACTGGAGTATACCACCACTCCACCGTGGATTATGCGACGTCCCATGTTTGATATAAGTCTGAGCCGCTGTTTTAAGAATTTTACACCAGCTTTTGTTTATAGACTTCGTTTTAGTGAACTTTTATCCCGATATCCAAATTATTCATTAATTTTTACTGACGGATCCCGGATAAATGATTGTGTTGGTTGTTCCTTCGTTACAAATGGAGAGATATTTAAATACAGACTAAGCCAATATACTAGTGTTTTTACTGCTGAACTCTATGCTTTTTACAGAGTTTTATTGTTTTTAATTAGGCAACCTCGGGGCAGATTCCTTATCTGTTCCGACTCTTTAAGTGCCATCCAGTCCTTGCAGTCTTTTAATTGTGATGATCCGCTTGTCTTAAGAACTCAGCAGCTGCTCCATACTCTCTTTTGCTCTGATTATGAGATTGGAGTAGTGTGGATTCCTGGCCATGTAGGGATTGCAGGAAATGAGGCCGCGGATGCTGCAGCCAGGGCTGGCGCACAGGATGGCTCTCTGGTATATTGGCGCGAGAGGTGGCAGGACATTCGAAACTACTTGAAATCTAAAATTTGGTGGCAATGGGAAGGAGAATGGTCTGCACAAGAGGGAAACAGATTACGAAATATAAAGAATACTGTTAGAGTTTGGGATTCGTCTACAAGAGCGTCGCGACACGAGGAGGTTTTACTCACCCGGTTGAGGATTGGCCATTGTCATCTGACACACGGCAATCTCCTACGTGGCGAACCTCAGCCGGAGTGCGATATGTGCCATGTTCCACTTACGGTGGAACACTTTTTATTGCGTTGCAGGAAATATGAGCATGCACGGAGGCAATATGGAATTCGGCCGACATTATGTGACGCTCTTGGAAATGATTTTAATTGTGCAAATGCAGTTCTGAGATTTTTATCAAATACAGGTTTGGATAAGGTGATTTAGTTTTTTATTGATCCGTTTTACTCATCCTCCGGACCCTTTACATCCGGAGGTTACATTTGTTGTTTTATATTTGATTTTACATTGTTGACATTTCGGACTTTATACATCCGAATATTTTATAAAATTTTATGGTTTTAAAATATGATTGACAAGTTATCCTCGGTGGCCTTAGTTTTATTGTTTTATTTGTTCGTCTTGAATACCACCTAGTGTGGTAGAATTGCTCACTTTTATGATTCTGTAGAAATCACCTTATGTATACTGCATTTGTGTGCCTCGTTTTATCGTGACAACGCTTTTTAGTTCTTTTAGCACTCTGATTATTATATTATTTATGTATTTGTTACATTAAGAATTTTAGATAAGGGCGCAAATAGCCATAGTAGCTGACGCGCCCTTCTTAAACCCTACTACTACTACTACTACATACATGTTAGGATCCATATATCTGTGCGAACAGTAATTTTTTCCTATGATGTTATGAAACCAAGTATCGGATCACAACTTAAAATGTGCTCTCAGATTATGCACTATACAAACAATAGTTCCAAACGTTGAGAAATTGCTGAGGGAAAAGAGAATTAAACAAATCCCGAAAAATCAGTGCTAATGCCAGTGTTGAATGAACTGAATGGAGTTAATTTCTGCATTACTACTCTTAGGGTTTTTATGTGTTTTGTTCAACACTTTCCCTAACAGAAGCAGTTTACACATTCACAGTAATTGTCATGCATTACCCGAATAATTAACACGAAATGTGTATTACATTTCTAAAAGTAATTATAAACGTATTAACTTCTAACTTTGTTGAAAATAGACTACAATGCTTTTCAAATTGGGTAACATGGTTTATTTAGTTATTTCTATTTAGCCCGTATCTTTTTACATCAGAAAACAATCATACACCTGTGCAGTAAATTCATATTGTGGTCCCGCCGCTGAACGTCTGCCCTGTTAAGGCTGGTTCACAATAAACCGGGAACGGAAACGGCAACGAGAACGAGAACGGAAATAATGTTAAAATAAATGTATCTAGAATGCTCATATTTAAATACATTTATTTTAACAATATTTCCGTTCTCGTTTTCGTTGTTGTTTCCATTTCCTGTTTATTGTGAACCAGCCTTTACGACTTTCACTTGCCCAGCGGGCGAGCGGGCAAGGCTTGATGACAACACAGTGCTCTGAGTTGAGGACCACTGGTATAGGTCATTTTCTGTCAGATGCGTTTCCAATTCACTGTGGGCTAAAACAAGGAGATGCACTATCACCTTTACTTTTTAACTTTGGTTTAGAGTATGCCATTACGAAAGTCCAGGTAACAGAGAGGGTTTGGAATTGAATGGGTTACATCAACTTCTTGTCTATGCGGATGACGTAAATATGTTAGGAGAAAATCCACAAACGATTAGGGAAAACACGGGAATTTTACTTGAAGCAAGTAAAGAGATAGGTTTGGAAGTAAATCCTGAAAAGACAAAGTATATGATTATGTCTCGTGATCAGAATATTGTACGAAATGGAAATATAAAAATTGGAAATTTATCTTTTGAAGAGGTGGAGAAGTTCAAATATAAATGATACTCAGGAGGAAATTAAACACAGAATAAATGGGAAATGTCTGTTATTATTCGGTTGAGAAGCTTTTATCATCCAGTCTGCTGTCAAAAAATCTGAAAGTTAGAATTTATAAAACAGTTATATTATTGGTTGTTCTTTATGGTTGTGAAACTTGGACTCTCACTTTGAGAAAAGAACATAGGTTAAGGGTGTTTGAGAATAAGGTGCTTCGGAAAATATTTGGGGCTAAGAGAGATGAAGTTACAGGAGAATGGAGAAAGTTACACAACACAGAACTGCACGCATTGTATTCTTCACCTGACATAATTAGGAACATTAAATCCAGACGTTTGAGATGGGCAGGACATGTAGCACGTATGGGCGAATCTATAGAGTGTTAGTTGGGAGGCCGGAGGTAAAAAGACCTTCGGGGAGGCCGAGACGTAGGTGGGAAGATAATATTAGAATGGATTTGAGGGAGGTGCAATATGATGATAGAGACTGGATGAATCTTGCTCAGGATAGGGATCTATGGCGGGCTTATGTGAGGGCGGCAATGAACCTTCAGGTTCCTTAAAAGCCAGTAAGTAAGTAAGTAGGTACCTCACCATTTAAGTTTCACAATTTCGGAACTTAATCTTCTATTAAAGCCACGATCTTTTTTTCAACATTCACATTAGCATGTGCTTACTCACAGTCTGACAAACACTAAAGTAAATTAAAATTGAAATTCAACTGAAAACATTCAACATTTTAATACATATCTTCAGAGCTGATTTTCGTTACCGGTACTCAATTAGTACATCACTCTGTGATTGTTTTTTTTTTTTATTCAGGAAATGAGCTAAGAAAAGGAAAGAATGAAAGAATTGGGCTGGCTTGAATAATTGCAACTGTGCTGTATCTCAACATTCTACTTGGAATACAACTCTTTTAATTAAAAAAGTTTTAATAAGTAGGTACTTCTAGGGTGACCAGACACCCTCTTTTGTCCGGATATGTTCTCCTTTTTAGGCCTTTGTCCAGGGTTCGAACAGATTTAAAAAAATCGAGAATGTCCTCCTCGTATGCCTGATATTTTGAAATTATCTGATTTGACGCCTTTCTCATCAAGTAACTTGCTTGTAGGTGGCATCAGCAACGACAGAATATACTCTTCACCAATGATCATAACTCTCTTTGCTCCTATTTGTTATGCTAGCTGTTTTCATATGTAGCCAAGTGTAAAAATCATTCTATATTATCAGTTTTGTCATAAGTATCTTAGAGCACTCTGGTTAAAAAAGTAACATACTGATACGCGAAAATGTCACATATTACATTTCTGAAGTAAGGTATTCAATTATAGTTCCGTTCATTTTCATATGTAGCTAACTGTAAAAACAATATTATCAAGTTTTTTCATAATTATTTTTTAATGAAATAGATATTAATATACTTCTAAGTATGATATAAGCCTAAATCTGTACTGTAAATGTTTTGTAATATAATAGATACTGACATAATTTAAAGTACAATAAGACTAAATCTAAATACATATTTTCTGTCCTCTTTTTTCAAACAATGTCCTCCTTTTCGAACCTTTGTGCCCTCTTTTTTTTTATCAATGTGAATCTGGTCCCCTCTAGGTACTTCGGTATTTAAATGAAGCGAATAATTATCAAACTTAATGCGTTTGAGAATATCAGAGTTCAGGAGGATCTATACAGACCACACCTGGAGGCATCAGAATGTAGGTAGCTATCTATGTTTCACTAGCGGTAACAAATGATATTCACACATAGTGGGAATCTTGTTCTGCAGCTATTTGATAAAAAGTCGAATTCTTCTCAGCTGTCACACATGGTGAAATTCTCCGTCACGTTTGTCCCAACCCATAAAGGTCATCTCCTTCAGGATTTTGTCGAGGAGTCGTGCCACAGCAGTAGGAGGAAGTGTGTTGCTGGAGTTCAGCTGCTGGAAGAGCGAAGATTTATCAATATGAGTTTTGTTTTGACTTTCCATAAATTAAACATTTTGATTATTTGTACAGTTTTGTTTCTGCATTACATATAATACATATAATCTACGTAAAGAATTATAAACATAAAATATGCAAGCTAATAAAGGAACCTGTACACAATTTTGTGTTGGTGGAACTATTAATATATGAAAAATACTCTAATTTCTAGATGAAAATTTTCTGACAGAACTAGGGAATGTTTCAGAACAAATGAAGTCTATAATTTTATAGTGAAAATGACGACTAAAATGGTACAGTATGTAGATCTTTAAAGTCATTTTTGACATTTCATTTTGTCCTTGGAACAAAAGACAAATCGTGTTTCTAGAGTTAATTGCCACTGTCTAAGCTATACAACTGAGTATAATAAAATATAATGATTACACATATTTCTCCTCCAAATTCATTATTATTGATGAATTTTACTAGCATTCTACCATACTTAAATAATTTCAATTTTTTTTCCTTCCTTATCATAGAAATCTGTTTTATTCTGCTCCAGTCTATTACACATCTGTTTAATTATTCTCCATTCTAATTAATGATGTATACATTTAATTCTGTTCCAGTCAGTTCTCTTGTATCCTGTTTTACTTTGTTATAATGAGTGAATAGATTATAGAGAAACCACAATGCAGCAATTCTGCTATTGACCAAGCTGCTTGCAGGTAGGGTTGCCATAATAAAGAAAGACAAAACCAAGACATGAATGACACGTAAATTGAATCAACAACAGGAAACATATGAATTTCTAAGAAACGCACACTGCATTAAATATGGACATTAAAAATAATTTATTTACTATACACACATAAGTGGGTGGCCAGGTAGCTTAGTTGGTAGAGCAGCTGGCTACGGACTGGAAGGTCCGGGGTTCGATCCCAGATGGTAACAGGATTTTTTCTCGTTGCCAAACTTTCAGAACGGCCTCGAGGTTCACTCACCCTCCTATAAAATTGAGTACCGGGTCTTTCCCGGGGGTAAAAGGCGGCCAGAGCATGGTGCCGACCACACCACCTCATTCTAGTGCCGAGGTCATGGAAAGCATGGGGCTCTACCTCCATGCCCCCCAAGTGCCTTCATGGCATGATACGGGGATACCTTTTTTTTTACACACATAAGTATCACTTATTTACTTAATATGGACAGAGTTGGACACTTCAATAATACACTTTATTTTATCTTTCACCTTCTTATTTGGCATGGGAATTACATTATTACCATTTATTTGAGTGCAAACCATTCAAATTTGTGTATTACCACCACAGTACCACTCATACTTATCAGAACTATGAATAGAAGAAAGTAACTTTGTTTCTGAATGACTATGTTAAATTCACTGCAATTTACATTTTTTATATTATACTGATTTAAGTGATTATCTGTTCCTTTCGTCCACTGAGCATTAATCAAAGGAAATACTCTTTCAACGTCGCACTATGCACTGCTCCACAGAAACAGAGCTGTACCCATATTTGTGCAAAGAGCATCTTTAGAACTTTCCTCTTTGTTGCCCGATAGGAAAGATTTTTCAATTGATAACCAGAAGGTTCTCATTCAGTTCCAAGATGTGTAATTGAGCATAATTTCCACATTATCCCACGAATATTGTTGTTGTTGCTAAGGATCTTCGTTCTCCTGCGGCGTCCCAATAGTATCTGGTGAGCTGCGATGGTAAATCGGCATCTATTTCCTTTATTGCTGGGCATGTTCTTTATCCGTGATGGAGTTCTGATTTCTGCAGAGTGTGCACTGTGGATGTAGTATATATAATTCGATGCAGATGAAAGGCAGGACAATCATGTTCGGTTCTTAAGCGAAATATAGCGACAGTAAATCTGGGATGTTATTACTGTCTAGCAGAATGTTCCAAGGTTTGAATTCGCTTTTCTTCAGGAATTCGTGTTTACAAAAAGACTGAAATATGTGTTTGATCCTGACTTTTGAGGCATGAAAAGAGATTGTAATATTTTGAGTTTGTCTGATGTTTGTTCCTTTTTTGGCCAGGAAGTCAGCTTTCTCATTACCTACTATTCCACAGTGTGAGGGTATCCATTGAAAAACTACCTCTTTACGAAGCCCTTGTAGTATTTTAAGAGCAGAAAGAATTTCTCTTTCTCGTCTGTTTTCTGGAGGACTCGATGTTCGTGGTTGGAGTCCAGATTTACAACCACTAAGTATAACTGCTTTGTTAAATTTATGTATGTGATGGAAAGCTGTATTGATTGCTTCTAATTCACCATCATAATGAGTGGACATTGTTCCAAGAGATACGTAAAAGCTAAAAAAGTCACTTAGATTCCTGCTCCAGCGTTACTGTGTTTATCAAGCAGAGATCCATCTGTACAAATATGAAGCCATTCAGATTTTGGATATGGTTTCAATAGCTAATGATTTTAATACTGATTGATCAATGCCATGTTTTGCAGTGATGTATTGTATCAAATCATTTTCACATTTAATTTCGGACTGATAGAGTGGGTGTACTGAGAGTAGAAGCTTATCTATATTATCAGTTGTTTGTACATTGTTTTCACTTTGTAATTTATAAATATCCTGGAAGAAGTCAGATTGTGTTTTGAGTTTCCGTTCAGAATTTTTATAGTTCCTCCAAGAATCATTGTTTGGAATTCGTTTTAATTTCTCAAATAAAATAAGACTTTGTTTCTCAATTTCGTTTTTAATAGGGATATTGTTAGTACTTATTTGCGTGGGGGCAGATTTAACATCACCTGTAATTATCCTCATAGCTTGATTCTGGACCATTTCTATTTCATTAGGTTGTGTTGGTATAAGAACTGCACTGCCATACATTAAAACTGGTTTCACATAAGTCTTACAATATGTTGTATTCAGTGTATGTACTGAACAACCCCATTTACTTCCAGCTAGTCTTTTCATCACTGTCAGCGTATTTTGCACTTTCTTTAACATTTTCAATATGCTTCTTCCATGTAAGTTTTGAGTGCACTGTCACACCGAGGTAAATGTAAACTTCTGTTTCTTCTATGGATTTATTATTAAATGTGAGTAAGACTCTGGGTCTAGTGTGACAAAGAGTATTTGGTTTTAGACAAGTTGATTTCCATCTCATTCTCAAAGCACCAATCTTGTAATTTCAGTAGGGCTTTGTTCATTTCTGTTGATAGATGCATATGTTTCTTTTGTGGTGCCGATGTCCACATTATGAGAACATCGGCATACAGTGCACATTTAACATTTTTTGTTTTGTTTAACTCAGATGGTAAATCATTGATGAAAATATTAAAAAGTGTAGGGCTAGATATTGCCCCTTGTGGAAAGCCTTTGTGAGTTTGTCTATATTTTGATAGATATTCATTGAATTTTGTTGCACAAAATCTTTGATTACCGGTACAAAAATTGTAGAGCCAGTGTAGCATTTTATTATGTATTCCAATAGTTTGAGTCGAGGTACAGAATCATAAGCACTTTTGAAATCGACATAAACAGTCAATATTGTTTGTTGCTTGTCCAAACAGTCTTTAATTTCTTGGCTAATCCTACTCATTTGTTGTGAAGTTGACTGATATTTCCTAAATACTGCCTGTTCTTTGGCTATTATGTTTTCAGTTTCCAAATATCAGATGAGACGATTGCAAATCATTCTTTCCATTACTTTAGCTAGTGTACTGGTAAGTGATATAGGTCGGAAGCTTTCAATTTGATTTTGGTGATTTGTTTTAAGAATAGGGACAATAATAGCTTTTTTCCACATTATTGGTATTAGGGATGTATTCTATATTAAGTTGAAGATGTCTAAGCATTTCCTAAGAGTGACTGTGCGAAAATGTTTAATCATTTCTACAGATATTTTATCTGGACCTGGACTCTTCTCGGACTGTAATTGAGCAATGGCTTTTTGAAGCTCATTCATATTAAATATGGTGTCTAATGTATCATTTGTTTTACTTTTGAATTCATCCCTAACATTCCTCTTAAGGAACTTCTTGTTATTTGATCTTGACTTGGAGGAGGAAGCAAAAAGTTTATTAAAAGCGTCTGCTATGTCTTTATCATCTATTAAAGTTTTCTCTTTGTGTATAATAGGTTGTTTTTTATGTTTTTCTTTTTATTATTTAATGAAGCAATGAAATTGTGTACTTTTCCACTATCTGTAATGAATGCTATACAAAAATGTTTCAAAACACTGTTTTTTTTTTCTGCATACATTATTTCTTTCCTAAGATTTGTTGCTGCAATTTGTAATTTTCCAGATTTCTGTCCGACTGCATTCAAAATCGCGGAATTCAGTCTTTTCGGCCCGGACCTTCTTCTTCACTATAAAATCACGGACTGTCCGCGAAATCCGTGGCATGTGGCAACCCTGCAGTCGCAGCCCAGTATTGGTAATCCGATGCCATAAAGCAGTGATATAAAATATTACTAAATATAAGCATTTAACCCACCGTTCACTCACTCAAGTTAAGAATGAATATGCTGAAACTGTCTGCTTTCTTGTTCCAAATATTTGTCGAATCTGCTTTAAAAGTGACGCATCATTTGCTGCACTTCTCATGGAGACAGTGTTTTTCAAGATGCAGTTTTTCAGCTCTTTCAGATTATTTTTCCACATTTAGACTTCTCTAGAGATCACATTCATAAGGGCTCAGTTTAGTATCGACCAAAAAATAATCCACAAACCCTGCAAAAACTAAAAAATAATTGTATTCGGAATCAGTGATGATTTCAAGAGGTGGCTGGGGAAGGACATCCTCCCCTGGATTCCACGATGTTCCCACTCGAGATTTCAGAAATATTAAAAGTAGAAAAAAATAATTTATAGAGTATTATATTTCAATTTGATATGACTTTACAGTAACTGAAACAAATTATTGTGTTATGTAGATTGTCAGATAGTTGTTTCCTTAAAGGTTGGTGTGCCACCCGATCTTGACTGGTGGACATTTAAACCATCTCAATCTCCAGTCTTGTTTATTACAGTTAAGAAGTCAGTGCTGTGTTTTTATTAGCGCGATTTCCAGTCTTAGTTTTGTTTAGCAAATATAATAATTTTGTTTACTGAAATAGTTGTAGTACATAAAGTAAATATAAATATTTCAGTGTATGATGGCAAAATAAGAGACATTCTTTACTTTTCTTAAAATGAAAAGATGTACCAAATTGAGAAGTCAATGGAAAGAGGACCTGTTGCATTTAATGAAGTTAATTCTCAATTGACTGTAAGTGAAAGCGAAATCTGTGAACTGGTAAAATTCATCTAGTGCTGTTGGGCAAGTCAATGAATAAAACGGTTGGAGTGAAATCAAAGTATAAAGAATGATGGGAAAAATAAATATCATTTGTTGTATTTCGATTCTGCTCGGGATGGTACATTTTGCAAACTGTGTGAAATGCATTTAAAACTGACTTTGAAGTTCTTGTATCAAAGCTCTTCAAAACTTTACTGTAAGATGCATTCGTCTAATTTAATTGGCCAGTTATTACTATTGTAGGACTACTAAATTTTGGCTGTTTATGTAAAAGGATACTTAACACCGGCTTTATGGGATAATTTTACACAGAAGGATAGTTCATATTCACCATGTTATACGTAACAATATTCACATTTTTAAGTTAATGGGTACCAATGTCAACATTTAGTAGTATTTAAAACAAATGAAAGCTCTATTTCTTTAATTGACCACATTTTTCTCTGTTCCCTTTCACATAGACTACCTACCGTCAGTTGGGGTGACTTTGTCTCATGTCACGGAAAAATATAAGTGGCGCAATCTCACATTTGTTCCAATGAAACAGGTTACTAATGTCTGATTCTGATATATGACAGAACAGTTTCAGTATGGAAATTTCAGACTGGACTTTGTAGTTCCACAGTTGGTTGTACTGGAGCTATTGTGTTGTTTACATTTTTCTTGTGCAGCAAACTTTCTATTGCAACAGGTGTCTCAACTTACTTCAGTAAGCTGGTAAGTATTTGTTTTTATTCTTTACTATATCTACTTGATTTTTTATTTTATTGGGTTATTTTACGACGCTGTAGCAACATCTGAATGAAATGGTGATAATGCCGGTGAAATGAGTCCGGGGTCCAGCACCGAAAGTTATCTAGCATTTGCTTGTATTGGATTGAGGGAAAACTCCGGAAAAAACCTCAGCCAGGTAACTTGCCCCAACTGGGATTCGAACCCGGGCCACCTGGTTTCGGGGTCAGACACGCTGACCGTTACTCCACAGGTGTGGACTGTCTACTTGAAAATTACAATTATTGAGCCAACACTTTAGGTTACTGTGTTGAGTATAGGGAAATGTGACATTTCTAACAGCGATTTGGAGTGACTTTGTCTCATCAAAGTTTGCTCATGTTTTGCATTGAAAATGAATTTATGTATTTTTGATTTGCATTTATAGCTATACATGAATACTAACAAATACTGGTACTTGCTTTTTTTTCATATAGGTACGTATTGATCCATCAGACCACACACGTGTTTGTGTCCTCAGCAGGTAGCCTGCCCTACAATGAAGGAACTCTGAAGAAAGCTGTAGATGTGTCTTAATGAAGCGATTAAGGCAAAGAAAAGCAGCCATAAAGTATGGAATTCCTATTACCACTCTGGAGAACATACTGAAAAAAAAAAAAAAAACAGGCACACAAAAACACTGGGGCAAAAGATTTTCAACAATAGGCAGGAACAATCATTTGTTGACCATCTTATCAAGTTATCAGAGTTTGGGTTTCTTGTGGATGAAACTGATTTTAAAATATCTGTGCGATAATATCTGCCAGGCAAAGGTGTAAGTGTGCCTAAATTCAAGGATAATACACCAGCCTCTGATTGGATCAAAAGTTTTCTCTGTGATCACCCTGAATTAATGGCGAGATTTGCGCAAAATATTAACAAAGTAAGAGCTGGCATCTCAGCAATATGAATGGGAGAGCATTTTGAGGAAAGTTGACCCTCTGAGACCTGCATTGGTGAAGAGGAACAACTAGGCTATTTTTCAGTCCTAGAGTTGAATGATTACTACTGCAAATAATTCCTCTATTATTGTTTATTTTCCAGTTTTTTGTGTCTGCTTTTGTACTCCTCAAATTACTTTAAAAATATGAAAACAGATGGAAATTTTCATGGAATTGATTTATATCCTTCACCTACTGAAGTTATTATTGTTTATTGAGATTCATTGTTGTATGATAATGTAGGGATGACATTGTCTATTTCCTGTAAAGGCTTATTGAATGGTTTTCGAGATTCTAGACAGTCACCCCAGGCCGAGGTGAGATTGTCCCATTTCTTTGGAAAAAATATGTGGACTTGGAAATTTCAATATCTTTGCAAAGTGGCTTTAAATTATTCATTAGTCACTAAACAGTTTGAGAATAATATTCGAGAAATTTACAAAAATACTTTTCACACAATAAAAATGTTTTAAAGGGAAAAAGGTGCTGAAAATGAGACAAAGTCACCCCAGTTGAAGGTACCTCTGCTGTTACGTAAGATCTGAATTATTGTTTCTTTTGGTGTCAGACTCATCTCCCCCCATTATAGTAGAAGGGCAAGGTCTGAACTCAACACTGATTTGGGATAATACTGCTTCCAGTTCTCAACAATAACTACAATAAGACATCCGTCACTTTTTAAACAGGTTCGACAAATATTTGGAACAAGATTGCAGGCAGTTTCAGGATTTCCTTTCTTAACTTCAGTCAGTAAATGATGTTTTAACTGTTTATATTTAATAATATTTTAGATTAATAATTTGTGGTAGGTATAGCACTGCATTTCACCAGTAGCACACTCCCTGCTTAACATTTCGTCTTAGACCTGGATTGCCGCATTGCAGTTTCACTACAATCTCTTCACCCAATACATTATTACATTCACTTCTTTTCCATACTTTATTCTTTTTTAATATATCATGAACTCACGTGACTGGTCAGAAATGAAATGAGGAATAATGAAAAAATAAGATGTGTTATTTATTTACCGGTACTTATTTACTTCTTTATTTTTTTACTTATTAGCTATTTATTTCTTCATTTGTTATGTATTTATTATTTATTTATTTAATCTGGCATGGTTAAGATCACAGCAAACATCACACACAAGCAGTGGTAGTAAATAATTCAATTCCAAGAGGATCACAAGGGAAGACTAAAGAGCACAGCTCAAATACAAATAAGAATAAGGAGGAAATAATAGTGCTTTTCCTTTTCTGGAGGAGGGCCAGTAGGCTTATTGTGGGATGACTTCTGATCACTCCTCTAGCACTATAAGGCGCGATTCAGCCACAGCATGCAGACCATACCCCCCTCTCTGCGGCCTCCTCAGATCGATGGCAGCTGGTGTTTGAATCTGTTGCATCCTTAACCAGAAGGCCATACCACCGACCATTCCACGACTCACCAAGGGGCCATCTTAGGAAGCAACATTCCCCCACTCACCCGCAGTTCGCTTATTGAAGCCCCTGTGGCTTCTCTGGGATATGCATTTCTTGCAGACAGATGCCACCTGGAACCACGTCCGTCATGTCCTCTTGGTCAACCTGTAAATGAAATGCTACTAATGAAGGCGAAATGAGTCCGAGGCCCAACGTCGAAAGTTACCCAGCAATTTTGCTTCAAGTGGTTGAGGGAAAACCTCCGAATAAATTCCAACTAGGTAACTTGTCCCAATAAGGATTTGAAACCTGGCCTGCTCATTTGACAGTCAGGCAGGCTAACCATTACTGCACAGCAGGGGACTAAAAATAACAGTGATGATAATAATACATTACACGTTAAGAGTAAAATTTATAATGTGACAGTCCGTTTTTATATTTACTATTATTGCTTAATCCTAAGTTAAGCATCGCACCAAGTGCTTAGCAAGCAATTCCATGGAGAAGGATATGGTTCTTTAATTTACATTTCATTCTCCATTGTTCTATATACACTTTTAACACATATAATCACTGATTGACTTTGTATCTTCTTTACTGTGTTAACATAGGAAATTACTTGGCTGCCTGGTTTCGAAGTGGTATTCAACAGCAACAGCAATGGCAACGGAAGCTTTTAATAGGAAAAGGATCATCTTCTGCGGACCTCTGGAAAAAGAACTAGGGAAGGAACTAGTGAAGCGCTTTGTGTGGAGTGTGGCATTGCATGGGGCAGAAACATGAACATTACGACGAAATGAGGAGAAGCATTTGAAATGTGGATATGGAGAAGAATGGAGCTTGTGAAGTGGACTGACAGAATAAGAAATGAAACTGTGTTGGAAAGAGTGGGTGAAGAAAGGATGATACTGAAACTGATCAGGAAGAGGAAAAGGAACTGGTTGGGTCACTGGCTAAGAAGGAACTGACTACTGAAGGATGCACTGGAAGGAATGGTGAACAGGAGAAGAAAGTATCAGATGATAGGCAACATTAAGATATGTGGATCATATGCGAAGACAAAGAGGAAGGCAGAAAATAGAAAAGATTGGAGAATGCTGGGTTTGCAGTGGAAGACCTGCCCATAAGCAGAACGCTTATGCACATATTCTTCATTGTCTAAGCCCAGTAAGGTCCGGTGCTGCCTTCTGGTTTCCTGTTGTGGTGGGGTGTGTGCGGACCTTCACTAGCTGCAGACAATGAAGAATATCACTTGGAAACTACCAGCCAGGTAGTTTCCTCGTATTAACACAGTGAAGAAAATGTAAAGTTAATCAGTGTTTACAGTTTAATTGTGATATTATACAAAGTCAGTGACAGGATTCCAGGGCCCTGGAAGTGATATACTGAAAGATGACAAGCAGAAGAATGTTCTATGCAAAGAAATAGAGAGAAGGTTCTGAGTTCGAGATAACGAAATGTGAACAAAATGAGATGCTTGATAAGTGAGTGTGGATATTTTAAATAGCAATAAGAGTGAACTGAAAAATCTTTTTCTTTAAGAGGATCCCAAGACAACAATTTTAATGACAGCATTACATAATCGAATTTCCTAATGTTACAAACGAAACTAACGCAGATATTGTGAACACGCTGTAGTCTGTAGAAAAGATTAGTATTCAGGTTCGTGAATAGAGAATCACAATAGTCAAAATGGAACACTACTAACTTTTGAACGAGATTCTTTTTGAGGCCGAGAGGAGAACATTGGAAAAGTGTTTGAGGGAATGAATTATAGAAAATGTTTTCTTACATAGTAGGTCATTTAACTTTGAAAAGTTAAATTTGTGTCTAAATACACTCCTAAATTTGTCACTGTTTTGCTATAAGTAATTGAGGTATTATTTAATTTACATGTTCGATACAGTGGTAGTCGGCACAACATATGGTGAAGTACTAAATAATTCAAGATGGCTGTACTTCAGTGTTACCAACTTTGAACATAAAACACTAATATTAATTCTTTTCAATAAACTGAATAAATTGTCAGTGGAGAGCATTTAAAAATTGTCGATGACCAGAATAAAACAAACTCTGAGAAAAATGAAAACAATTTATGCCACGAAAGATGGTATTATGTGCCTTAAATCAATTTTGAGGAGCAATATAACAATCATGTCTTAAAAGAAATTTATTCTTCTTAAAACTGCATTACATTCATCGCTATTATTATTTTCCATTTCTTTTGCTGCACATATTCCTCTTTGATAGATACAGATATGTATGAATAAATATAATTAAATAGTACAATGAGAATTGTAAAATTTTAGTTTTAAGTAACCAGGTAATGAAAATTTAAAAATCATACTTTTCACGACCAATCTCTATACAAAAAGAATTAAACTATAATTTTGTATCATAAGGATTCATTTCGACCAAATAAAAGAAAACTGAAGTATGTAATTATATATATATTTATTTATTTATTTATTACGTTGTTGTATAACATTATGGAATGCTGACAAGGTGATGTATTGAATCAGAATTACACAATTTTAATATTCCGACTTTTGCCTCAGGACTAAGGGAATACTTCAACAAAGGACAGGTTGCATATAACTTTATTTTATTTTTTTATGATACAAATCTTAGTATATAAAAGTGAATGTGGGTATGTATGTATATATGTATGTGTATGTTCTTTATACAAATCTACACGCTTTGAACAATATGTGCCAAAGTTTGCACATTTAACCAGGAGAAAAGCATAGGTTACATTAAAATTGTGCAAATGGATGTTAAATTAATTAAAATTATAAAAATAAAAATAAATAGATCAAATATTCATGTTTAATTAACCCTCAACTGGTATCTGTGGGTCAAAATAGACTCATATTGCTTGATATCATAATGTACACTTAAAAAGCGATACCAGTTGAGGGTTAAAATGCAAAATCTTCTACAGTCAATTGTTTTTTATAATTGTCTGTTGTATTCAACATCGACTTTCACGAGGTCATGGAAATTTTAACACGAAATTAAATTACATGTTGTTACACATCATGAAGGCTAAAACTAGATAATTCATGCAGTAAGTATCTTTACGCAGTCCAGGACCGTATTATGAATTCCTCGATGCAGTTTTATAGATAGTGAGCAGACTGTTTTATACAACTGAATCCTAGAATTCTTTGAAACTACAAGGATTGCTACCACATAATTTACTTAATATTGAATAACCAATAGTACTATTGCGAAATATTGATCCACCAAAATTATGAACGAATAAGAATTGGTGTGAAAAACTCATACGAAACGTAATAGAATTGGCAATATTAACTGCAAAAATAAAAGGAGATGTTTTTATTCCATGTATTGCTAGGATACTCATTCAGTTTTAAGTAACTGCAATTTCAATGCCACTAGCATTTGTAATGGCCATATTAAAATGAAGCTCAAGGACAGTCGCTCAAAGTTGCACACATTAACTTAAAAACTGCGTGTTTTTCACATCCTCAACTATATTTTATACAACAAGCAATTCAATGATACTTTTGTCATGTTGCTAATGCAGTATGTGAATGTACATAAGCCCACTGAAAATGACACTGTATTAATTCTCAAAATATTGTTGTTCACGTCCGAAAATGTGTTGCTGCGAAATTATATCTGTATAATCACATTACAAATTTAGTATGTTAAGTGTTGTGGAAATAAAAATCTCTTAATTTCTAAAATACCGGTAGGCCTATACGTTTCTCAGAATATTAGTCTTTATGTGGAAAAATGACTTATTACGAGTTTATATTGTATCTGTATTCTGTATATAAAATTACAATAATATAATATTTTCTGAATTTATGAGATATAATTTCAAATTATATTTAAAAAAACTGGATATGATATAAGTGGGTGTACAGCTGTCAAAAGAAAAAGTGGCCGCTCTCCTGAAACAAAGTTCCCTTCGGGTATCTTCGCTACAATTCGGAGACACGCGATGTTACATGTTGTTGGACCACGTTGCCTGATATCTACAGTTATAATTAAAGTATTCTGTGTGTTATTCGATAGCGTAATGGTAGCGTTCAGGCCTCTTATTCATGAGGTCCTGCGTTCGACTACAACCTCATGCTTTTTATGTTCTTTTTTTGTTCTGTTTTTGAGAGAGACAAACTATACATGATGGCTCCTTTCTCTTTTACGATTATTTTAGTAATTAACATCAGGTTCATTAATATATTATGCCATGACTTTATCATTATGATATTGTGGCTGCAAATGGAAAGAAAAAAGATTTTATTCTCAATAAAATATTTTTCGTGGCATAGACAAAACAAATTTACTGGCGTCGGCCTTAAAACATTCAAACAATTAAGCGTTCAAAAAAAAAAAAACAATTCAATATTTAGTCTATCTTCCTCTTATTTCGATCATCTTGCAGTCGAGTGGGCATGGAATCGACTAGTCTTTGCAAATGGCAACTGTTCTTAGACACGATATTCCAGGCATTCTGAACATACATACATAAGTGTTCTGTCCATGGGCAGGTCTTTCATTGCAAACCCAGCAATCTCCCATCTTTCCTATTTTGTGCCTTCCTCTTAGTCTCCGCATATGATCCACATATCCTAATGTCGTCTATTATTCTTTTCAACCACAGACCCAACCAATTTCTTTTTCTCTTTCTAATCAGTTTCATCATCATTCTTTCTTCACTCACTTTTTCAAACACAATTTTATTTCTTATTCTGTCTGTCCACTTCACACGCACCGTTCTTCTCCACATCCACATTTCAAATGCTTCAATTCGTTTCTCTTCATTTCGTCGTAATGTCCATGTTCCTTCCCCATACAATGCCACACTCCACACAACGCACTTCACTAGTCTCTTCCTTAGTTCTTTTTCCAGAGGTCCGCAGAAGATCCTTCTTCTTCTATTAAAAGCTTCCTTTGTTCATGTTTGCAGTTTTTCTTGGGTAGGATAGGCCTAAATGCGGTAACATCCCGTTGCTTTCCGCACACCACTATCTCTTTCGCATCTTATTAGATTCCAGGGGGCCCAAGCGTGGAGATGAGGAGAGTGGATTTGACTAATTGGGCCCTCCGGACTTCACCGAAAGTCACGGCAAGGGTTAAATATTAGTTCTATCAGGATGTTTGACCCGATCAGAGACCGGGAAATCCCAATTAGCCTTTGCCTCCCGCATCCTGGACTAGCTTCTACGAATCATCAGAAAATCTTAGAGTGTGATTGGGCCAATTTTTCCGAAAATGTTTCCACACTTTTGCCCTCGTAGCTCAGCGGACGAACGTCGGAATTTAGATGTCAACGTCTCAGGTTCAATTCCTCGTTACTCCTTTTCATTTTATTGTGGTTCAAGATAGTACAGTATAATGTAATAATACAAAAAGAAAAACTAATACCATTATTATGCAACTGGATTTTTCCAAACCTAATATTAAATTTATGTTATTTATATCGCTAAAGAACGATTACAATATAAATAACTTGAATATTATTTATACAGTATCACTAAAGAACGATAACAGAATATAAATAATAAATATCGTTTTATTTAATTAATATAAGATATTATATAATACGTATTTAATTATCTAAATAAAATAACCTATTTTACAAAGAAAGATGGTTGTGTTATAATAATTACTTACATAAAATACAGATTATTTATATTGCGAAAGAACAATAACAATATAAATAACTTGAATATTGTTTTATAATGCTAATGAAGGAAAACAGAATATAAATGATAACTTGAATATTATTTATATCGCTAAAGAACGGTAACAATATAAAAACGTGAATATTATTCATATCGGAATTTCACAGATTTATTACAGATGTATTTAAGAAATTGTAGAAGAATAGTAATTAGTAACTGTGTTCTATTTATTCTTCTTGGAGCCAAATTTGTAACTTTTAAAAGTGTGGTTACTATGTTGAAGTGTATGTGTTGCAACGGATGCTTGATTTGTTATGTATGTGAGTCAGTTAAGGGATGCTTGATGTCGTCGCAATGTCGTAATTATAGTTTGTGTTTGTGTGACTATTGTGTATTAATTTATGATGTATGGTATGGAAAGCTGCATATTTGTGTTATAGAAGTGTTACGTATGTGTGTTGTTAATGTTTTTGTATGTTTCAAATTGATAATTGATATTTGTTTTGCAATCGCAATGCCTAATTTACGGATTGTTTATGTTTTGTTTACATCGCGTAAGCTAATTTAATGTTCTTTTCCATTTCTCTTTATGCTTATGTTTTTTGTGTATAAAACTATAGCCCTAACATACATATGTAAAATAGGGCTAACCCCCATTGGAGATACAATAATAATAATTATTATTCATATCGTTATAAAACGATAACAGAATACAAATGATGACTTGAATTTTATTCATATCTCTAAAGAACGATAACAAAATATAAATAACGTGATATCCATAAAGAACGATAACTGGATATAAATGATAATTTGAATATCATTTACATCGCTAAAGAACGATTAAAAAATAAAATGAAAACTTGAAGAAGGCCCGAACCCACAACCTTTGAATCATTAAACAAGCACTCTACCGCTGGTGTACGAGGCGCAGATATGGAACACTTTCACAGTTCCGGAACTGCTTGTACAAGCACATGCATCGTGTAACATTGCCGCGACCCGAAGTGGACTTTGAAAATATTCGCTGTTCACGAGTGCGGCCACTTTTTTTTTTGACAACTGTACAGCAGTCAAGAGGTAAAGAATCTTCCAATATAAATTCAATGAGATATATATATTGATTTTATGCTGAAACTGATCAGGAAGAGGAGAAGGAATTCTATTTTCGTTGGGTTTTACTTTGTTTATAGTTTGATTTTTCTATTACTTTATTTGTATTTCTGGAGGTGCGGAAAAGAAGGCCTAATGGCCTTAACTACACCAGAATAAATAAATAAATAAATAAATAAATAAATAAATAAATAAATAAATAAATGGATGAATGAATAAATAAAAAAAAAAAACAAAATAAATATATAAATTTAAAACAACAATTTAACGTCAGGCACATGATGAAATGTTTTCTTTTCGGTGCCTGATTTACAACTGTTTTAAATTGAGTTAACCCTGGCAGGCATTTGGCTAAGAAGTTTATTAATTCATGTAAGTGATATTAAGTAAAGATTCATCTTTATGGCTTAGTGAAGATAATTCGTTTTGGTTTCTATAGTTAGGTTTCCGAGATTTCTGAAAATTTAAAAACCAGTTTAATTAAAAATAGAAGCAGAAAGGAAAACCCGGGAAATGCCGGGTGCTTTTAGCTAGTTTAACATAAATCACAGTTAGGCAACGACAAAAATACACAATGAACAATCAACTGTATTATTTTCTGTGTAACAGCACATTTATTTTATTTTTCTGAAAAACACAAAGTGATATAAAAAGAAAATAACTATTGTTTTGGACAGACATATCATGTTTGCTCCAGCATTTGCATCAGCCAATAATTCTGAAATTAGTCATTTCATTACCAAATTTCCAGACGTCCTCTTCCTTAACCAACCTCTTGATAATGTTCGTGGCATCATAGGATCCTTCGAGACTAAAAGAAAGACAGAATTTGGTTTAACACAGAAATTATCAATGTTAAAAGGGGATCTGTGCATGTTTTATATAAGAAAGTAATTACACATAGCCCCATTTAACAATAACTGAATTACTTTTTATGGAATTATAGTGAACATTATGGTGACAACACTGGACTGGACAATTAATCTTGTAAATATCAGTAGAAAAGGGGGGGGGGGGGGGAATTAAAATTAGAATCAAAAATATATTACATTGTACACAGAGTGAAAATTAATACTGCATAAATAACATTGTACCGGTACCTAAAAATATGACATCAGGCTTTGAAACAGAAATGTGGAAAATAAGCCAAACTCTCAGTGCAATCTGTCTCAAGGATCTGGCAAATTTTGAAGAAAAATACTACACTCACAGAATTCTTTGCTTTTGAAGGTACAGAAATCTAACTATATCATTTTTTGTGAATTAATGAATGAATAAATAAATAAATAAATAAATAAATAAATAATGGTACTGATACAAGAAATCTCATTATCAGAGACTTTCACTTTCCTCTGAATTAATGGTGGCCTCTGATGTGCCGTCCAGCTGCAAGTCATTGTGCAAAATGTTAACCCTCATGGCTTGGATGTCACAGAGGTTGGTGTATCTGAGAGACCAACGAAATAAGCCTCACTGGCTTCTTGGAACACCATGATAGCTAATCCCTGGAAGTGAAACTCTGCCGTTAAGTCCTATGCAACAGAAAAAACACAACTTGGAAATTATCAATGATGAGATCGTCTAGCATCCTTGTATTTGAATGTGTAGCAATCTATCTGTAGGCATATCATATTTTGTTAAAAAAATAGTGGGTTTTGATATGAGGTGTGTGATCATCAGAGATATTTTCACTTTTCCTAAATTAGCGGTGGGCTCTGTCGTGCACAATGGTAACCCTCATGGCTTGGATGTGGGGAGGTTGGTGTATTCGAAGACCACCCTCCTATGACACACCTTGGGCAATGATTATGTTGATAAATTGGTCTACACAACTCACTTCATATGGCTGAATGACAAACAGTCAATTAACCACCATTAGACAAAGAAAAATTACTTATGGATTACTTACATTTAGAGAATTATCTTTTCAAGTGTCGTTTATTCCTGTTTGCATTGTCTGGCAGTGGTACTCCATTCTGTCTCAGCCATGTCTACAAAGTTCACATTTTAACATAAATAATGCAACTTAACATCACAGTTCATACTCGGATTCTATAGAAATTATATTTACCATTAAATGATCTCGTCTCCTTTCTACCCACTTCTGGAATGTCTTCATGGCACCATAGTAATCTTGGCCAGTCTTCAGATTGGATGCAAAAAGTTAAATCTGCGTCTATAAGAGAGGCAAGATATTTAGTTTCTAGAGAGAACACATAATAAAAGTTACTACACTATATAGGTATAGTATTGTAGTTACATACCAGGTTCCAGCTTGCACAATGACCAGTCTTCCACCCACAGCAGGTCGATGCATGCATGACTCCTTGAATCTTACCACCAACGATACTGGTTTGCTCCATGAATGTGTTGCAGAGTCTATGAAATATACATAGAATTAATAATGTTATAACATTCGTTCCCTTTATTATCTTAAAAGTCCACACCTGTGGAGTAACGGTCAGCGCGTCTGGCCGCGAAACCAGGTGGTCCGGGTTCGAATCCCGGTCGGGACAAGTTACCTGGTTGAGGTTTTTTCCGGGGTTTTCCCTCAACCCAATACGAGCAAATGCTGGGTAACTTTCGGTGCTGGACCCCGGACTCATTTCACCGGCATTATCACCTTCATTTCATTCAGACGCTAAATAACCTAGATGTTGATACAGCGTCGTAAAATAACCCAATAAAAAAAAAATTATCTTAAAATATTGTAATAAAGCCTGCCATTCATAAAAATCCAGACTTCACCCAGAAAAACAATAGACTTTGGACATATTCTCTTAAAATTAATATTCTTACTTTCTCTGAGATTGCCCTCGTTTTTAATTTAAACCACATTTCCTTCAAAATTGTCCTTAATAACGAACGTGATCCTCCAAATGAGTATCTATCGTAGTTTCCTGTTACACGGCCCAGCACCAGCATGGCTGTTACTCTTTTTCCTGAACAGAAATGAAAATAGTACCAGTAGCAATAAATAAGAAGTAATTATAAATGTAAAGTCCACAGTCTTTTGACTTATAAAAATTAATAAAAAAAATGTCACTGCCATAATTTTCTTCATCTCAATTCAGTCTATCATATACAAATCTTGCAATGACTTCCTTGGAAAAATCATCTGATGCTGGTTACAGGTTGTGGATATTTCTTGTTTCTCCCTGGTGTAGACAGTGCATGCCTCTTTTCAGATTTGATAATAATTATTTCTACTGCATTCTATGAATGCTGTAATAAAAGTATGGAGATTATATTTATTACTTACAAATGGCTTTTAAGGAACCCAGAGGTTCATTGCTGTCCTCACATAAGCCCGCCATTCTTCCCTATCCTGAGCAATATTAATCCAGTCCCTAGCATCATATTCCATCTCCCTCAAAATATTATCCTCCCATCTAAATCTCGGCCTCTCCAAAGGTCTTCCGACTAACTCCATATGCTATTATGGACTCACTCATTCGTGCTACATACTCTGTCCACATCAAACGTCCGGATTTAATTATGTCAGGTGAAGAATATAATGCTTGCAGTTGTGCGTTGTGTAACTTTCTCCATTTTCTTGTAACTTCATCCCTCTTAGTCCCAAATATTTTCCTAAGAACCTTACACTCTAACACCCTTAACCTCTGTTCCCCTCTCAAAGTGAGAGTCCAATTTAATGCTTCTTATACATACATGCCTGTGGTGTAACTATATCTGGAACAAGTAAACATATAATATGCTCCTTTTTAATTATTCCTATAGCCTTAAAGATTATGGTAATAAGCTTACAGTGAAGTACTTGGGACAGTAATAAATATATTCTTCTGCATTACTGAATACGTATTTTTTTTACTTAATTTCAAACAAGAATATAAAAATTGGAGATTTATCCTTCGAAGAGGTGGAAAAATTCAACTATCTTGGAGCAACAGTAACAAATATAAATGACACTCGGGAGGAAATTAAACGCAGAATAAATATGGGAAATGCGCGTTATTATTCGGTTGAGAAGCTCTTATCATCCAGTTTGCTGTCCAAAAAATCTGAAAGCTAGAATTTATAAAACAGTTATATTACTGGTTCTTCTGTATGGTTGTGAAACTTGGACTCTCATTCTGAGAGAGGAACATAGGTTAAGGGTGTTTGAGAATAAGGTGCTTAGGAAAATATTTGGGGCTAAGCGGGATGAAGTTACAGGAGAATGGAGAAAGTTACACAACACAGAACTGCACGCATTGTATTCTTCACCTGACATAATTAGGAACTTAAAATCCAGACGTTTGAGATGGGCAGGGCATGTAGCACGTATGGGCGAATCCAGAAATGCATATAGAGTGTTAGTTGGGAGACCGGAGGGAAAAAGATCTTTAGGGAGGCCGAGACGTAGATGGGAGGATAATATTAAAATGGATTTGAGGGAGGTGGGGTATGATGATAGAGACTGGATTAATCTTGCACAGGATAGGGACCGATGGCAGGCTTATGTGAGGGTGGCAATGAACCTTCGGGTTCCTTAAAAGCCATTTGTAAGTAAGTAATTTCTAACAAGAATATTTTTATACAAACCAAAGTTTGTCGGTGATGAGATTTTATTTTATTTGGGACTTGTATTTCTAAGTAAACTTAAAATTTTTCAAAATTCAGTTGCATGTTTATAATGAAGTTGCATTAGATTAGGTTGCAGAAAAGTCTTCATATGTTAAATTATGTGTAAATATTCTTTAACACACTATCATGGATGCACCCTTATGGAATAAGATCTGTACTGATCCTGTCAACTATTATCTATAAAAACAGGTAGGCCTACTTACAAGAGATTTGCAATTCTTGTCATTAGAGCCGCTTTGGTTTGACAGATATCTTCCTATTCTGCTTCAGCCTTCAATTGTCTGTACATATGCCAGGTAATATTTTGGCGAATCCTCAGACCTCACCTCATCTCACTACATCTCGCCAAAATATTGTAAAAAATTGCACAAAATTATAAAAATTTGTAAAAAATTACTAAATTGTAAGACCATAAAAATTGATAAAAATTGTAATTGTAATATTGTAAAATTTTGACTTGTTTCACATATTAAAGCTTCATTGCTCATGTAAGATCTATGGGAATGAATGAATGAATGAATGAATAACCACTGCTTATTGTAAGCTGCTCTGTAACGAAAGTAAGTTATTTTCTTTCTTGATGTAGGCCTATAAGTTCTTCAGACTCTTTCTTTCTGGACATGTTATAACCTTAAGATAAAATGGTTATTGCATTTTAAAATATGAATTACACATTAACCTAACTTCAACCTTGATTTAATTCACCTTCATTAGACTTAATATTTGTAGGGTTATGTAAAATTATATTACGTAATTCTCCAAAATAACTGCACCATAGGAGACACAATTTTCTTTTGTTCCATTGACTTCTGTGAGATGATAACTTAGTGATAAACACATGGTTTTAGTTTCCAGCTATAAATACTTTCAACATAAAAGTCATTTAATACCTGTATATTATTATGGATTGTTGGAAGTATTTATTAAAGCAAACTAAAACCACATGTTTATCACTGTATACATGTCTCATAAGCCAGTGAAACATGCCTTCTTTGATGTAGATTCTCTGGAGAATATCTTATATTATGATAAAAAAAATGTGATTATTATATCATATAATTTATTTTTTAATACTGTATGTATAGGGCCTAATGCTTAAAAATTCAAATAATGCTCTTACCTCACCAGAATCATCTGTAGGTCTAGGCCCTAATTATAAATTTCACTATTCTAGAATATAAGTATGCCTATGTAATATAATATCTTAATACATATTAAATTATAGTGAGTCATAATACAACACAACATTCGAAATTCTCTACAGTTTCGATGGCTACAGATTTCCTGAAAATTTGAAACAATTTTAACAATACGGTATATAAAACTTTACCCTAAATACAAATATTTACATACGGAATACTTAATACATTTTACAGGAGAAAAATTCGTCCAAAGGGCTAAACTCGGGAAGAGTACCCAAAACGCTCATTGCATTTCCGCGTTGAATTTCAGTACTGAAGTGTTGACGCAAATAAGTAGTGCAACAAAGATCACCAGTAATGGAGATCAAAATTTGGCCGATTTGAGATACCGAAACTTTAGTGTCATGACTCCAAGGACCGAAGGTCTCTACAGCAAAGGGGACAAAGATATAATTGTCTAAAAGATGAGCATATTTATTGACTTTGTTTTTCACGGCTAATTCAACAGCAGATGCTGCGCATCTGGAGGTATTCGGCAAGTGAGATGGAGCTGGAGCGTCAACATTCTAATAAATGTTAATTTCATTGTAATACTCCAATGTAAAGCTCCAAAATTTCTACTTACCTAGAAACATACAATACCGGTAGTTCTGATAATAATTACACCACAGAGTTGTATTACGGTATGTGATGTGATGGAAATAGTAACTTCGCGTACAACTCGCAATTCGCGGAATATATTATAATCGCGATATAAAATACATACAATACAGTATTATGTTTGAACGAAATTTTTAATCGAGCAGCGGGCCAGATTGATTAATAATTCCAAGTGTACCAACGTAAGAGTCCCTATCACCATGGCATGGCGAGTCCTCAGGTTGCGGATAGAGGAGACAGCCTCCAGATATGGAGGGTAGCTGCGAATATATTGAATAAGCAGTCGTGGACAGCCGATAAGGGGTGGTCCTCCAGCTTGGGGGTTGGGCAAAGGGCTAACAACCCATCACCATAAAAAACAGCTTGTTATGAATCCCTACAATAAGCCTCAGAATAGGACTGATACACAACGCAGAACTGCACGCATTGTATTCTTCACCTGACATAATTAGAAACATTAAATCCAGACGTTTGAGATGGGCAGGGCATGTAGCACGTATGGGCGAATCCAGAAATGCATATAGAGTGTTAGTTGGGAGGCCTGAGGGAAAAAGACCTTTAGGGAGGCCAAGACGTAGATGGGAGGATAATATTAAAATGGATTTGAGGGAGGTGGGATATAATGATAGAGACTGGATTAATCTTGCACAGGATAGGGACCGATGGCAGGCTCATGTGAGGGCGGCAATGAACCTTCAGGTTCCTTAAAAGCCATTTGTAAGTAAGTAAGTAAGTACCAACGTAGGAACTATAAAATGACTATCATGATACCTAGAACATGTGGGTGTTGAAGAAAGTGTTGCCAGTAGTGAAGTGAACCTGGGGGCTGGAAAAGCACTAGATTTCAGCTGGTGATCACGTAACGGGGGAAAAATGTTGAAGGTGCATCTTAGTACCTCAAGATATGCTGTGCCGACTTTTTTTATATTTCTGTGGCCGGGAGAAAAAGGTCTTAAGTCAATTTTTTGTGAAAATGAGGTTTTTATATATTCTGGAAGCGGAAACAATTCTCTACAATTTGGTAAAACAGTTAAAGTCAATTAAGACTTCTGACTGGATTTATAGAGTGTTAACAAATGTCTTAAGTACTTTTTGAATCGAGCACACACAGAATAAAGGACTTAAGAATATTTAATACTTTATTCCTTCACAACATCACATTTGTTTACTTTCCATGCTTCCCTATTAAAATGGTCTAACTTGTATTTTAGCTACTTTATCACATAGATAGATAGACAGATAGATATTTTATTAACCATTGGAATACAATTATTCATGGCATCGTCAGTGTACATTAATCTAACAATGATACAATAATATTACAGTCATCTTAATCTATGGTAACATGTCACATGCTTATTTAATAGAATACTAGTTACTTAGAATATAATGTATTTAATCACTAAGCAAATAACGTACTACTAATTCAGTCAGTAATGCATAACACACTAGAATAGTTACTTGTAAATAAGATGTTGAATCTATTTTAAGAGATACATAATTAATTATTTTGTAATCACACACTAGCTCACAGCATACCTATTTTTAATAAAGTGTCTGTCTGTATTTTCAGACATAAAGTCATGGGTAGAGACTTTAAGAAGAAGACGAACTGTGGGGAAACTCCACCAGACGTAATGTTGTGAGCGGTGAAGCAAGTTAAATTGTTGAATAGGTCAATCAGACAGACTGTACTAGACTTCAATATAAATTACAAAACACTGGGAAGGTATTGCAAAAAAATTTCAGATGCTGAATTGCAGGACGACGTTGTTGTGCTCTTTCAACTAGTCGGATATATCCGAAACAGACAGGTGCTATCGGATGATCTGGAGAATGATCTGTGTAAATATCTTTTAGAGACTGCTGATATTTATTTCGGTTTAAATGTATCGGAAGTTGGTTCGTTGGCATATCAGATTGCAGTAGCCAATAATTTATCTGTCCCTAAAAACTGGAGGAAAATAAAACTGCTGGCCCAAATTGGTTCACTGCCTTTATGAAACGGCACAGGGAACTTTCACTGAGAACCCCGGAGCCGACAAGTGTAGCTAGGGCTACTGGTTTCAATAAAGTGCAGGTGAACAAATTCTTTGACAACCTAGACATAGTCATGAAACGCCATCATTTTGAAGCTCACGACATCTGGAATATGGATGAGACGGGAATTACAACATTCCAAATTCCAGACAGGATTGTTGCAAGAAGGTTGGAAGCAAGTTGGGGCTATTGTGTCCCATGACAGAGGAACCCTGGTCACCTTAGCAGGAGTCATCTCTGCAACAGGAAATTCAATACCCCCATTTTTTATTTTTCCTAGAGTAAACTTTCGCGATTTCTTCTTGAATGGAGGACCAATTGGGAGCAAAGGTACCGCGAATTCATCAGGCTGGATGCATGAGGATGACTTCCTGCAATTCTTGAAGCATTTTACGACTAATGTAAATGTTCTAAGCAAAAGCCTTCTTTGCTGTTGCTAGATAACCACAGCTTATATTTGAGCATAGCTGGTCTTGATTTTGCCAAAGAAAATGGAGTGGTTATGTTATCATTTCCAACCCATTATTCACATAAATTGCAGCCCTTAGACAGGACAGTTTTCGGTCCTCTCAAGAAAGTGGTTAACAGAGCGTGTGATTCTTGGATGGTCAGTAATCCTGGAAAAAGCATGACAATATACGATATTCCAGGAATACTGACCACTGCATATCCTCAGGCTATGACGATCCAAAATATACAATCAGGGTGTCGAACAACAGGCATATGGCCATTCAATAGGGATATTTTCAGTGACACTGACTTTGCACCAAGTTTGGTAACAGATCGCGAATATCCAATTGATGAGCCAATGACAGGAAACTCAGAAAAAGAAAATGAACCTACAGCTCCAGGTAAAGCAATCTCACCTCAAGTCGATATTGATGCTCTTGCAAGACTTTCTGAAGTTCTTACTGATTCTTTTCCAGTTGATGTCACAAAGACGTTAAATAATACCACTGGGAAAAGTGATACAAAAGTGGTTTCGTCAAAAGATTTAAGACCATTCCCTAAAGCAGGCCCTAAACCTGACAAACGGCGTGTCATACGGAAGGTGAAACAGCGATATTAACTGACACTCCCATGAAAAGAAAATTGGAGGAAAGGAAAAAGGTTAGTCAAAGGAAGAAAAATAAATTAGCTAACAACAAGAGAACTTTGTTCACAAAGAAGAGCCAAGTCAAGAAAGTCAGAGTGGAACTACATTCAGAAAGTGAAGAAGATGAATGCTTTTGTCTTGTTTGTCTTGAACCATATTCAAAGAGTCGTTCTAAGGAGGTGTGGATACAATGTCAGGACTGCAAAGGTTGGGTCATGAAGCCTGTACCCCGGACTTCGTGATATATATGTGTGCCACAATTGTGACTCAGATTAGTATGTTTCGGATAATATAATAATTCTGTGCGTGTTGTGCATTGTTTGAAATAACAGACTGAAAATTAATACCATTTTTTTCATTTTCACTTAGTAATAATCCTGTATACTTATGAAGAAGATGTCATTTTTGTGCTGCAATTACGTTTTTGTTAATTTATAATTCAAATTGTTCAAATTTCAGTGAAATTTCGTTAAATGTAGTTTATTTGATCAATATTCATATATTTATAAGTTAAATGTTTCATTATTATAACATTATTGTTCTCTGTATTAAAATTTATTGACACTAAGTCATGCAATTCTTCCATATAATTCTTAAATAGTTGAGTATAAAACTTCCAACATCTTATTTCAGGTTTTATTTTCAATGTGACAACCAACCCCAGTGAATGTGACAACCAACCCTGAGCTGGGGTTGGTTGTCTCATTTCGCACTTAACAAATAAAATAAAATATTAATACTTTCTGTTTCATCTCGTGTTTTGATAATTTTATTTTAAGGTGCCAAAGGATAGAATTAACTGTTCTGTAAAAATGATTAATATATATCCTATTAGAATATTTTTAAATAATATTTTTGTAAAATGTGTGACAACCAAGGCCGGTCTCCCACACACTAAATAAAGCTTAGCAATGATAAGCAATAAAGTTATAATATAATATTTCACTGAGCTCCATGCACTGAAATAGAAAACCCGAACAAACATTACGGCCTGGTCTAGATCGAAAAAGCATTGACTGTGCCGTACTTCGCATTTTTGTGAAAAGTTCGTTATCGTTTGTAATAACTGTAAATGGCTATTCCCACCCCACTCTACCCTTGAGGCTGGCCCATGGATGGGACGAGTGAAACCTGACCAGGCCAGACGAATTGTGCCTCAGCTACAACGTTTTAAGCATAAACTCAAAGCCCGCGAAAGGACATGAAATGCATTATGCCAGACCCGGCACAAATGATTCTGGCCTCAGGAACATATTTTACTGCAAAACAGGTCTATATACATCACAAGCCAGACCCGGCACGAGCGATCCCGGCCTCAGGAACAAATTTTACTGCAAAACAGTTCTATATACATCAACGTTTTCAAATGCTTCTACAGCGATATATGCTTCATTCAAATAACTAATACATTACATAAAAACACAAAATTTGATTTCAGTTAAGCCAAGTGACTGAGGCACGGCCTCACTTGCCTCAGTCAATCAGTCGCCACTGAGTGTAAGCACATTTGAGATTGATATCCTTCCAAGATTTGCGTCTTCCTCTGATTTTGTGCTGTATGTCAATACTATGTTCATGCTCATCAAAATGATTGTATTTTATGAAAATCTTCTTTCCTAATTCTGCAACAATTCTAACTTGCTTAACTTTCAACCAGACTACTTTTTCTTTTTCTTCTGTCAAATTCCAGTTGCCCTTTTCGTCAGTGATTAAAGACTTCAAGTTTTTAAAATCACTTTGTGCCATTTCCGTTACGTCGTATGGGTTTCCACTTGTTTTAGCCATTTTCACTAGCATTATCCATTGTTCAGGTGTAAATATTGTTCGTCCCTTTTTCTTTCGTTCAATAAAAGCATGTATTGAATCTGCTTCATTTTGTGTGTGTCCTTTTTCCAGAAATTTATGTGTAATTTTAACATTGAACTTCTCGCTTATAAATAAATAAAGAGCAAAAATATACCTGTTTCTGTTCTGTCCTGAACAGTTATCTGAGAAAAATATGAATTCCTTTATATTTTCATTTTCTTTCTTCTTTCTTTCTATCCACTTCAGTAGGCAACTACCAATTTCATTGCAGCCCCTTTTTGCAACGGACTCATGCCACATGAAACAGTACCCTTTATTTTCTCCCAAATCATAGATTGTAAAATTGTAGGTAGAGTATTTTCTTAAGTAATAGAAGTAATCGGAATAAGGGGTTTGAAGAACTTTTTGCAAATCAAAAACTGCCGCACATACGCTTTTGTCATTCTGAGCTTTCAATTTATCACGTTCTTTCATTTCACGTATAACATCTTTCTTTTTTATATGTCCAACATGAGAATCTTCTAAACTGAGCTTCACATCTGTACTTGCAATACTGTAAGTATTACACTCTTCACATTGGTCTTTCTTTGGTAAAAAGAAGGCTATGTTGAATTCCTTACATTTTTGCTATGGATAAATCACCATCCAAAAATTTTCGTGTAGAATCTTTTCTGATATAGTGGGAGTCTACAGCTGGAAAAGAACAAATATGTTGTCGTATGGAATCCTTCACACTCTCCGACACAGCATTTCCACGGTTTCTGTGTTTTCCTCGTTTATCTGGGGAAACTATTCCTGTTCCTTTATCAAGTTCCTGCATAGCTGTCATCACCCACATGTCATTTATGCCAAGGGAATGCAGGAACATCGTTTTGCAGACCTGCACACTATTTTCTTCATTGCCAACAGGTAAAGTAGTGTAAATAAAAGTGAACTGTCTTCTAGAGACTTTAGGCGAAGCAGTTGTTGTTCTTTTCCTTTCAATTCTTCTTACGTTGTTTGTAATGTAATCCCATTTTCTAGTGTGTTCTGAAAGACTCCAAAATCTACTGAAAACTTTTCCTCTGCCTTCATGAGTGACCTTGTTTTTGCAACCATATCTACATGTTAAGGCGCAACCTGGTCCCATTTGTCTTGCTTGTATTATTTTTCCTGTAGATGAACTGTATTCTGATCCTTCATTCCTTTTCCTTTTTTTAATATTGATCGTCCAATTACTTTCATTTTTTTTTTTTTTTTCCACTTTCTACCAGGACTAGTTTTCTTTCCTGCATGTTTATTTTTATTTTGCTTAGAAATTTCAGCATTCACAGAGTCTTCAAACGATGTCTGTTCTGCGCTTGTGTCAACTTCACTCACATCCTGAATGGGCATATTATAAGTAGAATTGTGAAATACAATGTGTTGTACACGTAGTTTACTGTCATCATCAGAAGCATCTTGCTCTTGTACCATTTCCATTTGTTGGAGATCAACCTGGGATCCAAAATAAAATATTGTATTCCATTATTGTATATAATTCTTTTCTTAAGAAATTAGTAACATCGAAAAAGGGAATCATGAATATGTCAGTAGAAGTAATATTGAAATAGATAGACATATATAGTTAAGGCTTGTCTATTAGTAGGATTCTTTGCATTATAATTATAACATACCGCAATATTGTCTCTTGGGATGCTTTGGTTAGTGATTTTTGGCAAAATAATTTCCTTAATTGGACTTTCATATGTGGTAGTACGACGATCTTCTACATCAACAACATCTGATTGTACGTGATTTGTGTACGGTATACTTTTTCTCTTTTTTTTAATTTTTTAGGTCCAACCTGTAATAGAAAGGATATGAGTTACAACATTATCTCTTCCTCATAAGCTACATGGTTTCTAAATATGAAATATAATATAAAATCAAGTTGTTTTTTCTGAATTATAAGTCAACATAATATGTTAAATTTTATAACTGAAGTATGTAGGTTATAGGGATAGTTAAATTAAATTACCATAGTGTCGCTATTTGTATCAGATGAGCTTTTGTCGGTTTATTTTGAGAGAGTAAATGTTGGATCTCTCAATGAATCATCTGAATCAAAATCTTCGCCCTCACTTAGATCCAAGTCTCGCCAAATGTTTAGTAATTCTCTGGAAATTTCAGCCGCTGGAGAGGATGTTAAAGACTCATTTTTTTCATCTAAAAAAATTTAAAATATATAACACATTTCTAAAAGTTTATTTAATTAAAATTTAAAACTATTACTGAACTAACTGAGCTTCAACGTAAATGTCAAGACTGAGGTGCAAGCTTGGAATTAGAAACAACTACTATAGAATACAGGTAGGTAGGTGTATATTAACTGTGCCGTAATATTACAAAAATACCGAGGCCACACGAACCATATACTGAAATATAGAATATTTTCACATAAATTAATCCCCCTGTATTATTGGTGCAAGAGAAATGTCTCAATTTTTATTTATGAATGGAGCTATTTATGAAATTTAATGGAAACCTCAGTTTTGTGAATGATTTTTTTCCACGAATTTCTGCTCATTCAAAGACATTTCATACCTATAACAATTTTAACTCTCTTGAATCAATTAGAAGAAATTCGTGAAAAGAATCACTCGCGAAAACGGGTGTTCCTAGTCATATCATAATATGAGTCCCAACTATTTGCGACCTTCAATTCCTTACCCATTACTATGCTGGCTTAAGTTAAATCATATTTTACAATGCAACTTGAAAGCTAAGGGTACGGCCACATGAGCTACATTTGTAGCAAGTTTTCTGCGACAAATGTAGCTGGAATTATAGGCAGCATTGAGTTAAATGGAAGCGGCCACACGGAGCAGTAAATGTAGCAAGTTTGGCGCATCCCAAGGTCGTGTCGCAACTCGAATGGGTCCGGGTCCATTTTTTCTGCGACATTTACTGCTGTTGGGTGGCCACACGTAGCGACATGGGTGGCTACACGTGCAGCTACATTTGTAGCAACTTTCTGCAACAAATGTAGCTGGAATTATAGACCGCATTGAGTTAAATGGAAGCGGCCACACGGAGCAGTAAGTGTAGCAAGTTTGGCGCATTCTGACATGTTAGGTCTATTCGTGACCAATAATTTTCCAGCTTAAACGAATTAATATTGTTGTTAGTTACTGGGAATTTCTTATTATGATATCCATATTTTTTAAACTTTAAATTTATATTAATATTTATTTCCGCTTTACTAATTCCCAGAGGAGACTCAGTGAGTCAAAAGACTTTTATCTACTAACTGACAATAAATAAAGAATAAATATCATGCAAAAGAAAACAAAAAATTGTAATAAAAGTACAAACAACCGTGTAAAATGAATGTTTATGCTTTAATTTTTTTAGGAATGAGATAGAAAGCGAAAATCAAAAGTCATGTAAAGGACACATATTAAGACTTTAAAAAGAGTGAAATAACAAATCAAAGTTATTCATTTTACAGTAGAGAATTACAATAATTTAGCGCAATGTAAATTTACAAAAGCGTATGGATACACGCGTAAGCTAATTTTAAATACTATTTTCTTAATCTTACTCCTGTTTTTTGTTACTTCACCAGAAGGAAAAGTAAATATCGCCACTAAGTTCCTTTCTAGTAATTGAATTTGCAGCCGGGCATACAACACCTTGGCATTTTATTCACGCCTAATGTATTTAAAAATAAAACAAGTGACATTGATGAGTGCAGTGAAATTTGTCTCTCGAATTAGCTATAAGATATCGCAATTTGTACCACCCCGCTTATCTTTTAGCGTTAAATTTTCTTTTGTTGGTAAAAAAATTTATGAGACATGAAATTGTAACATATCCTAAGATTCACTTTTCAGTTTCCCCCTCCCCCGAAATTTAATAATAATCTGAGAAACGTGATCTATCATGTTTAAGAGAATGTAAACTCTGTTTTCTATTGGATTAGATGTAGGCCTACAATGGGAGAAAGGCATTCTCAAATTTGAAGGAAAACCCGTTTTTTTAATGGTTGAAATTCTCAGTATGTATATGAAATCATAACAGAATTAACTTGTGTTTATCAGGGAGTGAAGTAGAGAGGGAGATTGACTTTTAGATGGGAAATTATTATCATGACAGATTTATAACAATACGATGCCAATATATATAACATATTTTGTTACTAACAATAGACTACAGTGCCAATAAATATTTCTTCGCTTATGTATAGTCCAGCTGAGTTGCCCTATTTTTTAACTCTCTTCAAAATATCTTTCTTTAAAAAGTACATACTTTTTCTTCTTTCAATTTCGACCTAAGAATTCTTCAATAATAAAATGTATACAAAAGCATTCTAGCAAACCCTTCACAGCAATTTTGTTTGGTAAAAAAACGTACAATTCTTTTGCAGGACTGACCTCACAAATCAGTATTGTTTATAAAGACATTTCCTCTTTGAGTTGTATTTTGGGATATAAGGGTCAAGTTTAAATTGCCGCAACGTCCAATAAGCATTCTGCGAAACCAAGAAAAAGAGAACTTTTATGATAGCTGTGTTTACTTATACTCTTTTCAAAATACCGTTCTTCGAGAATACACATTTTTTTCTTTCATTTTCGACCAAAGGTTTCCTTCAATAATAAAATCTATACAAGAGCGTTCCAGTAAACCCTTCACAGCGACTTCATTTGGTAAAAAAGAAAAAACACAATTCTTTTACAAGACAGATATCTCAAATATGTTACAAACAGATTGTCTCTTTGAGTTGTGTTTTGGGTCATGTTTAAAACTCCTTTTTACTTGGAAATGTTTCAGAAATTCATGTATTGAAAAGAGAAGAGCATGTCTAATCTGTCGTACAATCCCAATGACCCTTCTACAGAACCACGAGAAATTAGGTCTTCATACAGCCTTTCAACAAACCCTTCACCCACACTGTACTTCCGATTGTTACTGACGAACAATATTGCCTGTTGTAAAATCTACACAGGAATAAAAGTTAACTTTATGGCACTGCTATAAATTTTCTTCTCATGCGCATTGTAATTGTGTGTGACTGTAATAATGTACACTAACAACACACAAAAAGCGAGTTTGGCTTCATAATCCATCTCGGAAGAAAGCTTCCACTACACTACGGTTGAGTGCTGCAAAACGCAAAAGAACTTGCTACAAATGTCGCTACGTGTGGCATGTCATGTGGCCACACGTAGCGACATTTAACGCAGAAACTGGCAGTAATTGTAGCGCCCGTGTGGCCACCCATTTTGCGACAATTACGGCAGCTTCATTTGTAGCAGAAAACTTGCTACAAATGTAGCTCGTGTGGCCGTACCCTAAGACATGATACAGTGTCTTGAGTATAGCCATGAATATGATTATGAAGATTTAAAGGTTTGTATGTTGGTAAGCCTGTAATAATGCTTGACGGGAAAATAGCGGCACCCCACTTCAGAACCGTAAGCAACGTTCAGAACGCACAAGTACATAACCTCACTAACTTACACTGGCCACATGATAGTTATTATGGATATTCCATTCTTAAGCTAAAGTTTTCAAGAACACATTATATAATAAGTTACAATAAAATATAGCGAAATGAAACTCACCAGGAAAATTTTCATCTGCATCTTTATACATCTCCTTCGCAAGAAGTAACATCCGCTCAAGGCTTTTTAAAAGCCTTGACATCCGCTTACTTCGCTCCATTGCAGTTTCATCCCTCGTTATTTCTCGTTTAAACAAGGCTGACAACTTAGAATAAAATAACACAACTACATGTTGTTGTAGAATGCAGATACAATGCTTTAAAACTGTATAGCCTGCTTTAACTGTTCATTCATTTCCTACAATGAAGACTATGGTATGGGACTTACAATAGCTTTAACGGAACATTATTGCGAAAATACACACTTGGAAAATTCGTAAGTGACATACAATATTATTCTACGTATAAAATATATAATTGTTGGTTACAGTATTTTAATATTGCGCGATTACTGCCCAACAATCCAACCGATTTTAATCATAATTTTACCACAGATAGTCTGTTATAAGAAGTTCAAGTCTACGCTTAAAACCCAAATTCTTCAAAATGTCAGTTACAATGTTATTCGATGGTACCGTCGGTTTGATTGTAGTATATTTGAAGTTCTGTTTTTATAGTGATTGTTGGTACACCAGTTGCCTTATAAATCATCAACCTCTATATTGGAAACAATGGAAAACTTAAATGTTTTAATTTGGTAGTTGTTGCGAGTGTTGAAATTCCAGTACCAGTCTCCTTGGAAGATGAATAACACATAAGTTGGATTTTTATTTTATGAATAGTTGGTTTTGAAAGCTCGATTTTAATTAATTATTTTAACATATTGGCAAATGTGTATCCTTTCAGTTCTATTATAGTTTTTCATAATAATTTGAATGATATGGACTGGAGGGCTACGTAAACTTTGATGTTTGATATATCAAACGCTGGCCGTTTATGTGAACTTTTATCCATCCTACAGGAAAGATACAGAACAATTGATAAAATAGCTAAATGAGGTGTTAGATGCAGATGAACCTGAAACATGTGCAAGTATACATGCTGCTAACGAAATAGAGGTGGTACTTAACCCTCCTGCTGATGGCGTCGACAGTGATCGGGATGATGGTGGCAGCGACGACGATGGAAAAACTAGGCAGAGGAATTTTACGTCAAGAAGGTGAGATGAGGATAGTTAGACAGAGGGACCATTTCAAACAGAGAGAGGATATAAATTTTGAATCAAACGTGAATGAACCTAGGGTTGAGAAACGATCAGAAAATGTAACAACAGTCGCGTCTCATAGAGAATTACCATCGAACTCTACTGCTTCAACTCATCTGAATGTTTATCCTTCTTCAAATTCTGAAAATGTAAACAAGTCTATACCGAAGAAAGTAAACAAATCTGTACCCAAGAAAGCTAAATATACAACTGAATGGATTGAAAGAAATCTTCATAAAACTAATTTAATTTCTCTACCACCCTCCCCTAATGATCATATTTTTTATTTGAATTTTGATAAGTCTCCCGATGAGTTGTTCAAAATGGTATTCGACTTAGAAATGATGGAAATGATATGTCGGCAGACTGTATTATATGCAGCCCAGAAAGGATGCATTATACATCTGTCCATTGAAGAACTATACACATATTTTGCAATTCTTTTAGTTTCCGGTTATGTGAAGGTGCCACACCGGCGGGTATTCTGGGAAACATGAGATGATACACACAACTTATTGATTTCAAATGCAATGACAAGAAATCGATTTGACATAATTCATAGATTTCTTCACTGCAGTGACAATTCTGAAATAGATCAAACAGAAGGGTATTCAAAGTAAGGCCCCTCATTGACTATGTCAACAACAAATTTCAAGAATCTGCTCAACCTCTTGGCTCGAAGTATTCACTGGATGAAGCTGTATTATGGCCGTCACTCAATGAAGCAATTCATTCGCGGCAAACCAATACGGTTTCAGCTTCAAGTTCTGGTGTTTAGCCACACCTGAAGGGTATCTTCTTAAATTTTGTCCTTATACAGGGAAAAAAGGTAGGATTCAAGGTAAATCATTGGGGTCGTCAGTTGTTCAAAGTATTTGTATTGGATTTATTCATGTTAACAGTTGTCTTCATTGACAATTATTTCAATTCTTTAGAACTCCTCAACACAATGTTACAAAATAACTTAAATGTAATAGGAACAATTCGAGCTGGTAGGACTGGAAATGCACCGTTGAAAGACCTAGGGAAACAGTCAAGAGGTGCAACTCACACCCTTCAATCAAAAGACAAGAAAGTAATGCTCATCAAATGGCAAGATAACAATGAAGTGACTATGGGCACTAATGTTCAAGATGAAAATGTGACACTTGCTTACGGAACTTGTCAACGATGGAATGCAAGTGAAAAGAAACGTGTTGCTGTTACTCAACCGACAATCAACAACAACTACAACAAGTATATGGGGGAGGTGTTGATTTGGTCGATCAATACCGAGGATTGTATCGAATTCGAATCAGGTCAAAAAATGGTGGTGGCCATTTTTCAGGTTCTGTTTGAATGGGGCGGTAGTAAACATGTGGTTACTATACAGTACAGGAAAAATGTTCCAGGGTATCCTTTGTTGGAATTCATAAGGAGGATAACATTGGTAACACTTCCAACTCCAAATTTGAGCTCCCCAAGGACGTCTGTTTTGCCAAAGAAACCATCACTGATACCAACTGAATTGCGGTATGATGGAAAAAATCATTTGGTGCAATGTCAGGACACTCAAAGGCGCTGTGGAGTATGCAAGAAAAATGCAAAATACAACTGCATCAATTTTAAAGTTGTCTAGCACCCAAAAGACTGCTTTCTAAAATTCCACACCAAGTAGGCTAACAGTGTATCATGTGGATTACTTTTGTATTTATGGATAATTTGAAATAAGTGTTCACAATTTCTGACTATTTATATTACAATTTATTCCATTATGATTTATGATAATAATAATTTAGTTTCTTGCAAAATTCAGTGTAAATTATTTTACATAAGGTACAATGGGGTAAGTGGAAACTTGGGAAAAGTGGAACCTATAACTGTTACGTTAAAACTATTAAAGGCTGGTGAAACTATTAGGTAATAATGAACTCAAAAAGGAAATTGGAATTTATATGCACTAAATTTCATTTTCATATTTGATTCTCTGGCACTGTCATACGTTAGGTTCCACTTTCACCATAGAAAACTATGGGTTCCACTTATCCCAGAGCACTTTACATATGCTTGAAACCTTTCCAAACATCCCCATAACCCAAAACAGTTATTTACCCTGTCACATCCCGCATAATTCTGTACAGAACCTTCCAAATAACATTGCTATACACCAATGCCCAGCGTTTGATATATCAAACATAGAATAAAAGGACCTAAATAACACTATTTCGAATTCTTTTATATTTTATATTGTTATTTGGTATATAGTGATAATCTCTGAGAGTTTTCACAAAAAAAAAATCGAAAAAAATCTCTCTTATATAATGGGTTAATATGAAGCCCTATATTTTTATAAATATAACACATAATGGATCGTGTTGGGATTGGAACCGTTTATCAGCACTGCAGACGCTACGCTTTAGACCACTTCACTCGCCTGGTAGCATTAGTTGTTTTCATAACGTGGTGAAATGCTTCCGGCTCTTCTGCATATTTCAGGTTTGTTTTTTTTTTTCTAAAATCTACAGAATTTTACGTCAATATATTTGTATACGTATTAAAAATTTAGTAACCCCCCCCCCCATGTTTTAATTTCTCCTCACCATAGATATGTAATACATAAGCAGAAAGGAGAGACGAATATCTGTTCATGGTATGAACCAGAGCATGCAGAGTGTGGCATTCTTTGACTTGGAAAAATACTCGAGCCGCTCAACATTTCTGTAGAAGAGCGCTGCCCAGTCGTTCAGAGATGAGCACAATAAACCTCAGGCTGCAGTGTAAGCCTTCGAGTCCCTCCTCCTTACAAGAAAGAAGAAGTGATTTCATTTTGGTTCCTACAGCATATCCTTAAAATAATAAAAAACGTTCTGCTGTGCCCACAGTCATCATGCGCATGGTTGGCGTTGATGGCGTCATTATCTATCCGTAACTTCCGCGCATTTTTACTCATATAACTTTGGTTAATAATATATGATCATAATTATTTTTTATTTAATAATATGAGTACTAAACTGCGTCACAGGAGCTGTTCAAAGTGGCTCCCATCTGCGTTCATGCATTCCCGACATCTCTTGATGAAGTTTATATTTGCACGTGTAAGTTCTATTTCCGGATGCTCGCAGTTTCCCGTCTTGTACTGGACTAGCCCGGCTGAGGAACGGACGGCTATAAGTAGCTGTTCATTAACTAGGAATTTATTGTTCAGAGTGACATACATGAGATCATAAAATTCATAGTCTGCCATTTATTTCTGAAAAGGACGTCCCTTAAGAGACTACCATTCATACGTACACACTCCTCATCTGCGAGTATGTAGCTCATAGGGCGGAGCAACAATGTTGTCTGCAGTTCTTCATGGAGGCTTTTTCTATACTGTCGATCCACTTTCCTCCAAGATGTAACCCATGGATCAGCCAAGAAATCAGAAAAGCAGAGAGTTAACAACATTGCAATGAGAGAAGTTAGAAACAGCCTTGGCACTCATTCCTGTGAGACGTGAGTAGACCCCAGGGCCATAGTGCAGCTGGAAGGGTTA
Source organism: Periplaneta americana (assembly GCF_040183065.1). Taxonomy (NCBI): domain Eukaryota; kingdom Metazoa; phylum Arthropoda; class Insecta; order Blattodea; family Blattidae; genus Periplaneta; species Periplaneta americana. Next base: position 2,686,165 of record NW_027185502.1, on the reverse strand, counting down.
GACCAATGGAAAAAGTCTATGATCCCGTCGGGAATCGAGTCCTTGACCTTATGGCTTGCAGTGTTAGTTATTAATTGCAATGGTACCGCGCGCCCCACTGCTTCACTAATATTACTGCTACAGGGACATTTTATTTTTACTTGCATGTTTATTGTACCTGCATTTCTGAATGTACTTCACTCTCACCCCTTCACTAATGTCCTTGCTCCCGTCAGACACACAAACTTACGGCCGCTGTTGCATTCGAAGTCTTCAAGCAGTGAAGTAAACACTGCAGTGTATAGTGTGTTTCAGAAATATGGTTGCGTTTTCTATAGAAAAAAAGAACCTATATTAATAATATCGTACTAAAAAATTATATTGAAGAAACGATAAATTAAATTTCAGAGAATATGCTTCAAAATGTTTTTAATAATATGCGTAAAGAATTGAAGCCTGCATTGTAATGAACGGCAACCATTTTCAGCAACTTGTTTAAAAATTCAGATTAGCTTATTTTGAATTGAGGTGGCTAGAAGCAAAGGAATGCTAGTGACATTTGTAATAACATGAGTTAAGTGCATCCAGTGTAAGCTAAAGTATCTAAAATTTTAGTGTCAAAGGGATATTTTAATCGCATCACACATTGAAATTTAAATAAAAATTTCACCGGTTTTACGAAAGCTTAAATATGTAAACCCCATTTTCTCAAAAGTAACAAGTGCACTTACAGCCCTTTACTTATGAGCCCCTCAATTTAAATGCATTCTCTATATTGTATGTTAACATCAATAATTAATATGCTAAATAAAGTAGACATTACATAACGAACATAGCCGCCTAAAAAGTTGAGTTTTTGAAAAAAAAAATGTTACTACTCTACTGTATTTTGATAAATTCCGTAAAAGTGATGATCAAACTGAAAATCGTAATATCGTATTTCCCTACAACATAAATGGATACACTGCTTTTCTCTCCTCCTATACCTAGTAAAATGGTTTGTTTACATATTGCACTAGTAACATCAAACTCCTGTAATGGAAGGGGGCAACAGTGTTTCCGAGTATAGCCAGGTTAATGTTAAAAATAAAGTGATATCCCTGTATATCGTCAGTAGCAGTACTACAACTGCTGCCGTTCATAATGCAGTCAGGGAGGAGCATAGACATTGTACCAAAAAATAATTATGTAATTATCCTTTAAATATATTTACTGATTTTCGTTACTCTCTCCGATCATCTTCAGAATGACAAAATATAAAAATGTCACTTGGGTTATACAGCACCCGGTCCCCCAGCGTCAAGCTATACCTCTCTTCGTGTGCCGCATAATTGTTGTGTGTTATTTATAATAAAATAATAGTTGTAACTGAATACCCACACAGTGTCTCATAATTAATGCTTATTTTAAAATAAATCAATTATTATTTTAACGTTACAAGAATGATGTTTGAGGTGATCAGCGTATTCTGGATCAACTTTGCCGAGTATTTCTACTTCGCCTAGCATGTCATCCTGCACGCCCTATCTCAGCCACGTTCAATATTATCGTGAATTTATAGTAAACCTAATATAAATACAAGGATAGTATTGATATATACGAGCAGCATTCAGATTTAGTTAGGAAATTATTTTTATTTGAATTTCCACTCTAGAGGCTCGGTTCAAACGTCAATGTGACCAAATATTAACTACTGATCTAGTGCTGTGTGTTGACATTTCAGTGGGGTACTTTCCTCTTCCCTGGAATACTTTGTATATTATTTCCGTGATATTTCGTGCTTTCAAGTATGATATGTAATCTGGAGAAAATTAAGTAATTGAATATGCATGCAAATTATTCTTCAGCTTCCATCTATAACATTAAAGTTGGAACTCGTACTGACACGTTAATGCAGACCCAACAATTGTTCATATATGAAAGGCCTGGGTGAAGTTCAGATGTGGAATAGAAAAACACTGATATTTCAAATCGGATTTACTTCAATTATTACACTCTAAAAATCAATTATGATTTGTGTAGATTACTGTATGTTTTATTTAACGACGCTCGCAACTGCTGAGGTTATATCAGCGTCGCCGATGTGACAGAATTGTGTTCCACACGAGTTCTTTAACATGTCAGTAAGTCTAGTGACTTCAGCCTGTCGCATTTAAGCACAATTAAATACCATCGACATGGGCTGGCATCGATCTCGGACAGAAAGGCCAGCGCCATATATTTCTCGCAATTAACAGCTATGCAGCAGGATAGGACGGCAACTAACGTGCTGTGCGACGTTGCCACGTAGTGTGGGCCAGGTTATGATTAAAGCCTATATTTCTCGCATTTAACAGCTAAGTAGCAGGATAGGACGGCAACTAACGTGCTGTGCGACGTTGCCAAGTATTGTGGGCCAGGTTATGATTAAAGCCTATATTTCTCGCATTTAACAGCCATGCAGCAGGATAGGACGGCAACTGACGTGCTGTGCGACGTTGCCACGTAGTTTGGGCCAGGTTATGCTTAAAGCCTATATTTCTCGCATTTAACACCTATTTTGTAGGATAGAACGGAAACTAACGTGCTGTGCGACGTTGCCACGTAGTGTGGGTCAGGCTATGCTTAAAGCCAATATTTCTCAAGCATCACCAATACTGCCATCTCTCTATTTTTAAACAGGTGAAATTGTTTTACTTATATCCCTTACTATGTATTTTCATAAATGTTATTGTACCTATTTTAAAACAATAAGAACTTATTTTACATACGTTTGCAAGCTATATAGGCACTAAAACTTAAAAATTTAGGGCCAATCCGATGTATGGCCATTACGAACTACAGAAAACGAAGCATTGCTACTTTTCTTGATTACCAACCACCTCCACAGTCACAACATAAAACACGTTACTCCAAGTACATGCAATACATGCAGCACTTGGGCGAGCATTATAATGCTGATTTCCTGTACAATATAATATCACTTAGATGCATGACACATTATGCATTTAATATATTCGATTACATAATTATATACATATTTTAATCGGCTTATGGATACTGTATTTTATAACCTGTGGTAATATTTTAATTTCCCCTGTTAGAATGTTAAATATCGTTAATTCAATTCACTTATTAAAAGTGGCATATTATATTGGCTTCGGGTTATTATAAGAAAACAAAAGCCTCAATGAAAACCAAACGCCTATTCCTAACAAGGAGAGGGTATAGCGAGAAGCTGCATTAAGTCCATAGCAGCTTACGTATGAAGTGAGCTGTCATGGAACGGGTGTCATCAGCTGCTGCTGATTCTTTGTGGCCGGTTAATACAGCCCAAATGACTATTTAAAACTTATGGAACAAAATAAATAAAACAGTAGAAAAAATAATTGAAAAATAGATTAATTAATTTGTAAAGTAAGTAATAGACCCTGAAGCTTCGGACTTCAGAAGCAGTCAAAGTTGCTTGTAAGTTCCGATAATGACCAGCGAAACTAGCAGCATCAGTGCTGTCACTCCTCTGGAAGCAGCTTGCCTTGCTGAAAGATCGGCAGTGAATTCTGTTTCTTGCCTGTGCCTCCATCTCCTTCCTTACTCTTCGGCTTCATTTCTGAGTGTATTGGCACTCTAGGTCTTCCTCTTCTTGTACTTTTGTTCCCTGGGGACTCCAGTGGAAACTTGCTTTGGTGATATTGCCATGTTCTGTCCGTATTTGAATACATCCTGGAGCTTCGGACTTTAAAAGAACTCAAAGTCGCTCTCAGATCTCATATATGCCACGAGAGTTCGTTGCCCTGTCTTAAAGCTGGATTCTCAACATCGTTACCCTGGTCAACACGCTGGTTAATCGCCATGAGGATTGAATACTCCGTTTTGAAACAGGTTACTTAGCATCGTTATCACACATATCACGCTGATTTGCATGTAGGTAGATGGTATTTATTCACACTGCAGATGGGTAAACGCCCGGTGGAAATGGTAACACATTACTCTTACAATACAATTATTGCAATTAATAATAATAATAATAATAATAATAATAATAATAATAATAATAATAATAATACACATGTAAATAATTAAGTTTACATATACTTAATTAGGTTGGCAAGATATATTTACTTCACTTTTTTATTCGGTTTTTAAATATAAATATTATTTTATTTAAGATGCTCCCTCCACCTACAATATTATTTTTCTAAGTTAGGTTTTCATATTGAATTATTATTACTATTGCTGTTATTATTACCAAACCAAAAGAAATCAATAACACTTTAAAATCCATTCCTGAAATTATCGCACCTAATTCTATTTTTAAATATATAAATCAAACTCCCAAAATTCTTCCTTGAAAACACTGCCGAGAACTCATAAAAATCTACTACAATGAGACCAATAGTAAATAGAATCAACTCTCTAAGTTACAAAATATGTAAATTTTTACAACAGTACGTAAGATTCACATTGAAATTACAACACCTATACACAACAACAAATACTAATCAATTAGTTAATAAACTCAACAATTTAAAAGTGACTAAGAACACTAAAATGTTATCACTTGACATTGAAAATTTATGTACTAATATTTTAATAAATGTAACCATTAATATAATTGAAAATAAATTACTTAGGTCCACAAATTAATTAGAGCTTGAAGCAGTAATTAGGAGAGGGAGAGACCGATTTAATAGCGAAGTGATATCTCCATGTTTTTGTTACATGTATTCGTGGGGATGTTCTGGCGACTTGGTTAGAATTAGCTTCCCACGCAGGTGTTTCGCTTCCTTTCGTCACTTGTCAGAATCGGACAGATTTATGGCTACCTTGTGCGGGGTTTTGCATAGATACTCTTTCAAGCGTAGAATCCGAGACTTGGACTGGACCCGTGGGAAAGCTAGTGCAAAGCTCGGGATTTTCCAAAAGAACGGGGTTTCTCGAAAGATTTACTAACTAATTTGATGTTGTGGGAAGTCCGAAGTCTAAATTTAGAGATGACGCATTTCGCGCCCAATGAGAAGAGATCTTGGTTCAGCTTATGAGGTCACTTTGGACCAATAGAGAATAGATTTTAGGCCGGTTAAGTGACGTAGTCGTTAGCCAATAGGATAGTTAGTTTTAGCGTAGGATAGGTTTTTATAAATAAGGGTGACGGGGCGCGGAGAGCACTACTTCGTTTCGTGTCGACGGCCCTACATACGGAGACTTCTTTTCGTGTCGACGGCACGACATCTTTTTTCGTGTCGACGGCCCCACACACTGAGCTTTTTGGTGTCGGCGACCCAACTGAATAGTCTTTCTTCCGGCGAAGACACGATTGATAGAACTTTGTCATCGGCGAGACTACTCGTCAACGTGTAGGAGCTTCGATCATAGTGTACTGGACAGAGTATTGAATTTATAGTATCGGATAGAGCTTATTCATAGCTGCCATAGAGTCGATACAGAAGTGCGACCAACGATTGAATTACAAGTCAGCCGGGAATACATACTCTAGGGTTTACCAAGTGAATACGACAATAAACTTATAGTTTTGGAGTTTACACTGCCTTTTATATAAGTAGCTGGCTTGGTATTATTCCCGACATCATCCTACACCACAATTGTACCTCGGCTACCCTGAGTGGGTCTCACGCAACACCGACCGTCGAGATAGGGTGGGCTGGCGCCCACTACTTAAAACCATAATAAATCTGCCTACCCTATTCGCGATACTCGAAGGACGAGTGCTGACAGCCGCGGACCAGCAGGCTGATGCGAGCGGGGGCATCATCCATCGCATCGATTGGTTGATGGAGGACCCACATCAATAACCATACCGCCCCCAAGCTACACAGATCCAAAATTGAACAGATAATAACACACTGTAACTAAACAAAATTATTTTCAGTTCAATAACAGAATATATAAGCAACACAGGCGACTCGCGATGGGAATCCATTGTCAGGCCTATTAGATGAGATATTTATTCAATACATACAAGACAACCACATAAGCAATATTTTGCAATCACATAACATCAAATGCTATAGCAGATATGTAGACTATACATTCATAATTTATGAGAATGAAAAAACAAATGAACAAATACTACAGTCATTCAATAAGCTACATAATAGCTTAAAATTCTTGCAAGAAATAGAAGTCAACAACACTATTCACTTTTTAGACATTACTACAATAAAACAGAAAAACAATCTGGCTTTAATATTTATAGAAAATCCGGAAGCACTAACCACAGCATTCCAATAACTTCAGAACACAAAAATTCACACAAAAAGTAAATAATTTCAAATTTTTTATTAATAGATTAATACAAACGCCCTTAAGCAAGAACAACTACAACAAAGAATACAATAAAATAATTCAAATACTTAACGAAAATGGTTACAATAGAAGCCTAATTAAGGAATTAATACATAAAAGAGAGAGAAGTGTAAAACAAAAAAACGTAAGTACATTAAAAATGTTAATGATATTAATAACAATGCTAAAAGAAAACATTTTGCATTATCTACAAAGAATATATATAAAATAAATTAGCTAATTTTTCAAGAAAGAATATATATCAATAGCACACAAACCCGAAAAGAAACTGAACAATATTTCAAATAATGGGCTTCGTACACCTAATAAATTACATAATAATGTATTTACAGCTTAGAATGTCACACTTGCAAACAGAAATATTATTGGCCAAACTAAAAGAAATTTTGAAATCAGATATGGTGAACACTTAGCTGATTTGAAACACAATAGAAGAAAATCTACATGTCCTGCACATTTAATAGACACAGGACACGAATTAAGTCACATGTTTGAAACATTCACAATTTTGAAACGATGTTTAGATAATGGATTGATAAATTTAGCTGAAGAATATTATATCACAAAACAATTTTAAAAGGATAATTGCATACTTAATGAAAATCTGATCCATGTCCGAAACCCCCCATACAGCCTCTAAGGAAATAGTCCAGCTTTACAAACCACATAATATTCATGCGCGTAACATACAGACTCCTGGTCACTCCCACTGAAACAGTTGTCAGGGTACTTAGAAGTCAATGCATCACCAGCAGCATTCCCATAAGTATAGCTACATATCCTTCATAGGTTACTAAAATACTGTTCCCACTTATATATAATACGCAACATGCTTCATTACAAAAAGACATATTACAAAAAATCTAAAATTGATTACTGGATATATACACGAGTCCACTTTTGAACACAAGGCCTGTTTAACCCATATTGCGCGGACAACTTTTATAGCTTGTATGTAAACGTAAGTATATTTCACAATAAATTATTTAATAACATTCACTTTTTATACTAGTACTTATAATATATAGGCTAATGTATTACAGAATGAAATACATCGTAACCAGGCTCAACTTCCAGTTAATAAAATATATCTACGATCTACAAGTCGCACTCTCAAACCTCCTGACGTTTCGCGAAAGCCAGTAACATGCGAGCGCGACGTTGTCACAACTAATCTCTCCGTCTCTGTCTCTCAGCGGGAGTACTTTAAAACTGTGGAGCTGAGGTTGGTTTGATAGGAAGATGCAGAAGACTTAATAATAATAATAATAATAATAATAATAATAATAATAATAATAATAATAATAATAATAATAATATTTAATTATTATCCTCATTGCTGTATAATGTACCATTCCTTAGATATTAGTTTTGAATAAATTTTTAATCGCTAAATTTATACTTCGTCAATATGCACGACGCGATGAATGGTTTCAAATTTCTCTTAATATTAGATTTAATAAAATAAATTTAATATATGTCTCACAAGACCAATATAAACAAACTGATTTGTTGTTCAGTCCTATCTGGACAGTTGACTAAACAACAACCACCATCATCCTATTGTCCTAAAATTTTCCAGTGGATGACACAATATTAAAATAGAAAATTTATTCATAATAAAATACTAAAAAACTAAAAAAACATAATTTTTCATTTTCGGCCAAAAGTTGACTGATGTATTGCCTTAAGTTTCCTATACAACATAAAATTGCTTTGACTTATGTACAGCTGCGGGATTTCACTATATATTGCAAGCAGATGTTCTGACGTTGATTTAAAATACAAATACAGTTCATGAAATTGATTCTGATTTAGAATTTTGTTATGGGAAAGTAATATTTCTCCATTTCTTGTATGCACGTTTAATTTGATGTGCTATATAAAATGCTGAATTACATTTTTATATCATGTAGACTTGTGGCATGCATTGTGTAGCAGTGTTAAGGGGGAGTAACCTCCGAAAATGTTGCAAATTTGTATATATAATAGCCTATGTTGTGAATTTCAATAAATTTAAGAAAATTACGAATATCTTTCATTATTCCAATATGGCCAATGTATAGCTTACAAAGACGTTCGCAACATCATCAATGACGTTACAGCCATCCATCGATTCCAGGACATTACCTACAATTCTATTGGTTTTCACCTAATTTAACTGGCAAAAGCCGCCACTGCTACTGCTACTACTACTACTATAACTGCTACAATCACTATTATTACTACTACTGGTAATGCAACTACTACTGCTACAACACTGCTACTGCTACTAACACTACTGTTACTATTAGTTCTATTACTATTCTCTCTACTACTAGTACTGCTACTAATAACACTACTACACCACTGCTAATGCTACTGTTAGTACTACTACTATTATCACTACAACTAATACTACTACACCACTGCTACTGTTATTGTAACTATTAGTACTACTAATATTACCGCTACAACTAATACTACTACACCACTGCTACTGCTACTGTTACTATTAGTACTATTACTATTATCACTACTACTAGTAACGCTACTACTAAAACTACTACACCACTGCTACTGTTACTATTAGCACTACTACTATTATAACTACTACTAATACTACTACACCACTGCTACTGCTATTGTAACAAATAGTATTACTAATAATACCGCTTCAACTAATACTACTACACCACTGCTACAGCTACTGTTACTATTAGTACAAATACTATTATCACTACTACTAGTACTGCTACTACTAATACTACTACCAATGCTACTGCTACTGCTACTATTAGTACTACTACTATTATTACTAATACTAGTAATCCTACTACAAATACTACTACACCACTGCTACTGCTACTGTCACTATAAGTACTACTACTACTATTAATAATACTAGTACTGCTACTACTACTACCGCAACACCATTCCTACTAATACTAATACTACTACTACTGCTATTACTACTGTTTCCATTATTAATGACAATAATATTACTACTAATAGTACTGCTACTACTAATATTACCACGCTACTGTTACTGTTACTATTAGTAATTATACTATTATTACTACTACTAGTATTGCTACTACTAATCCTACTATATCACCGCCACTGCTACTGTTCATATTAGTACCACTGCTATTATTACTACTACTACTGCTACACCAATGCTAATGCAATTACTAATACTACTACTACTGCTACTAATACTGCTACGCCACTGTTAATGCTATTACTACTCCTACTGCTACTACCACTACTGCTACTATTATTACCACTACTAGTACTGCTAATACTATTACACCACTGCCACTGCTACTGTTACTATTAGTACTACTACTAGTACTGCTACTACAAATAATATTACACCACTGATACTGTAACTGTTAGTACTACTACCATTATTGCTATTACAATACTGCCACTTCTAATACCACTACACCACTGCTACACCTACTGATACTATTAGTACTATTACTATTATTACTACTACTAGTACTGCTGCTACTGCTGCTACACCAGTGCCACTGCTACTATTATTACTGCTATTACTACTGTTACTATTAGTAGTACTACTATTATTACTACTAACAGTACTGCTACTACTAATAATACTACCACACTGCTACTGGTACTGTTAATATTATTACTACTACTATTATTACTACTATTACTGCTGCTACTACTACTTACACACCTCTTCTACTGCTGCTACTACTATTATTATTACTGCTACTAATACTGGTCCTATTATTACTACTACTACTAATACTACTACGCCACTGCTACTGCTACTGTTTCTATTAGTACTACTACTATTATTACTAATACTAGTACTGCTTCTACTAATACTACTACACCGCTGCTACTACTACTTTTACTATTAATACTACTAATAATATCACTACTACTAGCACTACTACTACTAATACTACTACACCACTGCTACTGCTACTGTTACTGCTATTAATGCTACTATAATTACTACTACTCATACTGCTACTACTAATACAACTACAAAACTGCTACTGCTACTGTTACTATTTGCATTACTACTATTATCAGTACTACTGTTAATACTACTACACCACTGCTACTGCTAATGTTACTATTAGTACTACTAGTATTACCACTATTACTAGTTCTGCTACAATTAATACTACTATACCTCTGCTACTATTACGGTTACTATTAGTACTACTACTATTACTACTACTACTAATAATGCTACTACGAATATTACTACACCACTGCTACTACTAATGTTAATATTAATACTAATAATATTATCACTACTACTAGCACTGCTACTGCTAATACTACTACAGCACTGCTACTGCTACTTTTGCTCTTAATACTGCTACTATTATTACCACTACTAGCACTTTTACTACTAATACTACTACACCACTGCTACTGCTACTGTTACTATTAGTATTCCTACTACTATTATTGCTACTACTAGTACTGATACTACTAAGACTGCTACACCACTGCTACTGCTACTGTTACTATTAGTACTTCTACTATTATTACTACTACTAGTACTGCTGCTACTAGTACTAATACACCACTGCTACTACTACTGTTATTATTAGTACTACTACTATTATTATTATTACTAGTACTATTACTACTAATACTACTACATTACTGCTACTGCTACTGTTACTATTAGTAGTACTACTATTATCACTACTACTACTAATACTACTACACCACTCCTACTGCTATTTTGTTACTATTAGTACTACTACTATTATCACTACTACTAGTACTGCAACTATTACTGCTACTAGGCAACTGCCACTACTACTGTTACTATTATTACTACTACTATTATTACTACTACTAGTACTGCTACTACTAATACTACTAAATCACTGCTACTGCTACTGTTACTATTAAGTACTACTCCTATTATAACTGCTACTAGTACTGCTACTACTAATATTACTGCACCACTGCTACTGCTAGTGTTACTATTAGTACTCCTACTATTATTACTACTATTAGTACTGCTACTACTAATGCTATTATACCACTGCTACTACTACAGTTACTAATATTACTTACTTACAACTTACTTACAAATGGCTTTTAAGGAACCCGATGGTTAATTGCCGCCCTCACATAAGCCAGCCATCGGTCCCTATTCTGTGCAAGATTAATCCAGTCTCTATCATCACACCCCACCACCGCAAATCAATTTTAATATTATCCTCCCATCTACGTCTCGGCCTTCCTAATGGTCTTTTTCCCTCCGGTCTCCCAAGTAACATTCTATATGCACTTCTGGATTCGCCCATACGTGCTACATTCCCTGCCCATCTCAAACGTCTGGATTTTAAGTTCCTAATTATGTTAGGTGAAGAATACAATGAGTGTAGTTCTGTGTTGTGTAACTTTCTCCATTCTCCTGTAACTTCATCCCGTCTAGCCCCAAATATTTTCCTAAGCACCTTATTCTCAAACACCCTTAACCTATGTTCCCCTCTCAGAGTGAGAGTCCAAGTTTCACAACCATACAAAACAACCGGTAATATAACTGTTTTATAAATTCTGACTTTCAGATTTTTTGACAGGAGACTAGATGATAAAACTTCTCAACCGAATAATAACACGCAATTCCCATTTTTATTCTGCGTTTAATTTCCTCCCGAGTGCTATTTATATTTGTTACTCTTGCTCCAAGATATTTGAATTTTTCCACCTCTTAGAAGGATAAATCTCCAATTTTTATATTTCCATTTCGTACAATATTCTGGTCACGAGACATAATCATATACTTTGTCTTTTCGGGATTTACTTCCAAACCGACCGCTTTACTTGCTTCAAGTACTACTACTATTATCACTACTACTAGTACTGCTACTACTAATATTACAACACCACTGCTACTACTACTGTCACTAATAGTACTACTACTATTATTACTACTACTAGTACTGCTACTACTAATACTACAACACCACTGCTACTGCTACTTTTACTATTAGTTCTACTACTATTATCACTACTACTAGTAATGCTAGTACTTATTCTACAACACCACTGCTATTACTACTCTTACTATTAGTACTACTACTATTATCACTGCTACTAGTACTGCTACTAATAATACTACTACACCACGGTTACTGCTGTTGTTACTATTAGTACTACTACTATTATCATTACTACTAGTACTGCTACTACTAATACTACTACACCACTGTTACTGCTATTGTTACTATTAGTATTACTACTATTATCACTACTACTAGTACTGCTACTACTAATACTACTACACCACTGCTACTGCTACTCTTACTATTAGTACTACTACTATTATCACTACTACTACTAATACTACTACAGCACTGCTACTGCTACTATTACTATTATTACTACTACTAGTACTGCTAATTCTAATACTACCACATCACTGATACTACTTCTGTTACTATTAATAGTATTACTATTAATATTATTGCGAGTATAGCTACTACTAATACTAGTACACCACGCTACTGTTACTATTACTACTATTAATATTATTATTACTACGGAATCCACCTAAATCGGAGGGTGGCTGCAGTCCTGGGCTTCCTCTTCACGCTGGTATTTACTACAACTTGGGGCGGCGGGATCGTGGACCCAACAGCGGGCAGCGGGACCGATGGACCATCAGCTGACGGCGGGGGCGAGGGATTACCGGTGGTCAGCGTGGGTGAAAGTCTACCAGTGGTCGGAGGGGTCGAGGGACTACCAGTGGGCGGTGCGATCGAAGATCCATCAGCGGTCGGCGGAGACCAGCAGTGACGGCGAGGTGCAACGGAGATTCAGAATTTTCAAGTAAGGACAGGCCTACTAAGACTTCTGCAGGATAATTGCCGAAGTATTAGAAATAAACTTATTCCGTTTTTGAACTTGGTCGGTGTTTATAATCCAGATGTAATAATTGGGACGGAATCATGGCTTAGGGAATACAAAAATGACTGGGAAATTTTTAGGTCGGATTATAGAGTCTTCAGAAAAGGTAGGAGTGAAAAGGGAGGGGAGTTTTCGTTTGTACTAAGATAGAAATAAGTAGCAACCTTCTGTGGATACATGAGGAAGTTGAAATATTGAATGTTCAGATAAGAAATGGGCGGGAAACCTTAGATGTAATAGCATGTTACAGACCACCCAGTGAATTAAACAATTTAACTTTGCACAAACTAAATGAATATCTTAATACAGTATCAGAAGACCGAAACGTAGTAATTGCTGGGGATCTAAAACTCCCGAAAATTAACTGGAACGTGATTTCAGGTACGAATTCAGATGCACAGACCCTTGTTAATGAATTGATCTGGCGTAAAGATTTCACGCAGGTAGTAAATGGTCCGACGCGTGACAATGCCCTCTTAGATGTTTACCTATTAAGACCTGTCTCTCTCTTTGTCAACTCTGAAAGTCTTCATAAAATAAGTGACCACAATAGCGTCTTATTAGAAATCTTCTGGGAAAACACTGTAAATCCGAGGTCAAGTCCACTGTCTGTCTGGACCTTCAACAAAACCGATGTCGATGAATTACAAACGTTTCTACGACAAAAGCATGATGACTTTCTAAGGACTGAAGGAAATATGGAAAATGTATGGCATAAATTTAAGAGTATAATTTTCGAGGCATTAGTAAAATATGTATCTTCTAATATAATTAAGAAAAATCCGGACCCTGAATATTACACTAATTACATTCGCTACTTAAAGAAAAAGACAAGGCGCGCATTTAGCAAACGTAAACGAAGCCATGAGCATTGGGAAAAATATGTCGAATTAATTAAGCAACTTGAGTGTGAAAAAAGGATAGCTCAGGAAAATTTTCTAAAAACCATTTTAAAAGATGACAGTAACAATTGGAGACAGTTTTATAATTATGTACGCAGGAGAAAAGGAAAAAATGAAGGAGTAGTGCTTTTACGAAATCAAAACGGAGAAAGTATAACTGATGACAAAGAAAAGGCCGACTTATTAAATTCCTATTTCATTTCGGTTTTTAATAATAATAATAATAATAATAATAATAATAATAATAATAATAATAATAATAATAATAATAATAATAATAATTTTATTTATTTATTTATTTAGAATATTAACGTGCAAAAACAACAGCACAAGGCCAATTACAGTTTTGCACGATACAAAACAGAACAAAACAACAAATGATGATGAGAATGAATGATAGAAAATGGCAATGAGATGAAATACAAACAATATAATGGTCTAAATAATCAATGATCAAATAATAATTATAAAATTACAAAATTAGTACAATGAGATAATTGAAATAATGGAATAGTCTACATTAATCAATTGACCAAATGCAAGAAATAAAATGGACAAATAATTATTAAAATAAGATCAGTGAGTTAAAAACTCAAAGATATACTACACATTAAATGGATCCAAGTTGAATCCATGCAAATTAGCATATTTAATGCATCTGCAGACCGGAGAGAGAGATTTAGAATTCTTATTATAAAACAATTTATGAAATCTTAAACCATTAGCAGGAATACGAAGACTGATATTGCTTATGAAAGATTCACAATCAATATCACCCTTAATGACTTTGCAAAAAAATAAATAATCAAGATCCTGACGTCTGGTGAACAGACAACCGCAATTGAAATAATTGCATTTAATCTCATAGTTATAATCGGAATTTGGTAAAAATCTATAAGAATACAAGGAAATAAATTTTCTTTGAATATTCTCCAATTTAGCCGAGTCAGTGGAAGTAATGGAGTTCCATACAACAGATGCATATTCAAGCTTGGATCTAACCAACGTATAGTATAAAATTAATAAACACATAGGAGTGGAAAAAGAATAAGTTATAGACCTAATTAGACCAAGCATTCTTAACGAATGGGTATAAATATATTGCACATGATCATGGAAATATAATTTTGAATCAAGTAGGACACCAAGATCTCTAATACAATCTGTCCTAGTAATTACGATATTACTGAGAGAATAGTTAAATTTTAGGGAGATAGTTTTCCGTGAAAAGGAAATAACAGAAGTTTTGGATTGATTAATTTTCATTCCATTTTCAACAGACCATTGTGAAATTGAATTAATGTCATTTTGAAGAATTTGACAATCAACCAAACTATTAATTTTGCGAAAGATTTTGAGATCATCCGCAAATAAAAGGCAGCTAGAACTTATTCTTTTTCTTATATAATTTATAAATAATAAAAATAAGAGAGGTCCCAATGTAGACCCTTGAGGAACACCGCATAAACTATTAAATGGAACCGAGAGAGAATTACCTAGTCGAACACAAGACTGTCTATCTGTTAAATAATTTTCAAACCAATTAACGTAGTTAGTGGAGAGACCAAAATTACTTAATTTATTTAATAAAATTTTGTGAGGAACAACATCAAATGCTTTGCTAAAATCAAAATAAATTGAGTCAATTTGACCTTGATTTTCAACTATAGGCATTATGAGATTAAGATAGGAAACTAAATTAGTAGTTGTAGATTTCCCTCTTGTAAATCCATGTTGGGCCGAATTGATCTTATTTTTGACATAAAATGAAATGTGTTTGTGAGTAATTTTTTCAAAAATTTTAGAAAAATTGTTTAGGATAGAAATGGGTCTATAATTAGTAACACTATTTTTATTACCATTTTTGAAAACTGGAATAATGGATGCTTCCTTCCAAAGTGACGGGTAAATTCCTGTTTTTAAGCTAAGATTGAATAAAAAAGTTAAAACAGGCAAGAGAATATTAGAACAACCCTTAATTATAAAATTAGGAATGCTATCAGTACCTTTACATTTATTAGGCTTTAGTTTTTTAATAGCTTTATTTACATCATCGAATGTAATATTAGGCAGGGACAAACAGTCAGTGATATTAGAATCATAAGTAATGAAATTAGAGTTACAATTTTGTTGAACAGATTTAAATTGACAAGCAAATGCATTTGCAATTTCTTTTTCATCTGTGATGTGAACGCCATTTATTATTAGTTCTGTGGGATTACTATTTGTTTTTCGAAAAGTTTCTACATATTTCCAAAATTTATTTGGTTCGTGCTTTAGGTTATCATCAATTGATTGTAACCATTTGAATTTATCAGATTTAATCATGGCTTTGACTTGTTTTCTAAAATTAGAAAAAATTTGATACTGATGATCAGTTTTATATTTTTTGTAATTTTTATGAGCTTTATTTTTTTTTCTTAATAAGCTGACGTAAATCGTTTGAAAACCATTTAGGATAGTGCGATTTTTTAACAAAGGTGACAGGGACACAAAGGGATATAGCATTGTTTATAATTTGAGACAAGAAATTTACAGCAGTGTTTACATCAGTAGTCTGATATATGCTAGTCCAATAATAATTGTATAGAATAGAATAAAGATTCAGATAATCACCTTGAGAATAATTTAAATAAGAACTGATTAGAGAGTGTTCCGGTAACGATAATTTTACTTCAATATAAATAGAGATAGATGGATGATAAGTATCCTCTAAAACTAGAGAGTGATCGGCAAGTTTAACTGTACTGTTTTTATCATTAGTAAAAACCAAATCAAGAAGCTTTTTACTCGCAACGGTAGAGTTAATTTGAATTAATCCAAGAAGGCGGGACGAGGAATATAAATCCTTAGCCTTAATTTTAGAGTAATAATGAGTATCATTAAGATTAGAACCAGTTGTCCAGTCCATACCAGGAGTATTAAAATTACCAAGGATTACTATTCTAAAATTATGAGTGTCGAGATTTTTTTCAAGAAAATTAAGATAAGATTTTAAGTGAATATGATCTGTATCAGGAGAGAAATAATGGTTACCTAATAACAGATTAAAACCATCAGTCATTCTAAGTTCAACCCAAACGCATTCACTAATAATTTCTAAGTCAAAACGTCTTTTAGTAAAAGGTAACTGGTTGCTAATCGCTGTTAGGACACCACCACCTCTTTTTTTGTTAGTGTCTGCAAACAGTCTATCTGCACGAAACACAGTATAGTTATTTGGAAATAAATCAGAATTAATAACTGACTCAGATAACCATGTTTCAGTGAGACAGATAATGAGATCATTATTACTCACTATATTCTGAAAAATTTCATCAACTTTAGTGTTAAGTCCACGAACATTTTGGTAGAAAATCTCGAGATGATTAATAGAACTGAACATTGAAAATGAGAGCGAGCAAGACTAAGACTAAGAGGCATTTCCCTGAGAATCAACAGAGTTCGAATTAGCAGAATGCGCAAAGTGCTGCTCAGGCTTTAATTTACCATAAAATGGTGCAATTAGGCAACCAGCAGGCCAAACTTCAGGTTTGTTAATGGAATCGAAATCCCTCACATCAACAGTGATGTGAAAGGAAGAATATGATAGATATTTGGTTTTTAGTTTAGTTACAGCAAGAGATCTTAGCTGAAGTTGATTCTTCAGGGAGTCCTCTATACTGTTTGTGTTGACTTTGGAACTAAATCTCGAAACAAATAGAGATTTAGTTTTAATTCTCTCAGGGGCCATTTCAATGCTACTCATGGCCAATGTTCCAACTTTAGGTTCTCTTTTTTTATATTTTTTGCGAGTAACTAATTGAAAACCATCAGATACGTTGGCAGAAGTTGAAGCATTGGCCTGATTTAGTTCAATATTGTTATGTCTATCATTAGCAGGAGGAGTTGTTGACACAGACTTCCTTGTTGCTGACGCATCAGAATTACAAGAATGCAAGTTGTCAGCAGCTTTGTTCACAGACACTACCTTGCTATATGATTTCTTAATGGGGTCATTAGACTGACCCACAGAAGAAATACTATGAGATGATTTATGGGGGCAGCACCCCTTTGATAACATTTCAGCCATTTGAACATTTAGGATAGAATTTTCCTTTGCAAGTTCAGCGTAAGACTTCCTAGGGCCCTTAATACCGAATAATAATAATAATAATAATAATAATAATAATAATAATAATAATAATAATAATAATAATAATAATCCCGCTGATAGGATTGGTTGTGTCACAGACCGTGAATATGAACCAAATTCGACATTCAAAATAACTTCCAAAGGGGTTAGACAGAGACTAACGAAATTAAAAAGTCGGAAGTCTAGAGGACCAGATAGTATTGCTACAGAGATTCTTAAATTAGGTTCCGAGGCCATAATTCCATACTTAATGCGTATATTTCATGTTTCCATAAACAATGCAGCTATTCCATGTGACTGGAAATCAGCTATAGTGGTACCCATACATAAAGGCGGAAATAAATTAGATGTCGGAAACTACAGACCGATTAGCCTTACATCTGTCGTATGTAAAGTCATGGAGCATTTGATATCGGATTATATTCGTCATGTTCTTAATGCGAAACACTGGTTTTACAACCGCCAGCATGATTTTAGGGAAGGCTTCTCATGTGATAGTCAAATTACGTCGCTGGTTCAGGATCTAGCTGAAGAGGTAGATAGAGGCGGAAGAATCGATGCAGTTGTGATTGATTTTTCGAAAGCATTTGATTTGGTGCCACATGAGATATTAATAGATAACTTAAGTAGGCTAGGAATAGATAAAAGAGTGGTGCTATGGATCCAAGAATTCTTAAAAGGTACAACCCAGAGAGTTAGAGTAGGTCATGAAATATCGGAAATTGGAAATATAAGTTCAGGGGTGCCACAGGGCAGCGTTCTGGGTCCATTACTCTTTATAATATACGTAAATGACCTATGCCAGAATATTACATCAAATATGAGGCTATTTGCAGATGACTGCATTATCTATAGAAAAATTAGAAATAATTCAGATGTAGATGCTATTCAAACAGACTTGAATAAAATTTATAACTGGGCGTTAATGCATAGGATGAAAATAAATGGTTCTAAAAGTAAATCTATAACATATTGTAAAACCCGAGAGGAAACTAGTCTTAATTACGAATTCAGTGGTGTTGTAATTCCGCAAGTACAATGTTATAAATACCTAGGAGTGTATTTAAACTCCAAACTTTCTTGGGGAGAGCATGTTGATAATGTTACGGGTAAAGCATGGAGGGCACTTCACTTTATTATGAGAATCTTGAGAAAGGCTAGCCCCAAATCAAGGGAAATAGCATATCTAACGTTAGTGCGACCGTTAATGGAATACGGAACTACATGTTGGGATCCCTATAG
Organism: Periplaneta americana; assembly: GCF_040183065.1. Classification (NCBI taxonomy): domain Eukaryota; kingdom Metazoa; phylum Arthropoda; class Insecta; order Blattodea; family Blattidae; genus Periplaneta; species Periplaneta americana. Next base: position 2,666,695 of record NW_027185502.1, on the reverse strand, counting down.
AATATATCAGATAAATTCCTTAGAAAGAATCCAGTAAAGGGCAGCTAAATTTGTTAAAGGGAAAAGAGAAGATGGAAACGATACGATAAAAGAACCTAAATGGGAAACTTTGGAAAACAGACGTAGGAAAATTAGAATAACATCATTGTATAGAGCACATCTAGGTCAAAAGCATGGGTAGACATAACCGCTCGGTTAGAAAAGCCAACGTACTATGGTAGGAACGATCATGATTTTAAAATCAAATGTAGGAAGCAGAAAACGGATGTAGGTAAATTCTCATTTATAAATAGAACTATAAATGATTGGAATGACCTACCTGCAGCGGTCTTTCAGGGCTGTCCTTCCTTAAGGAGATTCAAGAATAATTTAAAAAGTTGTGTGTAAAGTGCAAATTAAAATTAAGGCGACATTTAACATTTAAATTTTTAAGGTGACATGTATTTATTTAGCCTGACGAGTTAATTCCTTGGTTTGAATTCTAAATTATTTAAAAATGGCGTGTAAGAGGGTCTTAGACTAGAAAAGTTTAGTTTAAATGTAGTTCTGTTTATAAGTACAGTATGCATAGCCTAAGGGTGTTATTAATTGACTTACTTGAACTGTTGTATCAGTGAAGCGAGGTGAGTCAGTGAAGTTAGGGTTTTACAGTGCAGTGAATAGTTCCGATCAGTGATAATTTATAGCGTCAATGAAATGTGTTCTATAGTGTCAATGAAATGTGTTACAGAGTGTCAGTGAAATGCGTCATAGTGCCATCACAGTGAGTGAGTTGAGAATAAAGTGAAAGATTATTGAAACTTATGTAGGGCCTATTCATAATGATGTAGCTTGTATTGTAAAATTCGGAATATTATTTATGTTTTATTATTATTTTGTGAAATTATATTGTGTATTCTTATTGTATTGTGTATAAAATTGTAGGCCTATTGTGTACAGTATATTTGTATTCTGTATTGTAAATTTATTCTGTGTTGCTTAATATTTCTTTATTGTGTATTATTTATATTGCGTTTAACACTGTCACCGGGTGCATGCCCACTTGCAGTGTAAATAAATACATACATCCATACATATATACATACATACATACATACACACATACATACATACATACATACATACACAGTACTGCTACCACTAATAATACTACAACACTGCAACTGTTACTGTTACTATTAGTACTACTACTATTTTTACTACTACTAGTACTGCTACTACTAATATTACTACACCACTGCTATTGTTACTCTTACCATGTTATTACTAATAACACTGCTACTACTAATACTACTTCACCAGTGCTTCTGTTACTGTTACTACTAGTACAACTACTATTATGACTACTACTAGTACTGCTACTCCTAATACTACTAACCACTGCTACTGCTACTGTTCCTATTAGTACCACTGCAATTAATACAACTACTAGTACTGCTACTGCTACTACTGCTACAAAAGTGCTACAGCTACTACTACTACTACTACTACTACTGCTACTACTACTGTTACTATTAGTAATACTACTCTTATTACTACTACTAGCAATGCCAGTACTAATACTACTACAAAACCGCTACTGCTAATGTCACTAGAAGTACTACTACTATTATAACTACTACTAGTACTGCTACTACTACTACTACTGCTACACCACTGCTACTGCTACTACTACTACTCCTACTACTACTACTGTTACTATTAATACTACTTGCAATTATTACAACTACTAGTACTGCTACTTCTAATAATACTGAACCACTGCTAATGCTACTGTTACTTTTAGTACTACTGCTATTATCACTATCACTAGTACTGATACACATCTGATACTGCTATTGTTACTATTAATACTTCTTCTATTATTACTACTACCAGTACTGCTACTACTAATACTACTACAACACAACTACTGGTACTGTTCCTAATAGTACTACAACTAATATTACTACTACCAGTACTGCTACTACTAATACTACTACAACACTGCTACTACTACTGTTACAATTACTACTAATACTATTATTACTACTACTAGTACTGCTACTAATTATACAACAAAACCACCGCTACTGCTACTGTTACGATTAATACTACTACTATTATCACTACTACTAGTACTGCTACTGATGATGTTACTATTACTACTACTACTACTACGATCACTACTACTACACCACTGCTATTGCTACTGTTACTATCAGTACTACTCCTATTATCACTACTAGTAGTTCCGCTACTACTAATACTACTACACCACTGCTACTGCTACTGTTACTATTAGTACTACTACTATTATCATTATTAATAGTAATGCTACAATTAAAGCTACTACACCACTGCTACTACTATTGTTACTATTAGCACTACTAGAATTATTACTACTACTAGTACTCCAACTACTAACATTACTACACCACAGCTACTGCTACTGTTACTAATAGTACTACTACTATTAACACTAATACTAGTACTGCTACACTTCTGCTACTGCTACTGTTACTATTAATACTTCTACATTATTACTAATACTAGTACTGCTACTACTAATACTACTACACGACTGCTACTGCTAATGTTACTATTATTACTACTACTAATATTAATTCTACTGGTAATGCTACTGCAAATACTACTACACCACTGCTCCTACTACGGTTACAATTAGTACTATTACTATTATTACTACTACTAGTACTGCTACTACTTATACAACTACACCACTGCTTTCTGCTACTGTTACTACAAGTAGCGCTACTATTAAAACTAGTACTAGTACTGCTACTACTAATACTACTATACCACTGCTATTGCTACTGTTACTATTAGTACTAATACAATTATTACTAGTACTAATAATATTACTACTAATACTACTACACCACTGCTACTGCTACTGATACTATTAAGTACTACTACTAATATTACTACTATTAGTACTTCTACTACTATTACTTCTACACCAATGCTACTGTTACTGTTACTATTGGTACTACTATTATTATCACTGCTACTGCTACTGTTACTATTAGTACTACAAATATTATCACTACTACTAGTACTGCTACACATCTGCTACTGCTACTCTTATTGTTAATACATCTACTATTATTACAAATACTAGTACTGCTATTACTAACACTACTACACCACTGCTACTGTTAATGTTACTATTATTACTACTACTAATATTAATTCTACTGGCAATGCTACTGCAAATACTACTACACCACTGCTACTACTACGGTTACTATTAGTACTACTACTATTATTACTACTACTAGTACTGCTACTACTAATACAACTACACCACTGCTACTGCTCCTGTTACGATTAATACTACTACAATTTTCACTAATATTAGTACTGCTACTACTAATAACACTACACCACTGCTACTGCTACTGTTACTATCAGTACTACTACTATTAGCATTAATACTAGTACTGTTTCTACTAATACCGCTACACCACTGCCACTGCTACTGTTACTAATAGTACTACTACTATTATCACTATTCTAGTAATGCCACTAATAATAATACTTCACAACTCCTACTACTACTGTTACTATTAATACCAATAATATCATCACTAATACTAGCACTGCTACTACTAATACTACTACACCACTGCTATTGCTATTGTTGCTATTAATACCACTAGTATTATTACTATTACTAGCACTAATACTACTAATACTACTTCATCACTGCTTCTACTACTGTTACTATTGGTACTACTACTACTTTTAGTACTACTAGTACTGCTACTACTAATATTCCTACACCACTGCTACTGCTACTGTTACTAATATTACTACTACTATTATTACTACTAATATTACTGCTACTACTAGTACTACTACAGCACTGCTACTACTACTACTACTCTTACTATTACTACTACTACTATTATTAAAAATAGTACTGCTACTACTAATACTACTAAACGACTGCTACTTCTATTGCTAATGTTACCATTAGTATTACTATTATTATTACTATTACTAGTACTGCCACTAGTAATACTAATACTCCACTGCTACTACTACTGTTATTATTAGTACTACTACTATTATCACTACTACTAATACTACAACACTACTGCTACTGCTACTGTTACTATTAGTACTACTACTATTACTGATACTATTCATACTACTGCACCACTACTACTACTAATGTTACTATTAGTCCTACTACTATTATTACTACTACTAGTGCTGCTAATACTAATAGTAATATATCACTGCTAATGCTACTGTTACTGTTATTTACTAATACTATTATTACTACTACTAGTAATGCTACTAATAATACTACTACACCACTGCTACTTTAACTATTAATCTTCCTAGTATTATTACTACTAATATTACTGCTACTACTAATGCTACTACACCATTGCTACTACTGCTGTTAATAATAGTACTATTAATATTATTACTACTACTAGTTCTACTACTACTAATACTACAACACCACTGCTACTGCTGCTGGTACTATTAGTAATACTACTATTATACCTAATACTAGTACAGTTACTACTAATTCTACTACAGCACTGCTACTACTAATGTTAGTATTAGTACCAGTACTATTATTACTACTACTATTACTGCTACTACTATTACTACTACCCCCATTGCTACTGCTATTGTTACTATTAGTGCTACTAGTATCATTGCTTCTACTAGTACTGCTGCAAATACTACTGCTACACCACTGCTAAGGCTACTACTAATACTACTAGTACTACTGCTACTACTACTGTTACTCTTAGTACTACTACTGTTATTAGTACTACTGGTATTTCTCTAATAATACTACTACACCACTGCTACAGTTTCTGATATTACTACTACTACTATTATTACAACTACTAGTACTGCTACTACTAATACTACTACACCACTACTACAGCTAATGTTACAATTATTACTACTAATATTATTACTACTACTAGTACTGCGACTAGTAATACTACTACACCACTGCTACTGCTAATGTTACTATTAGTAGTACTACTATTATTAATACTACTGTTACTGCTACTACTAATGCTACTACACAACCGCTACAACTAATTTACTAATATTACTACTATTATTATTACTAATACTAGTACTGCTACTGCTAATACTACAACACCACTGCTACTGTTACAATTAGTACTACTACTATTATTACTAATATTATTAATGCTACTACTAATACTAAATCACTGCTACTGCTGCTGTTACTACAACTAGTTCTGCTACTAATAATACTATTACACCACTGCTGCTACTCTTACTATTAGTACTACTACTATTATTAATACTACTAGTACTGCTACTACTAATAGTAGTACAAAACTGCTACTGCTACTCTTACTGTCAGTACTACTACTATCACTACTACTACAAATACTACTACACCACTGCTACTGCTACTGTTACTATTAGTACTAGTACTATTATAACAACTACTATTACTGCTACTACTAATACTACTACACAACTGCTACTACTACTGTTATTATTAATACTACTATTATTATTACTACTACAAATACAGCTATTAGTAATACTACTACATCACTGCTACTGCTACTGTTACTACTACTAGTATTGCTACTACTAAATCTACTAAACCACTGATACTACTACTGTTACTCTTAGTACTACTACAATTATCAATACTACTAGTAAAGCTACACTAGTGCTACTGCTAATGTTACTATTAATAATTCTACAATTGTGTTTAATACAAAACTACTACATCTAATACTACTACACCACTGCTACTGTTACTATTAGTACCACTATTATTAATATTACTACTAGTACTGCTACTACAATTATTACTACACCACTGCTACTGCTACTCTTATTATTAGTAATAATACTATTATCACTACTACTACAACACTGCTACTGTTACTATTAGTAATGCTACTATTATTACTATTACTATTACTGCTACTACTAATGCTACTACACCACGGCTACTACCGCTATTAATAATAGTACTATTACTATTATTATTACTAGTACTGCTACTACTAATGCTACTACACCACTGCTACTATTACTGTTACTATTAGTGCTACTACTATTATTACTACTACTATTATTACTACTACTAGTACTGCTACTACTATTACCACTACACCACTGCTACTCCTCTTGTTACTATTAATACTACTAGTGTCATTGTTGCTCCTACTACTACTACTACTACTGCTACACCACTGCTACTGCTACTACTAATACTACTAATATTACTGCTACTACTATTGTTACTATTAGTACTACTACTATTATTACTACTACTACCATTGCTACTACTAATACTAGTACACCACTGCTACTGTTACTGATACTATTACTACTACTACTATTAATACAACTACTATTACTGATAATACCAATACTACTACACCACTACTACTACTGTTACAAATAGTACTACTAATATCATTACTACTACAAGTACTGCTTCTAGTAATACTACTACAACACTGCTACTGCTAATGTTCCCATTAATACTACTACTATTATTACTACTACTAGTACTGCTACTACTAATGCTATTACACCACTGCTACAACTATTATCACAACTATTTTTTACTAATATTACTACTACTTATGTTATTAATATTAGTACTGCTACTTCTAATACTACAACCCCACTGCTACTGCTACTGTTACTATTAGTACTGCTACTATTATCACTACTACTAGTACTGCTATTACTACTGTTACTATTAGTACTACTACTATTTACTCTACTACTAGTACTGCTATCACTAATACTACTACACCACTGCTACTACTACTGTTACTATTAGTACTACTACTATTATTACTACTACTAATACTGCTACTACTAATACTACTACATCACTGCTACTGCTACTGTTACTACTACTATTACTGCTACTAATAATACTACTACACCACTGCTGCTGCTACTGTTACTATTAGTACTACTACAATTATTACTACTACTGGTACTGCTACTACTAATACTACTACATCACAGCTACTGCTAGTGTTACTATTAGTACTACTACACCACTGCTACTGCTACTGTTACTATTAGTACTACTACTATTATCACTACTACTACTACTATTACTACTACTAATAGTACTACACCACTGCTACTGCTACTTTCACTATTAGTACTACTACTATTATCACTACTACTAGTAATGCTACTACTAATACTACAAAACCACTGCTACTGCTACTGATACTATTAGTACTACTACTATTATCACTACTACTAGTACTGCTACTACTAATACTACTACACCACTGTTACTGCTATTGTTACTATTAGTACTACTACTATTATTACTACTACTAGTACTGCTACTACTAATGCTACTACACCACTGCTACTGCTACTGTTACTATTAGTACTACTACTATTATCACTACTACTACTAATACTACTACAGCACTGCTACTGCTACTATTACTATTATTACTACTACTAGTACTGCTAATTCTAATACTACCACATCACTGATACTACTTCCGTTACTATTAATAGTATTACTATTAATATTATTGTAAGTACAGCTACTACTAATACTAGTATATCACGCTACTGTTACTATTACTACTACTACTATTATTATTACTACGGAATCCACCTAAAACGGAGGGTGGCTGCAGTCCTGGGCTTCCTCTCCACGCTGGTATTTACAACTTGGTGCGGCGGGATCGTGGACCCAACAGCGGGCAGCGGGACGGATGGACCATCAGCTGACGGCGGGGGGAGGGATTACCGGTGGTCAGTGTGGGTGAAAGTCTACCAGTGGTGGGAGGAGTCGAGGGACTACCAGTGGGCGGTGCGATCGAAGAGCCATCAGCGGTCGGCGGAGACCAGCAGTGACGGCGAGGTGCAACGGAGATTCAGAATTTTCAAGTAAGGACAGGCCTACTAAGACTTCTGCAGGATAATTGCCGAAGTATTAGAAATAAACTTATTCCGTTTTTGAACTTGGTCGGTGTTTATAATCCAGATGAAATAATTGGGACGGAATCATGGCTTAGGGAATACAAAAATGACTCGGAAATTTTTAGGTCGGATTATAGAGTCTTCAGAAAAGGTAGGAGTGAAAAGGGAGGGGAGTTTTCGTTTGTACTAAGATAGAAATACGTAGCAATCTTCTGTGGATACATGAGGAAGTTGAAATATTGAATGTTCAGATAAGAAATGGGCGGGAAACCTTAGATGTAATAGCATGTTACAGACCACCCAGTGAATTAAACAATTTAACTTTGCACAAACTAAATGAATATCTTAATACAGTATCAGAAGACCGAAACGTAGTAATTGCTGGGGATCTAAACCTCCCGAAAACTAACTGGAACGTGATTTCAGGTACGAATTCAGATGCACAGACCCTTATTAATGAATTGATCTGGCGTAAAGATTTCACGCAGGTAGTAAATGGTCCGACGCGTGACAATGCCCTCTTAGATGTTTACCTATTAAGACCTGTCTCTCTCTTTGTCAACTCTGAAAGTCTTCATAAAATAAGTGACCACAATAGCGTGTTATTAGAAATCTTCTGGGAAAACACTGTAAATCCGAGGTCAAGTCCACTGTCTGTCTGGACCTTCAACAAAACCGATGTCGATGAATTACAAACGTTTCTACGACAAAAGCATGATGACTTTCTAAGGACTGAAGGAAATATGGAAAATGTATGGCATAAATTTAAGAGTATAATTTTCGAGGCATTAGTAAAATATGTATCTTCTAATATAATTAAGAAAAATCCGGACCCTGAATATTACACTAATTACATTCGCTACTTAAAGAAAAAGACAAGGCGCGCATTTAGTAAACGTAAACAAAGCCATGAGCATTGGAAAAAATATGTCGAATTAATTAAGAAACTTGAGTGTGAAAAAAGGATAGCTCAGGAAAATTTTCTAAAAACCATTTTAAAAGAAGATGACAGTAACAATTGGAGACAGTTTTATAATTATGTACGCAGGAGAAAAGGAAAAAATGAAGGAGTAGTGCTTTTACGAAATCAAAACGGAGAAAGTATAACTGATGACAAAGAAAAGGCCGACTTATTAAATTCCTATTTCATTTCGGTTTTCAATAATAATAATAATAATAATATAATAATAATAATAATAATAATAATAATAATAATAATAATAATAATAATAATAATCCCGCTGATAGGATTGGTTGTGTCACAGACCGTAAATGTGAACCAAATTCGACATTCAAAATAACTTCCAAAGGGGTTAGACAGAGACTAACGAAATTAAAATGTCAGAAGTCTAGAGGACCAGATAATATTGCTACAGAGATTCTTAAATTAGGTTCCGAGGCCATAATTCCATACTTAATGCGTATATTTCATGTTTCCATAAACAATGCAGCTATTCCATGTGACTGGAAATCAGCTATAGTGGTACCCATACATAAAGGTGGAAATAAATTAGATGTCGGAAACTACAGACCGATTAGCCTTACATCTGTCGTATGTAAAGTCATGGAGCATTTGATATCGGATTATATTCGTCATGTTCTTAATGCGAAACACTGGTTTTACAACCGCCAGCATGGTTTTAGGGAAAGCTTCTCATGTGATAGTCAAATTACGTCGCTGGTTCAGGATCTAGCTGAAGAGGTAGATAGAGGCGGAAGAATCGATGCAGTTGTGATTGATTTTTCGAAAGCATTTGATTTGGTGCCACATGACATATTAATAGATAACTTAAGTAGGCCAGGAATAGATAAAAGAATGGTGCTATGGATCCAAGAATTCTTAAAAGGTAGACCCCAGAGAGTTAGAGTTGGTCATGAAATATCGGAAATTGGAAATATAAGTTCAGGGGTGCCACAGGGCAGCGTTCTGGGTCCATTACTCTTTATAATATACGTAAATGACCTATGCCAGAATATTACATCAAATGTGAGGCTATTTGCAGATGACTGCATTATCTATAGAAAGATTAGAAATAATTCAGATGTAGATGCTATTCAAACAGACTTGAATAAAATTTATAACTGGGCGTTAATGCATAGGATGAAAATAAATGGTTCTAAAAGTAAATCTATATAACATATTGTAAAACCCGAGAGGAAACTAGTCTTAATTACGAATTCAGTGGTGTTGTAATTCCGCAAGTACAATGTTATAAATACCTAGGAGTGTATTTAAACTTCAAACTTTCTTGGGGAGAGCATGTTGATAATGTTACGGGTAAAGCATGGAGGGCACTTCACTTTATTATGAGAATCTTGAGAAAGGCTAGCCCCAAATCGAGGGAAATAGCATATCTAACGTTAGTGCGACCGTTAATGGAATACGGAACTACATGTTGGGATTCCTATAGAATATATCAGATAAATTCCTTAGAAAGAATCCAGTAAAGGGCAGCTAAATTTGTTAAAGGGAAAAGAGAAGATGGAAACGATACGATGAAAGAACCTAAATGGGAAACATTGGAAAACAGATGTAGGAAAACTAGAATAACATCATTGTATAGAGCACATCTAGGTCAAAAGCATGGGTAGACATAACCGCTCTGTTAGAAAAGCCAACGTACTATGGTAGGAACGATCCTGATTTTAAAATCAAATGTAGGAAACAGAAAACGGATGTAGGTAAATTCTCATTTTTAAATAGAACTATAAATGATTGGAATGACCTACCTGCAGCGGTCTTTGAGGGCTGTCCTTGCTTAAGGAGATTCAAGAATAATTTAAAAAGTTGTGTATAAAGTGCATATTAAAATTAAGGCGACATTTAACATTTAATATTTTAAGGTGACATGTATTTATTTAGCCTGACGAGTTACTTCCTTGGTTTGAATTCTAAATTATCTAAAAATGGCGTGTAAGAGGGTCTTAGACTAGAAAAGTTTAGTTTAAATGTAGTTCTGTTTATAAGTACAGTATGCATAAGGGTGTAATTATTTGACTTATTTGAACTGTTGTATCAGTGAAGCGAGGTGAGTCAGTGAAGTTAGGGTTTTACAGTGCAGTGAATAGTTCCGATCAGTGATAATTTATAGCGTCAATGAAATGTGTTCTATAGTGTCAGTGAAATGTGTTACAGAGTGTCAGTGAAATGTGCGCTAAAGTGTCGGTGAAATGCGTCATTGTGCCATTAGAGTAAGTGAGTTAAAAATAAAGTGAAAGACTATTGAAACTTATGTAGAGCCTGTTCATGATAATGTAGCTTGTAATGTAAAATTAGGTATATTATTTATGTTTTATTATTATTGTGTGAAATTATATTGTGTATTCTTATTGTATTGTGTATAAAATTGTAGGCTTATTGTGTAGAGTATAATTGTATTGTGTATTGTAAATTTGTTCTGTGTTGCTTAATATTTCTTTATTGTGTATGGTTTATATTGTGTTTAACACTGCCACTAGGTGCATGCCCACTTGCAGTGTAAATACATACATACTTACATACATACATAGTACTGCTACCACTAATAATACTACAACACTGCTACTGTTACTATTACTATTAGTACTACTACTATTCTTACTACTACTAGTACTGCTACTACTAATATTACTACACCACTGCTACTGCTACTGTTACCATGACTACTAATATTATTACTAATAACACTGCTACTAATAATACTACTTCACCAATGCTTCTGTTACTGTTACTACTAGTACTACTACTATTATTACTACAACTAGTACTGCTACTCCCAATACTACTAACCACTGCTACTGCTACTGTTACTATGAGTACTACTACTATTATCACTACTACTAGTACTGCTACTATTCATACTACTACACCACTGCTACTACTACTGATATTATTAATACTACTACTATTATTACTACTACTAATATTGCTACTACTAATATTACTACACCAGTGTTTCTTCTACTGTTACTATTAGTACTACTACTATCATTACTACTACTAGTACTGGTACTAAAAATACTACTACACCGCTACTACTGTTACTGTTATTAATAGTACTAGTACTATTATTATTACTACTCGTACTGCTCCTATTAATATTGCTACAGCACGGCTACAGCTACTGGTACAATGAGTACTAGTACTGGTACTCTTACTACTAAAACTACTACAAAACTGCTACTGATACTGTTACTATTAGTACTACTAGTATTATTACTACTACTAGTACTGCTACTGCTAACACTATTACACCACTGCTACTGCTACTGTTACTATTAATACTAATAATATTATTACTAATACTAGTACTGCTACTACTAATACTACTACACCACTGCTACTGTTACTCTTAGTACTACTAATATTACCGCTACTACTAGTACTGCTACTACTAATACTACTACACCACTGCTACTGCAACAGTTACTATTAAATACTACTACTATTATTACTTCTACTATTACTGCTAGTACTAATACTACTACACCACGGGTGCTACTATTGTTACCATTAGGTACTACTACTACAGGGTTGGGCAGGTAAAACCGGCCCGTGTTATAACATTGATAGGTACAAATGATTTGAAACAAACTTCAAATGGAATGAAAATAAAATGCATTTACCTTCATAATAAATGTTGGAAGTGCCCTCCATCTGCATCTAGACACTTCTGTGCACGTTTTAACAGGTTCATGCAAACACGTGTCAATTCCTCTTGGGTGATACTGCGGATGCACCTGCAACCATGTCCAACAACCAGCGGCAGAAATTTACACGTTTATATCTATCGGGCTCTTTCAATTGTTGTACAGCTGTCACTCGGTACGGTTTGAATTTCAAACATTTCAACACACGTCCGCAAGTTCTCCTCACATGAACCTGTTGAGCCAATCTCGTGGTAGACTTTCGAGGACTCCTAGTCATAAATTCATTAATTCGCGCCGTAAGTTGAGGAGTCCGGACAGAAGGAGTTCTGTTCCTTGTTACATTTTTTATGGATCCAGTCGTACGCCATTTTCGCACCAAATCTTGAATGCTGCTTTTCGCTGGTACTGAGCGAAGCGGATATGTGTCTCTGAATATTGTTGTGTTTCCTTAATAGAGCTGGTCTGTACGTACGCCTCCACAATGAATATTCGCTCTGGTATTGAATAAGTCATGCCTATTTAAAGAATAATCCTTTACATGTGTTTAGAACGTCTGACTTTTAAACAGCAACCAGAAGAGGTTATAAGCAAAAATGGCGCAACAACAATGACACAAAACACGCGGAAGATACAGTACAGCCAACATAATTACATTTTCCAGAAAAAAGAAACAAAAGAAATCAATACCCTACATAATTTATTTTCCAAATCATATGACATGAGATGGGGTCGGTTTTACCTGACCAACTCTGTATTATTACAACTACTAGTACTGCTACTAGGCGGCCGGGTAGCTCAGTTGGTAGAGCAGCTGGCTACAGACTGAAAGGTCCGGGGTTCGATCCCAGGTGGTGACAGGATTTTTTTCTCGTTGCCAAACTTACAGAACGGCCCCGAGGTTCACTCTGCCTCCTATAAAATTGAGTACCGGGTCTTTCCCGGGGGTAAAAGGCGGTCAGAGCGTGGTGCCGACCACACCACCTCATTCTAGTGCCGAGGTCATGGAAAGCATGGGGCTCTACCTCCATGCCCCTCAAGTGCCTTCATGGCATGTTACGGGGATACCTTTTACCTTTTAGTAATGCTACTAATTATACAACTACACCACAGCTACTGATAGTGATACGATTAATAATACTACTATTATCATTACTAATAGCACTGCTACTGCTGCTGTTACTATTACTAATACTACTACTATCACTACTACTACACTAATGCTACTGCTAATTTTAATATCAGTACTAATAATATTATCACTATTAGTAGTACTGCTACTACTAATAATACTACACCACTGCTAATGCTACTGTTACTATTAGTAATGCTACTATTATCACTATTACTAGTAATGCTACAACTAATGCTACTACACCACTGCTACTACTACTATTACTATTAATACTATTACCATTATTATTACTACTACTAGTACTGCTAATACTAATAATACTGCACCACTGCTACTGCTACTGTTACTATTAGTACTACTGCTATTATCACTACTACTAGTACTGTAACACATCTGCTACTGCTACTGTTACCATTAATACTTCCACTATTATTACCACTATTGCACTGCTACTACTAATACTACAACACCACAGCCACTGGTACTGTTACTAATAGTATTACTACTAATATTACTACTACCAGTACTGCTACTACTAATGCTACTACACCACTGCTACTACTACTGTTACTATTACTACTACTACTAATATTACTACTACTAGTACTGCTACTAATTATACAACAACACCACTGCTACTGCTATTGTTACGATTAATACTACTATTATTATCACTACTACTAGCACTGTTACTGATGCTGTTACTATTAGTACAACTATTACGATCACTACTACTACACCACTGTTACTGCTACTGTTACTATCAGTACTACTATTATTATCCCTAACAGTAGTACTGCTACTACTAATACTACTACACCACTGCTACTGCTACTGTTACTATTAGTACTACTACTATTATCACTACTACTAGTACTGCTACAACTAATGCTACTACACCACTGTTACTACTGTTGATACAATTAACACCTCTACAATTAATACTACTAATAGTTCTCCAACCACTAATACTAATACACAACAGCTACTGCTACTGTTTCTGTTAGTACTACTACTATTAATACTACTATTAGTACTGCTACACATCTGCTACTGCTAATGTTACTATTAATACTTCTACTATTATTACTAACACTAGTACTGCTACTACTAATACTACTACACCACTGCTACTGCTACCCATACCATTAGTACTACTACTATTATCACTACTAACATTACTGCTACTACTAATGCCACTACACCACTGAAACTGTTACACTTACTATTAGTATTACTACTATTAGTACTAGTAATAGTTCTGATACTAATAATAATATTACACCACTGCTACTGCTAATGTTATTATGAGTACTACTACTATTATCACTAGTACAAGTACTACTATTACTACTACTACTACTACACCACTGCTATTACCACAGTTACTATTAGTACTACAACTATTACTACTACCATTACTGCTACTACCAATACTACTACATCAATGCTACTACTACTGTTACCATTAACTACTACTGCTACTATTACTGCTATTAATACTGCTACTGCTAATCCTCCTACTATAAGTACTACTACTAATATCACTACTACTAGTACTGCTACTACTAATAATACTACACCAATGCTCCTGCAACTGTTACTATTACTACTAATACTATTATCACTAGTAGTAGTACTGCCACTACTAATATACTACACCAGTGCTATAGTTACCGTTACTATTAGTACTACTACTATTATTACCAGTATTTGTACTGCTACTACTAATATTATAACACCACAGCTATTGCCAATTTTACTATCAGTACTACTACTATTATCAATGACATTAGTACTTCTACTACTAATACTACTACACCACAGCTTCTGCTAATGTTACTACTAGTACTAATACTATTATAACTACCACTAGTACTGCTGCTACTGATACTACTACACCAGAGCTACTGCTACTGCTACTAATAGTACTACTACTATTATCAGTACTACTACTAATGCTACACATCTTCTAATGCTACTGTTACTATGAATAATCCTCTATTATTATTACTGGTACTGCTACTTCTAATAATACTACACCACTGCTACTGCTACTATTACTATTAGTACTATTATTATTATTATTACTACTATTACTGCTACTACTAATACTACTACATCGCTGCTACTGCTACTGTTACTATTAAAACCTTCTATTAATATTACTTCCATTAGTACTGCTACTACTAATACTACTACACCACTGCTACTGCTACTGTTACTATTAGTACCACTACTATTATTTCTACTAGTACTGCTACTACTATAGCTACTACAACACTGCTATTATAACTGTTACTAATAGTACTACTACTAATACTACTATTACTACTAGTACTGCTAATTAAAATAATACAAGACACCAGCTAAAGCTACTGATACTATTAGTATTAACACTATTGATAATACCAATACTACTGCTACTACTAATGCTACTACAGCACTGCTACTACTACTGTTAAAATTGGTACTACTACGAATATTACTACTACTAGTACTGCTACTACTATTACTACTACAAAACTGCTATTGCTAATGTTACTTTTAATACTACTAGTTTCATTGCTGCTACTAGTACTGCTACTACCACTACTGCTACACCACTGCTACTGCTACTACTAATACTACTACTAATACTAATGCTACTACTACTGTTACTATTAGTGCTACTACTAGTATTGTTACTACTAACACTACTACACCACTGCTGCTGTTAATGATAATATTACTACTACTACTATTATTACAACTACTAGTACTGCTACTACTAATACTACTACACAACTGCTACTGCTGCAGTTACTATTAGTACTAATAATATTATTGCTACTACTAGTACTGCTACTACTAATAATACTACAACACTGCTACTGCTAATGTTAGTATTACCATTACTACTATTATTACTACTACTAGTACTGTTATTACTAATGCTACTACACCATTGCTACTAAAAATTTTACTAATAGTGCTACTAATATTATTACTGCTAATAGTACTCCTACTACTAATACTACAACTCCACAGCTACTGCTACTCTTACTATCAGTTCTAATACTTTTATCGCTACTACTAGTACTGCTGCTTCTTATACTACAACAGCACTGCTACTACTACTGTTACTATTATTACTGCTATTATTACCACTACTACTATTACTGCTATTACTAATACAACTACAACAGTGCTGCTACTACTACTGTTACTAGTAGTACTACTACTATTATTACTACTACCATTAGTGCTATTACAAATAATACTTCATCACTGCTAATGCTATTTTTACTACTATTATCACTACTAATAGTAGTGCTACTATTAATTCTACTACATCACTCCAACTGCTACTGTTACTACTACTGGTACTGCTAATACTAATACTACTATAACACTAACACTGCTACTGTTACTATTAGTACAACTTCTATTATCACTTCTACTAGTACTGCTACACAAATGCTACTGCTACTGTTTCTATTAATAATTCTACTATTATTCCTACTACTAGTACTGCTACTACTAATAGTACCTCACCACTGCTACTGCTACTGTTAGTATTAGTATTACTACTATTATTACTACTACTAGTATTGCTATTACTAATGCTACTACACCACTGCTACTGCAAATTTTACTAATAGTACTACTACCATTACTACAACTACTAGTATTGCTACTACTAATAATACAACTCCATAGCTACTGCTACTGTTATTATCAGTACTACTAATATTATCACTACTACTAGAACTGCTACTCCTTATACCACAACAGCACTGCTACTACTTCTGTTACAATTAGTACTACTATTATTATCACTACTACTAGTACTGCTACTACTAATACTACTACACCACTGCTACTACTACTGTTACTAGTACTACTACTAATATTACTACTAACAGTACCGCTACTACTAATACTAATACATCATTTCTACTGCTACTGTTACTACTATTATCACTACTAATAGTACTGCTACTATTAATACTACTACACCAATGCTACAGCTACTGATACTATTAGTACAACTATTATTATCACTAATATTACTAATACTACTACACCACTGCTATAGCTCCTGTTACTATTGGGACTACTACTATTATCACTACTATTAGTAATGCTACTACTAATAATACAACACCACTGCTACTGCTACTGTTACTATTAATACTACTTCTATTACTATTACTACTAGTACTTCTACTACCAATACTACTACATCACTCCTACTGCTACTCTTATTACTACCAGTACTGCTACTACTGATACTACTACTACTACAACACCAACGACACTGCTACTGTTATATTAGTACTACTTCTATTATCACGACTACTAGCACTGCTACACAAATGCTACTGCTACTGTTACTATTAATACTTCTACTAGTACTGCTGCTACTAATTCTAGCTCACCACTGCTTCTGCTACTGTTACTATTAGAACTACTACTAATTTTACTACTACTAGTATTGCTACTACTAATACTACTACTCAACTGCTACTGCTACTCTTACTTTTAGTACCATTACTATTATTACTATTACTAGTACTGCTACTAATAATACTACTACACCACTGCTACTGCTACTGTTAGTATTAATACTACTACTATTATCAATGTTACTAGTACTGCTACTACTATTACTAATACACCACTGCTAATAATAATGCTATTTTCAATACTAATATTATTATCACTATTACTACACCACTGCTATTGCTACAGTTACTATTACTACTACTACTACTAATATTACTACTACTACAACTGCTATTCCAATTCTACAACACCACAGCTACTAATAATCTCAATATTAATACCACTAATCATATTACTACCACTAGTAATAGTACTAATGGTAACATTAGCTATAGCAGTGGTGTAGCAGTATTAGTAATAGTAGTGATAAAAGTAGTAGTACTAATAGTAACAGTAGGAGTAGCAGTGGTGTAGTATTATTAGTAGTAGCAGTAATAATATTAGTAATAATTGTAGTAGTTCTAATAGTAACTGTAGCAGTAGCGTTGGTGTAGTAGTATTAGTAGTAGCAGTACTATCAGTAGTTATAATAATAGTAACAATAGCAATACCAGTGATGTAGTAGTATTAGTAGTAGCGGTATTGGTAGTAGTAATAATAGTAGTAGTACTAATAGTAACAGTAGTAAAGGCAGTGGTGTAGTAGTATTAGTAGTAGCAGTACTGCTAGTAGTTATAATAGTAGTAGTACTAATAATAACAGTAGTATTTAGCAGTGCTGTTGTAGTATTAGTATTAGCAGTACTAGTAGTAGTGATAATAGTAGTAGTACTAAGAGTAACAGTAGTAGTAAGCAGTGCTGTTGTAGTATTAGTTGTAGCAGTACTATTATTAGTGATAATAGTAGTTGTACTAATAGTAACAGTGCCAGTAGCTGTGGTGTTGTAGTATTAGTAGTAGCAGTACTAGTAGTAGTAATAATAGGAATAGTAATATTAGTAACGTTTGTAGTAGCAGTGGTGTAGTAGCATTAGTAATAGCAGTACTAGTAGTAGTAATAATAGTAGTACTTCTAATAGTAACAGTTGCCAAACTTTCAGAACGACCCCAAGGTTCACTCAGTCTTCTATAAATTTGAGTACCTGGTCTTTCCCGAGGACAAAAGTCAGTCAGAGTGTGGTGCCGACCACACCAAATCATTCTACTGCCGAGGTCATGGAAAGCATAGGGCTCTACCTCCATGTCCCCCAAGTGCCTTCATGGCAAATTACGGGGAAATATTTACCTATACAATTAACAGTAGCAGTAGCAGTGGTGTAGTAGTATTAGTAGTAGCAGTGCTAGTAGTAGTAATAATATTATTAGTATTAATAGCAACGGTAGCAGTAGCAGTGGTGTAATATTATTAGTAGTAGCAGTAATAGTAGTTGTAATAATAGTAGTAGTAGTAATAGTACCAGTAACAGCAGCAGTGGTGTAGTAGCAATAGTACTAACAACAATACTAGTACCATTAATAATAGTAACAGTAGTAGTAGCAGTAGTAGTAGCAGTAGTATTAGTAGTAGCAGTAGCAGTGGTGTAGCAGTACAAGTAGTAGCAGTTCTAGAAGCAGCAATGATACTAGTAGTACTAAAATTAAAATTAGCAGTAGCAGTGGTTTAATAGAAATAGTAGTAGCAGTACTAGTAGTAGTAATAATAGTAGTAGTACTAATAGTAAGACTAGTAGTAGCAGTGGTGTATTAGCATTAGTATTAGCAGTACTAGTAGTAGTCTTATAGTAATAGTAGTACTAGTAGTACTAATAGTAACAGTATCTTTAGCAGGTATGTTGTATTATTTGTAGTAGCAGTACTATTAGTAGTAATAGCAGTAGTAGTACTAATAGTAAAGGTAACATTAGCAGTGGTGCAGTTGTATTAGTCGTAGCAGTACTAGTAGTAATGATAATAATAGTAGTACTAACAGTAAGAGTAGTAGTAGCAGTGGTGTAGTAGTATTAGTAGTAGCAGTACTAGTAGTAGTAATAATTGTAGTGGTACTAATAGTAACATTAATAGTAGCAATGTTGTAGTAGAACTAGTAGTAGCAGTATTAGTACTAATATTATTAGTAGTAGCACTAATAGTAACAGTAGCAGTAGCAGTGGTGTAGTAATAATGATAACAGTATTAGTACTAATAATAGCAGTAGCAGTAGTAGTGGTATTTTAGTATTAGCAGTAGTAGTACTAGTAGTAGTGATAATAGTAGTAGTATTAATAGTAACAATAGGAGTAGCAGTGGTGTAGTATTAGTAGTAGCAGTACTAGTAGTAGTAATAATAATTGTGGTAATAATAGTAACAGTAGTAGTAGCAGTGGTGTAGTAGTATTAGTAGTAGCATTACTAGTGGTAGTAATATTAGTAGTGGTACTAATAGTAAAAGTAGCAGTAGCAGTGGTGTAGTAGTATTAGTAGTAGCAGTACTAGTAGTAGTAATAATAGTAGTAGTACTAATAGTAAGATTAGCAGTAGCTGTGGTGTAGCAGTACTAGTAGTAATAATAATAGATTTAGTAATAATAGTAGCAGTTCCAGTATAAGTGGTGTAGTAGTATTAGTAGTAGCAGTACTATTACTGGTAATAATAGTAGTAGTACTAATAGTAACGGTAACATTAGCAGTGGTGCAGTTGTATTAGTCGTAGCATTACTAGTAGTAATTATAATAATAGTAGTACTAACAGTAAGAGTAGTAGTAGCAGTGGTGTAGTAGTATTAGTAGTAGCAGTACTAGTAGTAGTAATAATTGTAGTTTTACTAATAGTAACATTAATAGTAGCAGTGTTGTAGTAGTACTAGTAGTAGCAGTATTAGTACTAGTATTATTAGTAATAGCACTAATAGTAACAGTAGCAGTAGCAGTGGTGTAGTAATAATGACAACAGTATTAGTACTAATAATAGCAGTAGCAGTAGCAGTGGTATTTTAGTATTAGCAGCAGTAGTACTAGTAGTAGTGATAATAGTATTAGTATTAATAGTAACAATAGGAGTAGCAGTGGTGTAGTATTAGTAGTAGCAGTACTAGTAGTAGTAATAATAATTGTGGTAATAATAGTAACAGTAGTAGTAGCAGTGGTGTAGTAGTATTAGTAGTAGCATTACTAGTAGTAGTAATATTAGTAGTGGTACTAATAGTAAAAGTAGCAGTAGCAGTGATGTAGTAGTATTAGTAGTAGCAGTACTAGTAGTAGTAATAATAGTAGTAGTACTAATAGTAAGATTAGCAGTAGCTGTGGTGTAGCAGTACTAGTAGTAATAATAATAGATTTAGTAATAATAGTAGAAGTTCCAGTATAAGTGGTGTAGTAGTATTAGTAGTAGCAGTACTATTACTGGTAATAATAGTAGTAGTACTAATAGTAACGGTAACATTAGCAGTGGTGCAGTTGTATTAGTCGTAGCATTACTAGTAGTAATGATAATAATAGTAGTACTAACTGTAAGAGTAGTAGTAGCAGTGGTGTAGTAGTATTAGTAGTAGCAGTACTGGTAGTAGTAATAATTGTAGTTTTACTAATAGTAACATTAATAGTAGCAGTGTTGTAGTAGTACTAGTAGTAGCAGTATTAGTACTAGTATTATTAGTTGTAGCACTAATAGTAACAGTAGCAGTAGCAGTGGTGTAGTAATAATGATAACAGTATTAGTACTAATAATAGCAGTAGCAGTAGCAGTGGTATTTTAGTATTAGCAGCAGTAGTACTAGTAGTAGTGATAATAGTAGTAGTATTAATAGTAACAATAGGAGTAGCAGTGGTGTAGTAGTAATAGTAGTAGCAGTACTAGTAGTAGTAATAATAGTAGTGGTAAAAATAGTAACAGTAGTAGTAGCAGTGGTGTAGCAGTAGTATTAGTAGTAGCATTACTAGTAGCAGTAATATTAGTAGTGGTACTAATAGTAAAAGTAGAAGTAGCAGTGGTGTAGTAGTATTAGTAGTAGCAGTACTAGTAGTAGTAATAATAGTAGTAGTACTTATAGTAAGATTAGCAGTAGCTGTGGTGTAGCAGTAGTAGTAGTAATAATAATACATTTAGTAATAATAGTAGCAGTTCCAGTATAAGTGGTGTAGTAGTATTAGTAGTAGCAGTACTAGTAGTAGTAACAATAGCAGTAAGAGTGATGTAGTAGTATTAGTGCTAGCAGTACTAGTAGTAGTAATAATAGTAGTAGTACTAATAGCAACAATAGTAGTAGTAGCAGTGGTGTAGCATTATTATTAGTAGCAGTACTAGTAATAGTGATAATATTAGTAGTATTAATAGTAACAGTAATAGTAGCGGTGGTGTAGTTGTATTAGTAGTAGCAGTACTAGTTTTAATAATAATATTAGTAGTACTAATAGTAAGAGAAGTAGTAGCAGTTGTGTATTAGTATTAGTTGTACCAGCACTAGTTATAATAATATTAGTATTAGTACTAATAATAACAGTAGCAGTAGCAGTGGTTTATTAGTATTAGTAGTATCAGTACTAGTAGTAGTGATAATAGTAGTATTATTAATAGTAACAGTAGTAGTAGCAGTGGTGTAGTAGTATTAGTAGTAGCAGTACCAGTAGTAGTAATAAAGTAATAATAGTAGTGGTACTAATAGTAACGGTAGTAGTAGCAGTTGTGTAGTAATATTAGTATTAGTAGTAATAGTACTAGTGATAATAGTAGTAGTAGCAGTGGTGTAGTAGTATTAGCAGTATCAGTACTAGTAATTATATCAGTAGCAGTAGCAGTGATATAGTAATTTTAGTAGTAGCAGTGCTAGTAGTAGTAAAAATAGTATTAGTACTAATAGTAACAGTCGTAGTAGCAGTGGTGTAGTAGTATTAGTAGTAGCAGTACTAGTAGTAGTGATAATAGTAGTAGTGCTAATAGTAACAGTAGCAGTAGCAGTGGTGTAGCAGTAATAGTATTAGTGATATTAGTTTTAGTACTAATAATAACAGTAGCAGTAACAGTGAAGTAATAGTATTAGTAGTAGCAGTACTAGAATTAGTAATATTTGCAGTAGTAATAATAGTAACAATAGCAGTAGCAGTGGTGTAGTAGTATTAGTAGTAGCAGTACTAGTAGTGCTATTAATAGTAGTGGTACTAATAGTAACTGTAGCAGTAGCAGTGGAGTAGTAGTATTAGTAGTAGCAGTACTGGTACTAGTAATATTAGTAGTAGTACTAATAGTAACAGTAGGTGTAACATTGTTTTAGAAGTATTAGTAGTAGTAGTAATAATAGTAGATATATATAAATAGTAACAGTAGCAGTAGCAGTTGTGTAGCAGTACTAGTATTGTATGTGTATGTATGTATTTATTCACACTGCAATGGGTATATACCTGGTGGCAGTGTTAACTAATTACACTCAATTATGACAATAATAAACTTATTATTTACAAATACAATTAATAATAATTCTAATAATTAATACTAATACTAATAATAATAATAATAATAATAACAACAACAACAACAACAACATGGAATATACTAAATTAAATAAAACGATCACTTAAAATAACATTTGAAATATTCTAATTTGTATCTTAAAACTGAGATCGAACTAAAACCCACGAGTATATTGTTCATATCTGCACAAGTACATTCAACATTACACTCATTTCGCTGCCAACTCACTCACTGCACTGGAACAACGACACATTTCACTGGTTCTATCCTGATTTCACTAACACTTCAAAAACATTTCACTGTTCAAATACTTTGCACTGCCACTATAAACTATAAAGCTTCACTGACAGGAACACGTTTCACTTACACAGCACACTTCACTGACACGACATACTTCTTCACTGATACAACACACTTCACTGTCACAACATAATTCTTCACTGATACAACACTTCAATTTCAACATATCATTTACACCCTTTAACTACTGTGTATAATTACCATCTAATAGTAAGGTCCTTAAGCCTATTTTTAAATGCATTTTTGGTTGTTGGTAAAGCCTTTAGTAAGTCTGCAGGTAAAGCATTCCAGTCCCTGATAGTACGATTGAGAAAGGAAACTTTCCACTGTCCGTCCTCTGCTTTCTTACCCTCAATTTATATGAGTGGTCGTTCCTTGAAGAGTAATTTGGCGGCTGCAACCTATATTTTATTTCTCTCCAGGCAGGCTCACCTCTGTATGTTTTGAACAGTGCGCATAATCGAATTCGCGTTCTCCTGTCCGTGAGTGTGTCCCATTTTAATGGTGAATATTTCCGACAACACTTAAGAGCCTGTTTTTGAATCTTTTCCAGTGTCTTAATATGTTCTAATCTGTAAGGATCCCAACATGCAGCACCATATTCCGTTACTGGTCGTACTAGTGATTTATATGCAATCTCTTTGGATTTGTCAGAACCTTTTCTTAGTACCCTCATCACAAAGTGTAACGCTCTCCATGTTTTTCCCGCTGTGTCTGTAACGTGTTCCCCCCAGCCGAGATCGCTGCTAAATGTTATTCCGAGGTATTTACATTTGTTAACTTCCGGAATGGTTTCGCCCCCTAACGTATACGATGCGACTATTTTATTTCTTTTCCTTGTAAAGCTGATGGCTTTGCTCTTTAGAGAATTTATTTTCATTTTGTTGGCTATTGCCCAATCGTTTATTCTATTGAGGTCATTCTGGAGAAGAGTAGTATCTTCATGACTATTTATTTCCCTGTATACCATACTATCATCCGCGAATAAGCGAACCCTAGACAAGATATTAACTGGCAGGTCATTTACAAAAGCCAAGAATAGAAGAGGCCCCAAGACACTCCCCTGCGGGACCCCGGAAGTAATTTCAATTGGGTTCGATAATTCCTCCCCTACCCGTACTCTCTGAGTGCGACAAGTTAAAAATTCCTTGATCCACTGGAGCACTCTGAAGTCAATCCCCGTTGATTGTAGTTTAACCAACAATATAACGTGTGGGACTACATCGAATGCGCGTGAAAAGTCAATAATCACTGCATCTACTTGGCTACTGGAATCTATTCCGTCTTCTAAATCCTGACATACCGTTACTAATTGACTCTCACATGAATAGCCCCCCCCCCCGAAATCCATGCTGACAGTTATGTAACCAATTTGAGTCATCCCAATGCTGCCTTAGATAAGCTGAAATCAAGTGTTCCATCAGTTTGCAAACCATAGAGGTGAGGCTGACCGGTCTGTAATTTTTTGTATCTGAGCGAGACCCTGACTTATAAATTGGCACCACTATTGCATCTTTTCAATCTCGCGGGACAGTACCATTGTTAATTGATATTTCAAATATATGCACTAGATAGGGAATCATGGCTTCCCCTCCCAATTTTAGTACGTCTCCGGCGATACCATCAGGTCCTACTGATTTATGAGTTTTCAATTTAGAGATCCTTCTCCTTATGTCCCTAGGCTTGATAGAAAACTGACCCGTATTTTCCACAGAAGCTAAGTGTGGTACTATTGTCCTCATCCCAAAAACAGTGGCATAATAGGAATTTAAGTTTTCTGCTTTTTCGCTGTCCTGTACGATAAATTGATTGCGGTCTTTTTTAGGGGGAGTCTCGAATAGTTTTCCTTGCGTCGTCTCTTCACATATTTATAAAATTCCCCCCATCCGTTTTGTTCACATTTGAAAAGTTTATTTAGGTAATTTTCCTGCGCTATCTTTTTCGCATTAAGCAGTTCTTTCGATAGTTGTGTGAATTTTGTTTGTTTTGCAAGGCTTTCCTTGCGCTGTCTGTAGGATTTCCTTAGTTTTCTTTTCAGTTTCCGTATGTATTTATTATAATATTCCGGATCGGGATTGTTTGATAAGCGTTTAACCGGGATAAATTTCTGCATTCCTGTTAATATAATCTGCTTGAACTCCGCCCAGCATTCTTCTACACTACTGCCCTTTACTACCCATAATGAGTACTTTTCTCTAAGATAATTCTGGAAGCCTTCTCTGTCCGCTTTGTTATATTGCAAGATATTTTTCTTCTTTTTTCCGCTTTGCTTGTACTTAGCATTCCATAATATTTCAAGAATTACCGCGTCGTGGTCACTAATACCTGAAATCACTTCAATACCTGCGACTATTTCTGAGGGTCTTAAAAGAAATATGTCTAGTAACGAACCTCCCCTTGTCGCCCTGTCTGTTACTTGAATTAAGTTATGTTTCCAGATGAGTGACTTTACTAATGACTGGGCTTGACTCATCCCTCCCTCTATTGTACCTTGCCAGTTTACCTGGGGCAAATTTAGGTCCCCTGCAACGATAACATACTGCCCGCGGATTTTTTTATTTTCCAACATATCTCTTATTTTATACAGTAAGTTCAAGCCTTCTTTCGGGGCCCTGTATAAACCGATGATGTGTAATATGTTTCGCGAATAATCATCCGCTATGTCTACACCCAACATTTCGAACTCAGAGTCCTTAAAATTTTCAGAGCTCTGCAGGCACTCTTTTACACATATAAAAACCCCTCCCCCTGTTCCTACACGGTCGCGTCTGTATGTTACATAGTCGTTTCTAAATACTTCTGAGTCTGCTACTTCGCTGGAAAGCCATGATTCCGTTCCTATTATGACATCAGGATTATGCGAATCTACTAGGTTCCAGAATTCAATTGATTTATTATAAATACTTCTACAATTCACCTGCAGCACCACTAAAGACTTACCATTACATGACATAATATTGGTGATCCCTGTTGTTTCCGCTGTGGCCGCCGCTACCGCCTCCGTCTCTCCCGTTGCCGTCGCCGTCGCCGCTTCCCCCGTCGTAGTAATAGTACTCTTACATACTATTTGCCGCCGTCATTCCCGGTCGTTGTTCCTCTCCGTTGCCGGCGCCCTCGAGAACAGCGCTCCTAGTCCCGTCGCTCCTCGTCGATTTAGATGGACTCCATCACGTCCCAGGTCCCCGTCACCAATCCACGAATTTGGGTCACACGAATGTTGCTACCGTTCTATCTGCCACCCAGTCGAATGCCTCATTGAGTCGCCCAATCCGAGTCCAGTGAAAATCTCGTCGCCGCACTATCCCGCTGATAATTATCTTCGCCTGGGGGTACAGCTCCTTCGTTCTTACCGCCAAGTCGTACATATCTCCCATTACGTACTCGAATCGTCGCCTCAGGTCATTGGTCCCCACATGTAATATTACAGTTTTTATGTCCCCTTTCTCCTGTTGCTCCAATTTGAGTTTCACTTCGTCGACTCGTATCCCCGGGTAGCACAGCACTTCGAGGTCCTTATTTTCCTGTCCCACATGTCGCACCATGGAACTCCTATCACCAATATCTGCTTCTCCTCGCTCGCCTCCCCGTGTCGTTCGTCGCGTAGTCGCCTGTTCTCTGCTTCCATCTCTCTCAGTCGTTCTTCCGTCTGTTGCAGCTTTTCTTTCAGTTCCGCCACCTCTTTCTTCAGCGACTCAATTTCTGTGACCGTGGTCTCAAAAGCTGTCCCTCATACATTCCCTACACCGCCAGTTCTCCTCAATATGCTGGTCCCTCTTGAGTTTTTGGCAGCTGAAGTGAAACCACGTCGAACAGGTGATGAACAGAAGGCCAGTCCTCAAATTGTTTTTGCAGACTCCGCACTTCACAGATTCCACAGGTCCTGGGTTCAGTTTCACTCCTCCAATCACCAACAGCATGGCTAGTATCAGAATCACAAAGCTGCTCAGGGTCGGTTCCGCACTCCCCTGCCATGAAAGCTGCCGGGATCCATTTCACCGCCCGCGCCGCCCTGGTACCTATCCTCGCCCGGTACACTGCTAGTTCACAACCCATTTTACCTGCTCTCAAAGACAACTTTTCTCGATGACTACCTGCTCACGAATGATAGTGATAATAGTAGAAGTACTAATAGTAACAGTACCAGTATCAGTGGTGTAGTACTATTAGTAGTAGCAGTACTAGTAGTAGTAACAGTAGCAGTAGCAGTGATGTAGTAGAATTAGTAGTAGCAGTAATAGTAGTAGAAATAATAGTAGTAGTACTAACAGTAACAGTAGCAGTAGCAGTGGTGTAGTAGTATTAGTAGTAGCAGTACTAGTAGTAGTAATAATAGTAGTAGTACTATTAGTAACAGTATTAGTAGCAGTGGTGTAGTAGTATTAGTAGTAGGAGTTTTTGTAGTAGTGATAATAGTAGTAAAAGTAGCAACAGCAGTGAAGTTGTAGTATTAGTAGTAGCAGTAATAGTAGTAGTAATAATAGTAGTAGTACTAATAGTAACAGTATTAGTAGCAGTGGTGTAGTAGTATTAGTAGTAGGAGTACTAGTAGTAGTGATAATAGTAGTAGTATTAATAGTAACAGTAGAAGTAGCAGTGGTGTAGTAATATTAGTAGTAGCAGTACTAGTAGTAGTATTAATTGTAGTGGTACTAGTAGTCACAGTAGTAGTAGCAGTGGTGTAGTACTATTAGTAGTAGCAGTACTAGTAGTAGTAATATTAACAGTAGTACTAATAGTAACAGTAGCAGTTGCATTGATGTAGAATTAGTAGTAGCAGTACTAGTAGTAGTAATAATAGTACAAGTATTAATAGTAACAGTAGCAGTAACAGTTGTGTAGCAGTAATAGTAGTAGTACTAATAGTAAGAGTATCAGTATCAGTGGTGTAGTAGTATTACTACTAGCAGTAACAGTAATAGTAATAATAGTAGTAATACTACTAGTAACAGTAGAAGTAGCAGTGGTGTAGTAGCATTAGTATCAGCAGTACTAGTAGCAGTAATAATAGTAACAGTAGCAGAAGCAGTGCTCTTGCAGTATTTGTAGTAGCAGCACTAGTAGTAGTAATAATAGAAGTAGTACTTAATAGTAACAGTAGCAGTAGCAGTGATGTAGTAGTATTAGTAGTAGCAGTATTAGTATTAGTAATAAGAGTAGTAGTACTAATATTATCGGTAGAAGTAACAGTGGTGTAGTAGTATTAGTAGTAGCAGTACTAGTACTAGTAATATTAGTAGTAGTACTAATAGTAACATTAGCAGTAGTAGTGCTGTAGTAGTAATAGTAGTAGCAGTACTACTAGTAGTAATAATAGTAGATGTATTAATAGTAACAGTAGTAGTAGCAGATGTGTAGAAGTAATAGTAGTAGTGATAATAGTAGTAGTACTAGTAGTAACAGTAGCAGTAGCTGTGTTGAAGTAGAATTAGTAGTAGCAGTACTAGTAGTAGTAATAATAGTAGAAGTATTAATAGTAATAATAGTAGTAGCACTGGTGTCGTAGCATTAGTAGTAGCAGTATTAGTGGTAGTGATAATAGTAGTAGTATTAATAGCTACAGTAGCTGTAGCAGTGGTGTAGTTGTAATAATAGTAGCAGTAATAGTAGTAGTGATAATAGTAGTAGTACTGATAGTAACAGTAGCAATAGCAGTGGTGTGGTATTATTAGTGGTAGCAGTACTATTACCAGTAATTATAGTAGTAGTACTAAAAGTAACAGTTACAATAGCAATGTTGTAGTAGTATTAGTAGTGGCAGTACTAGTAGTAGTGATAATAGAAATAGCACTAATAATATCGGTAGCAGTAGCAGTGGTGTAGTCGTATTAGAAGTAGTAGTACTAGTAGTAGTGATAATAGTATTAGTACTAATAGAAATAGTAGCAGTAGGAGTGGTGTAGTGGTATTAGTAGCAGCAGTACTAGTATTATTGATAAGAGTAGTAGTAATAATAGTAAAACTAGCAGTAGCAATCGTGTAAAGGTATTAGTTACTAGCAGTACTAATAGTAGTAATAATATTAGTAGTACTTAATAGTAACAGTAATAGTACCAGTGATGTAGTAGAATTAGTAGTAGCAGCACTAGTGGTAGTAATAATAGTAGTAGTACTTAACAGTAAGAGTAGCATTAGCAGTGGTGTAGAAGTTTAGTAGGAGCAGTAATAGTAATAGTAATAACAGTAACAGTAGCAGTAGCAGTGGTGTAGTAGTATTGGTAGTAGTAGTGATAATAGTAGTAATATTAATAGTAAGTGTGGCAGTAGCAGTGGTGTAGTAGTATTAGTAGTAGCAGTACTAGTAATAGTAATGACAGTAGTAGTACTAATAGTAACAATTGCAGTAGCAGTAGTATAGTAGTATTAGTAGTAGCAGTTCTAATAGTAGTAATAACATTATTAGTACTAACAGTAACAGTAGCAGTAGAAGTGGTGTAGTATTATTAGAAGTAGCAGTGCTATTAGTAGAGATATTTTTACTAGTTTGAATAGTAACAACAGTAGTAGCAGTGGTGTAGTAGTATTAGTAGTAGCAGTACTAGTATTAGTCATAATAGTAGTAATATTTAAGGGTAACAGTAGCAGTAGGAGTGGTGTAGTAGTATAAGTAGTAGCACTACTAGTAGTAGTGATAAAAGTAGTAGTACTAACAGTAATATTAGCAGTAGTAGTGGTGTAGTAATATTAGTAGTAGTAGTGATAAAAGCAGTAGTACAAATAGCAACAGTAGCAGAAGCAGTGATGTGGTAGTAGTAGTAGTAGTAGCAGTACTAGTAGTAGCAATAATAGTAGTAGTAATATTAGTAACAGTAGCAGTAGTAGTGGTGTAGTATTATTAGTACTAGCAGTGCTAGTACTAGTGAAAATATTGCAAGTATTAATAGTAAAATTAGTAGTAGCTGTGTTGTAGCAATATTAGCAGTAACAGGACTAGCACTAGTGATAAAAGTAGTAGTACT
Source organism: Periplaneta americana (assembly GCF_040183065.1). NCBI lineage: Eukaryota > Metazoa > Arthropoda > Insecta > Blattodea > Blattidae > Periplaneta > Periplaneta americana. Next base: position 2,635,787 of record NW_027185502.1, on the reverse strand, counting down.
AATTGTAACAGTAGTAGTAGCAGTGGTGTTGTAGCAATAGTAGTACAGGGTCTAGTAATAGTGATAATAATAGTAGTACTAATAGTAATTGTAGCAGTAGCAGTGGTGTAGTAGTATTAGTTGTAGCAGTACAAGTAGTAGTGTTAATAGTAGTAGTATAAATAGTAACAGTAATAGTAGCAGTGATGTAGTTGAATATGTAGTAGCAGTACTAGTGGTAATAATAATATTAGTAGTATTAATTGTAAGAGTAGTAGTAGCAGTGGTGTAATAGTATTAGTAGTAGCAGTACTAGTAGTAGTAATATTAGTAGTAGTACTAATAGTAACATAGCAGTTGCAGTGGTGTAGAAATATTAGTAGTAGCAGGACTTGTAGTAGTAATATTAGTAGAAGTATTAATAGTGACATTAGCAGTAGCAGTTGTGTAGCAGTAGTAGTATTAGTGACAATACAAGTAGTACTAATTGTAACAGTAGCAGTATCAGTGGTGTAGTAGTATTTGTAGTAGCAGAACTAGTAGTAGGAACAGTAGCAGTAGCAGTGATGTAGTGGTTTTAGTAGTAGAAATATTATTAGTAGTAAAAATTGCAGTATTACTAATAATAACAGTAGTAGTAGCAGTGTTGTAGTAGTATTAGTAGTAGCAGTACTAGTAGTAGTGATAATAGTAGTAGTACTAATAGTAAAAGTAGCAGTAGCAGTGGTGTGGTAGTATTAGTAGTAGTGATAATGGTAGTAGTATTAATAGTAACAGTAGCAGTAGCAGTGGTGTAGTAGTATTAGTAGTAGCAGTACAAGTAGCAGTAATAATTGTAGCAGTACTAATAGTAACATTAGCAGTAGGAGTGGTGTACTAGTATTAGTATTGTCAGTACTAGTAATAGTGAAAATAGTGGTAACAGTAGCAGTAGCAGTGATGTAGTAGTGTTAGTATTAGCAGTAATAGTAGTAGTAATAATAGTAGTAGTACTAATAGTAACAGTAGTAGTAGCAATGGTGTAGTAGTATTAGTAGTAGAAGTATTAGTATTGGTAATAGAAGTAGTTGTAATAGTAACAGTAGCAGTAGCAGTGGCGTTGTAGTATTACGAGTAGCAGTACTAGTAGTATTAATATTAGTAGTAGTAATAATAGTAACAATAGCAGTAGCATTGGTGTAGTTGTATTAGTAATAGAACAGATAATAGTAGTAGCACTAATAGTAAGAGAAGCGATAGCAGTGGTGTAGAAGTAGTAGTAGTAGCAATACTAGTAATACTAATAAGAGTATTAGTAATTATAGTAACAGTAGCAGTAGCAGTGGTGTAGTAGTATTAGTAGTAGCAGTAATAGTAGTAGTAGTATTAATAGTAGTAGTACCAAAAGTAATAGTAGTATTAGATGTGGTATAGTAGTATTAATAATAGCATTATTGTAGTAGTCATAATAGTAGTAGCATTAATTGTAACAGTAGCAGCAGCAGTGGTATAGTAGTATTAGTATTAGCAGTATTAGTGGTAGTAATAATAATAGTAGTACAAGTAGTAACATTAGCATTAGGAATGGTGTAGTAGCATTAGTACTAGCAGTACAAGTAGTAGTAATAATACAGGTAGTACTAATAGTAACAGAAGTAGTAGCAGTGGTGTAGTGGTATTGGTATTAGCAATGCTAGTAGTGATAATAGTTATAGTATTAATTTTAACAGTAGCAGTAGCACTGAAGTAGTAAAATTATTACTAGCAGTTCTAGTAGTAGTGATAATATTAGCAGTATTAATAGTAACATTAGTAGCGGTGTAGTAGTATGAGTAGTAGCAGTACTAGTAGTAGTATTAATAGTAGTAGTACCAAGAGTAACATTAGCAGTAGCAGTGGCTTAGTAGTATTAATAGTATCAGTACTACTATTAGTGATAATAGTAGTGGTACTAATAGTAACAGTACCAGTAGCAGTGGTGTAGTATATTAGTGGTAGTAATAATAATATTAGTAGTACTAAAGCAGTAGCAGTGGTGTAGTAGTATTATTATTAGCAGTACTAGTAATAGTAATATTAGAAGTAGTACTAATAGTAACAATACCAGTAACAGTGGTGTAGTAGTATTAGTAGTATCAGTACTAGTAGTAGTGATAATATTGGTAGTATTAATAGTAACAGTAGCAGTAGAAGTGATGTAGTAATGACAGAAATAACAGTACTAGTAGTAGTGATAACAGAAGTAGTATTAATAGTAACAGAAATAGTAGCAGTGGTTTAGTTGTATTAGGAGTAGCAGTACTGGTAGTAGTAATATTAGTAGTAGTAGTAATAGTAAGAGTATTAATAGCAGTGGTGCAGTAGTGTTAGTAGTAGCAGTAATAGTAGTAATAATAATAGTAGGGGTACTAATAGTAATAGTAGTAGTAGCAGTGATGTAGTGGTATTAGTAGTAGCAGTACTAGTAGTAATATTATTAGTAGTACTAATAGTGACAGTAGCAGTCCTGTAGTAATAGTGATAATAGTATTAGTAATAATAATAGCAGTAGCAGTAGCAGTGTTGAATTAGTATTAGTAGTAGCAGTACTAGTAGTGGTGATAATAATAGTAGTATTAATAGTAACAGTAGTAGTAGCAGGGGAGTAGTTGTTTTTAGTAGTAGCAGTACTATTCTTAGTAATAATAATAGTCGTATTAATAGTAAAATTAGTAGTAGCAGTGGTGTAGTAGTATTAGTAGCATCAGTACTAGTATTAGTAATATTAGTAGTAGTACTGATAGTGACAGTAGCAGTACCAGTGGTGTAATAGTATTAGTGGTAATAGTACTTCTTGTAGTAATAATAGTAATAGTACTAATAGTAAGAGCAGCAGTAGCAGTGGTGTAGCAGTACTACTATTAGTGTGGATAGATTTAGTACTAATAGTAACAGTAGCAGTAGCAGTGGTGTAGTAGTAGTAGTAATAGTAGTGATAATATTAGTAATAATAATAGTAGTAATTAATGGTAACAGTAGTAGTGGCATTGGTGTAGTAGTATTATTAGTAACAGTGCTAGTAGAAATAATAATAGTAGTAGTACTTAATAGTAACATTAGCAGGAGCGTTGGTGAAGTAGTATTAGTAGTAGCATTACTGGTAGTAGTCATAATAGTAGTAGCACTAATTGTAACAATAGCAGTAGCAGTGGTGTAGTATTATTAGTAGTAGTAGTGATAATAGTAGTAGTATTAATAGTAACAGTAGCAGTAGCATTGGTGTAGCGGTATTAGTAATAGCAGTACTAGTAGTAGTAATAATAGTAGTAGTACTAATAGTGAAAGTAGCAGTAGCAATGTTGTAGTAATATCAGTAGTGTCAGTACTAGTAGTAATAATAATAGTAGTAGCACTAATAGTAACAGTAGTATAAGCAGTGGTGTAGTAATGTTAGTAGTATCAGTACTAGTATTAGTAATAATAGTAGTAGTATTAATAGTAACAGTAGCATTAGCTGAGGTGTAGTAGTATTAGTTGTATCAGTGCTAGTAGTAGTGATAATATTATTAGTATTAATAGTAACATTAGTAGTAGCAGTGGTGCAGTAGTATTGGTAGTAGCTCTACTAGTAGTAGAGATTATAGTAGTATTACTAATGGTTAAATTAGCAGTAGCAGTGATGCAGTAATATTAGTAGTGTAAATACTGGTAGGATTTTTATTAGTGATAGTTCTAATAGTATAAGTAACTGTAGCAGTCGTGTAGTAGTATTAGTAGCAGCAGTAGTAATAGCAGTGATAATAGTAGTAGTAATAATCGTAACATTAGCAGTAGCAGTGTTGTAGTAGTATTAGTAGTAGAAGTACTAGTGTTACTAATAATACTATTAGTACTAATAGTAACAGTAGCAGTACCAGTGGCGTAGTATTATAAGCGGTAGCAGTGCTAGTAGTAGTGATAATATTACTAGTATTATTTGTAGCAGCAGTAGTAGAAGTAGTGTTGTAGTATTAGTAGTAGCAGTACTAGTACTAGTGATAATAGTAGTAGTACTAAAAATAACAGTAGCAGTAACAGTGGTGTAGTTGTGTTAGAAGTAGCAGTATTAGTGGTAATAATATTATTGGTGGTATTAATATTAATAGTAGTAGTAGCAGTGGTGTAGTAGTATTAGTAGTAGCAGTTCTAGTAGTAGTATTATTAGTAGTAGTACTATTAGTAACAGTAGCAACAGCAGAGCTGTAGTAATAGAGATAATAGTATTAGTAATAAAATAGCAGTATCAGTAGCAGTGTTGTATTAATATTAGTAGTAGCAGTACTAATAATATTGATAATAGTAGTAGTATTAATAGTAACAGTAGAAGTAGCAGTGGTGTAGTAGTGTTAGTAGTAGCAGTACTAGTAATAGTAATAATAGTATTGGAACAAATAGAAACAGTAGCAGTAGCAGTTGTGTAGTAGTATTAGTAGTAGCAGTACTACTAGTAGCAATGTTAGTAGTAGTACTAATAGTAAAAGTAGCAGCAGCAGTGGTGAGGTGGTATTTGTAGTAGCAGTAATGTAGTAGTTGTAATAATAGTAGAAGTATCAATAGTAACAGTAGCAGTAGCACTTTTGTAGCAGTACTAGTAGTGGTGATAACAGATTTAGTACTAATAGTAACAGTAGCAGTGTCAGTGGTGTAGTAGTATTAGTAGTAGCAGTACTAGCAGTATTAGCAGTAGCAGTCGGAGTGATGTAGTAGAATTAGTAGTAGGAATACCAGTAGTAATAGTAATAGTAGTAGTATTAATAGTAACAGAAGTAGTAGCAATAGTGTTGTACTATTAGTAGTAGCAGTAATAGTAGTAGTGGTAATAGTAGTAGTACTAATAGTAACAGTAGCAGTTGCAGTGGTGTTGTAGTATTTGTAGTAGTAGTACTAGTGATAGTGATAATATTAGTACTACTAATATTAAAGTTAGCAGTAGCAGTGGTGTAGAAGTATTAGTAGTAACAGTACTAATAGTAGTAATAATAGTAGTACATAATAGTAATTATAGTAGTAGCATTTTTGTAGTAGTGTTAGTAGTAGCTGTACTAGTAGAAGTAATAATATTAGTAGTACTAAATAGTAACAGTAAAAGTAGCAGTGGTGTAGTAGTACTAGTAGTAGCATTACTAGTTCTATTAATAATAGTAGTATACTAATAGTAAAATTAGCATTAGCAGTGGTGTATAAGTATTAGTAGTAGCGGTACTTCCAGTAGTGCTAATAGTAGTAGTACTAAGAGTAACAGTAGCAGTAGCAGTGTTGTAGTAGTATTTGTAGTAGCTGTATTGTAGTAGTAATAATAGTTGTAGTACTAATAGTAACAGTAGCATTAACAGTGGTGTAGAATTATTTTGTAAGAGCAATACTAGTAATAGTGATAATAGCGGTAGTATTAATAGTAACAGTAACAGTAGCAGTGGTGTAGTAGTATTTGTATTAGGAGTTATACTAGTTACGATAAAAGTAGTAGTACTAATAGTAACAGTAGCAGTAGCAGTGGTGTATAATTATTAGTATTGGTACTAGTAGTACTAATAATAGTAGTAGTACTAGTAGCAACAATTGTAGTAGCAGTAATGAACTAGTATTAGTAGTGGCTATTCTAGTAGTAGTAATAATAGTAGTATTAATAATAGTAACAATAACATTAGATGTGATGTACCAGAATAAATAGTAGCATTACTAGTAGTAGTGATAATAGTAGTAGTACTAACAGTAACAGTATCAATAGCAGTGTTGTAGTAGTTTTAGTAGTACCAGTTCCAGTAGTAGTACTAGTTGCAGCAGTAGCTGTAGCCGTGGTGTAGTAATATTAATAGAAGCAGTACTAGTACTAGTAATAATAGCAGCAGTACTCATAATAAAAGTAATAGTAGTACTGTCGTTGTAGTATTTGTAGTACTAGTACAAGTAGTAGTAATGTTAGAAATAGGACTAATAGTAACATTAGCAATAACACTGGTGTAGTAGTATTAGTAGTAGCAGTACTAGTAGTAGTAACATTAGTATTAGTACTAGTAGTAACACTAGAAGTATGAGTAATAGTAGTAGCAGTAGCAGTAGCATTGTTGTAGCAGTAGTAGTAGTAGCAGTACTAGTAGCAGCAATGATACTAGTAGTACTAATATCAACAGAAGCAATAGCAGTGGTGTATTAGTAATAGTACTAGCGGTACTAATAGTAGTAATAATAGAAGTAGTACCAATAGTAACTGTAGTAGTAGCAATGGTGTAAAGGCATTAGTAGTAGCAGTACTAGTAATAGTGATAATAGTAGTAGTACTAATATTAACAGTAGCAGTAGCAGTGGTGTAGTAGTATTAGTAGTATCAGAAACAGTAGTTGTAATAATAGTAGTTGTAGTAATAGTATCTATAACAGTAACAGTGTTGTAGTAGTATTAGTAGTAGCAATAATAGTAATAGGAATAATAGTAGTAATACTAATAGTAATAGTAGTAATAGCAGTAGAAATAATAGTATTAGTAGTAGCAGTAGCAGTGGTGTAGTAGCATTAGCTTTAGCAGTACTAGTAGTAGTGTTAATAGTAAAAAAAAGGTAAATTTATCCCCGTAACATGCCATGACGGCACTTGGGGGCATGGAGGTAGTGCCCCATGCTTTCCATGACCTCGGCACTAGAATGAGTTGGTGTGGTCGTCACCACGCTCTGACCGTTTTTTACCTCCAGGAAAGACCCGGTGCTGAATTTTATAGAAGGCTGAGTGAACCTTGGGGCCGTTCTGAAAGTTTGGCAACGAGAAAAAATCCTGTCACCACCTGGGATCGAACCACGGACCTTTCAGTCCGTAGCCAGCTGCTCTACCAACTGAGCTACCCGGCCGCTCAGTGTTAATAGAAGTAGTGCTAATAGTAACTGTAGCAGTAGCAGTGGTGTTGTGGTATTAGTAGTTCTAGTACTACAAGTAGTTATTATAGTAGTAGTACTATTAGTAACAATACTAGTAGCAGTGGTGTAGTAGCATTAGTAGTAGCAGTACTAGTAGTAGTAGGATTAGTAGTAGTATTAATAGTAACAGTAGCAGTAGCAGTGATGAAGTAGTATTAGAAATAGCAGTACTAGTAGTAGTAATAATAGTAGATGTATTAATAGTAACAGTAGCAGTAGCAGATGTGTAGCAGTACTAGTAGTAGTGGTAATAGTAGTAGTAATAATAGTAACAGTAGCAGAAGCTGTGGTGTAGTAGTATTAGTAGTAGCAGAAATAATAGTAGTAATAATAGTATTAGTACTTAATAGTCACAGCAGCATTAGCAGTGATGTAGTAGTATTAGTAGTAGTAGTAATAGTAGTAATGATAATAGTAGTGGTACTAATAGTATCAGCAGCAGTAGCAGTGGTGTAGTAGTATTAGAAGTTGTACTGATAGTAGTAGTAGTACTAATAGTAACAGTAGCAGTAGCAATGATGTAGTAGTTTTACTAGTAGCAGTATTAGGAGTAGTAATATTAGTAGTAGTACCAATAGTAACAATATAAGTAGAAGTGGTGTAGTATTATTTGTAGTAGAAATACTATTAGTAGTAATAATAGTAGTAGTACTAATAGTAACACTAGTAGAATGAGTAGTAGTAGTGGAAATAGCAGTAGCAGTGGTGTAGCAGTAGTAACAGTAGCAGTACTAGTAGTAGTTATAATATTAGTAGTACTACTAGTGACAGTAGTAGTAGCAGTGGTTTAGTAGAATTAGTAGTGGAATTGCTATTAGTATTAATACTAATAGTAACAGTAGTATTAGCAGTATTATTAGTAGTAGCTCTAGCAGTGTTGTAGCAGTATTAGTAGTAGTAATAATTGCAGTAGTACTAATAGGAACAGGAACAGTAGCAGTGGTTAGTAATATTAGGAGTAGCAGTACTATTAGTGGCAGTAATAGTTGTAGTACTAGTAGTAACAGTGAAAGAAGCAGTGGTGTTGTAGTTTTAGTATTAGCAGTGTTATTAATAGTAACATGAGTACTCATGGTAAAAGTAGCAGTAGCAGTGGTGTTGTAATATTAGTAGTAGCAGTACTAGTAGTAGTAAGAATAGTATTAGTACTATTAGTAACAGTAACAGTAGCAGTGTTGTAGTCGTATAAGTAGTAGCAGTACTAGTAGTAATAATCATAGCATTAGTAGTAATAGTAAGAGTAGCGTAGTATAGTTGTAATAGTAGTAGCTGTGTTCTAGTAGTAGTATTAATAGTAGCAGTATTAATAGTAACAGTAGTAGTAGCAGTGATGTGGTAGTATTAGAATTAACAGTAGCAGTAGTAGTACTAATTGTAACAGTACTACTACCAACATTACTATTACTAGTACTGGTACTACTACTAATACTATTACACCACTATTTGAGTTACTGTTATTATTAGTACTACTACTATTTTTACCACTACTAGTACTGCTTCTATTAATATTACTACACCCGGCTACAGCTACTGGTATAATTAGTACTACTAATGGTACTGGTACTACTAAAACTACTACAATCCTGCCACTGATTCTATAACTCTTACTACTACTACTATTATTGCTACTACTAGTACTGCTAATACTAACACTACTACACCACTGCTACTGCTACTGTTACTATTAGAACTACTACTATTATCACTACTACTAGTACTGTTACTATTTATACTGCTACACCGCTGCTAGTGTTTTTGTTACTATTAGTACTACTACTATTATCACTCCTACTAGCACTGCTATTACTAATACTACTACACCACTGCTAATGGTACTCTTCCTATTAGTACCACTGCAATTATTACTACTACTAGTACTGATACTATAGTACTACCACTATTATTACAACTACTAGTACTGCTACAACTAATACTACTGCACCACTGCTACAGCTACTGTCACTATTAGTACTACAACTATTATCACTAATACAAATACTGCTACTACTAATACTACTACACCACTGAAACTTGTACTGTTACTGTTAGTACTAATACTATTATTACTAGTGCTAATACTACTACTACTTTTACTTCTACACCACTGCTACTGCTACTGGTACTATTATTACTACTACTATTATCACTCCTACTAGTACTGCTATTACTAATACTACTACACCACTGCTACTGCTAATGTTACGATTAGTACTGAAACTATTATTACTACTATTAGTACCGCTACTACTAATACTACTACCCCAATGCCACTGCTACTGCTACTATTAGTACTACTGTTATTACTACTTCTAGTACTGCTGCTACTAATATCACTACACCATGCTACTGCTACTGTACTATTAGTATTACTATTATCATTGCTACTAGTATTGGTACAACTAATACTACTACACCACTGTTACTGGTACTGTTACTATTAAGTACTACTTCTAATATTACTACTACTATTACTGCTATTACTAATACTAATAAACCACTTCTACTACTACTGTTACTATGAAGTACTACTAATATTATCCCTAATACTAGTACTGCTACTACTAATACTACTACACCACTGCTATTGCTACTTTTACTAATAGTACTGTTACTATTATCACTACTACTAGTACTGCTACTACTAATTCATCTACAGCATTGCTACAACTACTGTTACTATTAATACTACTACTATTAATATTATTAGGGCTCGGGTAGCTCAGTTGGTAGAGCAGCTGGCTACGGACTGGAAGGTCCGGGGTTCGATCCCAGGTGGTGACAGGATTTTTTTCTCGTTACCAAACTTTCAGAACGGCCCCGAGGTTCACTCAGCCTCCTATTAAATTGAGTACCGGGTCTTTCCCGGGGGTAAAAGGCGGTCAGAGCATGGTGCCGACCACAACACCTCATTCTAGTGCCGAGGTCATGGAAAGCATGGGGCTCTACCTCCATGCCCCCAAGTGCCTTCATGGCATGTTACGGGGATACCTTTACCTTTACTATTAATATTATTACTATTACTGCTACTACAATTACTAATATACCACTGCAACTGCAACTGCTAATATTAGTAATACCAGTATCATTTCTGCTTCTAGTACCGCTACTACTACTTCTGTTACACCACTGCCACTGCTACTACTAATACTACTACTACTCTTACTATTAGTACTATTACTACTACTAGTACTCCTACAACTAATGCTACTACACCACTGCTACTAGTACTGTTACTAATAGCACTACTACTATTATTACTACTACTAGTACTCCTACTACTAATACTACAACACCACTGCTACTGCTACTGTTACTATTAGTACTACTATTATTATCACTACTACTAGTACTGCTACTACCTATCATACAACACTGCTACATCTACTGTTGCTATTAGTAATACTACTACTATTATTACTACTAATATTACTGCTACTACTAATACTACTACAACACTGTTACTGTTAATGTTGCTATTACTGCTACTACTATTATCACTACTAATACTACTACTACTACACAATTGCTACTGCTACTGTTAGTAATAGTACTACTACTAGTAATGCTAATTCTAATACTACCATATCACTACTACTACTACTGTTACTATTAATACTACTATTAATACTACTACTAGTACAGCTACTAATAATACTATTACACCACGCTACTGTGACTATTAGTACTATTACTATTATTATTAATACTAGTATTGCTAATACTAATACTACTACAACACTGCTACTGTTCTGGTCCTATTAGTACTACTACTATTCTTACTACTACTATTACTGCTACTACTAATATTACTACACATCTGCTACTGCAACTGTTACTATTAGTACTACTAATATCATTACTACTACTAGTACTTGTACTACTAATACTACTACACAACTACTATTGTTACTGTTGTTAATATTACTACTGCCATTTTTACTACTACTAGTACTGCTTTTAATTAATATTCCTAGACCCGGCTACAGCTACTGGTACAATTAGTACTACTACTGGTACTGGTATTACTAAAACTACTACAACACTGCTACTGATACTATTACTACTACTATTGTTATTACTACTACTAGTACTGCTAATACTAACACTACTATACCACTGCTACTGCTACTGTATTTTAGAACTAATGCTATTACCACTACTACTAGTCCTGCTACTATTTATACTACTACACCGCTGATAGTGTTAGTGTTACTATTAGTACTGCTACTTTTACTACTATTATTAGAACCGCTACTACTAATACTACTACATCACTGTTACTACTACTGTTACTGCTAGTACTACTACCGTTATTACTACTACAAGTACTGCTTCTACTTATACTACTACACCACTGCTACTGTTACTTTTTCTATTAGTACTACTACTATTATCACTACTACTGGTGCTGCTACTACTAATACCAATACACAACTGCTACTGTTACTGTTACGGTTAGTACTACTACTATTATTACTAGTGTTGGCACTGCTATTACTTATACTATTACACCACTGCTACTGTTAATATTAGTACTACACCTATTATTACTACTACTAGTACTGCTACTACTAATATGACTACACCAGTGCCACTCCTACTGTTACTATTATTATTACTACTATTATTACTAGTACTGTTACTGCTGCTACTAATACTACTACACAACTGCTACTGCTACTGTTACTATTAGTACTAATACTATTATAACTAGTACAAGTAATAGTAGTAGTAGGGTTTAAGAGGGGCGCGTCAGCTACTATGGCTATTTGCGCCCTTATCTAAAATTCTTAATGTAACAAATACATAAATAATATAATGTAACAAATACATAGATAATATAATAATCAGAGTGCTAAAAGAACTAAAAAGCGTTGTCACGATAAAACGAGGCACACAAATGCAGTATACATAAGGTGAGTTCTACAGAATCATAAAAGTGAGCAATTCTACCACACTAGGTGGTATTCAAGACGAACAAATAAAACAATAAAACTAAGGCCACCGAGGATAACTTGTCAATTATATTTCAAAACCATAAAATTTTATAAAATATTCGGATGTATAAAGTCCGAAATGTCAACAATGTAAAATCAAATATAAAACAACAAATGTAACCTCCGGATGTAAAGGGTCCGGAGGATGAGTAAAACGGATCAATAAAAAAGTAAATCACCTTATCCAAACCTGTATTTGATAAAAATCTCAGAACTGCATTTGCACAATTAAAATCATTTCCAAGAGCGTCACGTAATGTCGGCCGAATTCCATATTGCCTCCGTGCATGCTCATATTTCCTGCAACGCAATAAAAAGTGTTCCACCGTAAGTGGAACATGGCACATATCGCACTCCGGCTGAGGTTCGCCACATAGGAGATGGCCGTGTGTCAGATGACAATGGCCAATCCTCAACCGGGTGAGTAAAACCTCCTCGTGTCGCGACGCTCTTGTAGACGAATCCCAAACTCTAACAGTATTCTTTATATTTCGTAATCTGTTTCCCTCTTGTGCAGACCATTCTCCTTCCCATTGCCACCAAATTTTAGATTTCAAGTAGTTTCGAATGTCCTGCCACCTCTCGCGCCAATATACCAGAGAGCCATCCTGTGCGCCAGCCCTGGCTGCAGCATCCGCGGCCTCATTTCCTGCAATCCCTACATGGCCAGGAATCCACACTACTCCAATCTCATAATCAGAGCAAAGGAGAGTATGGAACAGCTGCTGAGTTCTTAAGACAAGCGGATCATCACAATTAAAAGACTGCAAGGACTGGATGGCACTTAAAGAGTCGGAACAGATAAGGAATCTGCCCCGAGGTTGCCTAATTAAAAACAATAAAACTCTGTAAAAAGCATAGAGTTCAGCAGTAAAAACACTAGTATATTGGCTTAGTCTGTATTTAAATATCTCTCCATTTGTAACGAAGGAACAACCAACACAATCATTTATCCGGGATCCGTCAGTAAAAATTAATGAATAATTTGGATATCGGGATAAAAGTTCACTAAAACGAAGTCTATAAACAAAAGCTGGTGTAAAATTCTTAAAACAGCGGCTCAGACTTATATCAAACATGGGACGTCGCATAATCCACGGTGGAGTGGTGGTATACTCCAGTGTGCGGACTGATGGTAGATGTATATCCAGCTCAGAGAGCAGTTCACGAAACCGCACACCTGCTGGACGAGTTCTCCGTGGATTTTCACTGTATCGGCCGTACAGAGACGAATGATGGAAAGAGTCGTAAGAGATGTGCTCAGGCTGCGAGCGGAGCTTAATAGCATATGAGCACAACAAAATATGACGTCGCCGATACAGTGATGGTTCTCCTGCTTCACAATACAGGCTCGCTATCCGACTGGTTCGGAAGGCCCCTGTAGCGAGTCGTATCCCATGGTGATGTACAGTATCTAAAAGACGTAATTTAGAGTTATTTGCTGAGCCATAAATAAAACACCCATAATCCAGCTTTGATCGAATAAGAGCTCGGTAAAGGCGTAAAAGCACTGTACGGTCTGCACCCCATCGGACCCCTGACAAAAGGCGTAAGATGTTTAAGGATTTCTCGTAACGCCTTCTCAAATCACGTATATGCGCCTCCCACGTTAACTTATAATCAAAGATAAGGCCCAAGAATCTCGCAGTGTCTGTATATTGCAATTCCACTCCATTCAGACGCAATTCGGGATGTGGATGTAGTCCACGTTGGTTGTAAAAGTGGACACACTGCGTCTTCTGAGTGGAGAATTTAAAGCCACTGCGAACAGCCCATTCTGATAGTACGTTGATGACCAGCTGCAAATGTCGACCGATGGACGGAAGATATCGGGAGCTGTAATATAAACTGAAGTCATCAACGTACAACAGAGAAGATACTCGGTTACCCACACAGTGGGCAATTCCACTGATCGCAATGCAGAAAAGAAGAACGCTTAATACAGAACCCTGCGGAACGCCGTTTTCTTGGAGGTGTTCGTTAGAAAGTGTGGTGCCTACTCGAACTCGGAAATACCGCTCTGCCATGAACTTCGCAATAAACGTTGGTAGACTACCACGAAGTCCCCAGTCATGCAGAGTTTGCAGAATGGCATACCGCCATGTGGTATCGTAAGCATTTTCTAGATCAAAGAAGACCGCCACAAGATGTTCCTTCTTGAGGAAGGCATCTCTAATGGCGGTCTCTAGCCGAACAAGATGGTCTACGGCGGATCTGTGCTTACGAAAACCACATTGGATGTTAGATAATCGGTTTTCCGATTCGAGTACCCACATCAGGCGTTTGCTTATCATTCTTTCCATAACCTTGCATACGCAGCTGGTGAGAGAAATTGGTCTGTAGCTTCCAGACAAAGAAGGATCCTTTCCTGGTTTCTGGACGGGGATTACAATGGCGGAACGCCAAGCAGATGGGAACACTCCCTCAGTCCAGATTCTGTTATACATTCCCAGAAGAAAGGATTTTCCAGCAGGCGGAAGATGGCGAAGCATTTGGTTATGGATGTTATCAGGACCAGGGGAGGTGTCTGGGGATGTGCCTAGTGCCGCCTCCAGCTCCTCGGATGTGAACGGTGTATTGTAGTACTCTGTATTATCTGATATAAAATTGAGGTTTCGTTTTTCCGCAGCATCTTTGATTTTCAGAAATTCCGGGTCATAATTATTTGAGCTGCTAATCTGTGGGAACGAGGTAGCGAATATTTCTGCAATTTCTATTGGACTGGTGGTCGTTAATCCATTGCTTATTATTCCCGGAATTACAGAACTACGTTTCCCCATTATTCGGCGGACTTTGTCCCATACGATGTTAGATGGGACATTCCTTTTCATTGAATTGACGTAGTTTGTCCAGGACGTCTTCTTAGCATCGCATACAGTGCGACGAGCTTTTGCTCGAAGACGTTTAAACTGGACAAAATTTTCTTGGGTCGGATGGCGCTCAAATTGGCGTAAGGCACATCGGCGGTCTCGGATTGCATCTCTGCAGGCATCCGACCACCAGGGGACAGAGAAGCGTTTTGGCCTGCAGGACGACCGGGGGATAGATAATTCCGCTGTCTTGATAACCATATTTGAGAAATGGTCTACTACGGAGTCCACACTTTCATGTCCGTTATCTTCGAATGATATGGACTCCGAAAATCCGACCCAGTCCGCCTTTTTAATAACCCAGTTTGGAGATCGAGATTCCGCAGGACGTAAAGCGGACATACGCATTCGGATGGGGTAGTGATCACTATCATGTAGGTCGTGAATCACAGACCATTCGAAATGCGTGGACAAAACTGGGCTACAAATGGAGATATCTATCATGGAGTATGTACCATAAGCCAAGGAAAGGTGTGTTGCTTCCCCTGAATTCAGGGTAACAAGATTTAGACGGGTACATACCTCTGCTATTTTATTTCCTCTGTCGTCATCGGAATTTGAGCCCCAAGAGTGGTGGGATGCATTCAAATCCCCCACCAAGAGATATGGTGCAGGTACCTGTGAAAGAATATGTTGAATTTCAAGTACTGTAAAGGGTGTATCTGGGGGCATATAAACGGAGACTATTGAAAACTGTATGGTAGGTAAGGTTACTCTGGCAGCTATGCATTGAAGAGGACTGTTAATGTTTAGAACAGAGGAAAAGATATTCTGGCGGAGAAGGAGGGCACAACCTCCGTTAGCACGAATACCGGCAAGACGGTCATACCGGTAAACATTGTATCCCGAGATTTTCAGGGAATGTTCAGGTCGGAGGTGTGTCTCCTGTAGACATAAAATAGCAGGGTTCTCACGATAGATCAATTGCTGTAGTTCTGCATATCTGCTGCGTACACCGTTCACATTCCATTGTATGATATCAGTCATTATGTGGATCTAAATTATCATGGTGGCTTCACGGGTGATTTTCTCTTCTTATCTTTTCTAGGATTTCGTGCCGTTGACTGAGACTGCTTGGTCTTCGACCGTGGGGATTCGCTCGCAGATCGCCGCACACCCGATCGTGATCTTGATCGAGATCGTGATCTCGACCCGTCACCAGAACAGGGAGCGCGACGTCGCGGCGATCTACCAGGCGTAGAGTCTTTCTCTGTCGCCACGGTAATAATCTTTTTTGGAATATAAGGCCTTATGTCAAGGCCACACGAGTCGTCTGACTCAGCAGTCTGAGTGGCAACGTCTACATACGTCTGGGTTGCGCTTTCAATACGCTTCCCAGGTATACTAACAAGAGGTGGCGTTTGCGTAAATACATCTATTGCTTGTGTTGCCTTTTGCAAAACTGCTGCATAGGACTTTTCCGTCGCCTTTTTCTGTTGATCTAAAATACGCTTACGCGCCTCGAAAAACGTAATATTTTCTCGGACTCTCAGTTCTTGGATATCCTTCTCTACCATATACTTCGGGCAATTTTTAGAATTGGAGGCGTGGTCCCCAGCACAATTCACACAGTGCTCGGCGCTGGCACACGGGGATTCCCCATGGTCAGAACCGCCGCACCTTGCACATACGATGTTGTTTGTGCAACGTTTTTGCGTATGTCCGAACCGTTGGCACCTAAAGCACCGCATTGGGTTCGGCACATACGCACGAACTGGGACACGCTCGTACCCGACAAGGATATACTCTGGTAGGACAGGCTTTTCGAAGGTCAAAAAGACAGTGCTCAGCGGAATAGTCTGTCCGTCCCGCTTACGTAATAAACGGTAAGCCTTGGACACAGACTGTTCCGCCAGTTCTAGTTGGATCTCTTCATCAGACATACCGTCCAGAGAATCCGTATGCACTACTCCCCGCGTGGTGTTTAGCGAGGAGTGCCGTTCGACTTTAATAGGGTAAGACCCTAGCAACTTCGCTTTCAACAGCGTCTCACTCTGTTTTGGAGATACCGTCTCGACGAGGAGACTACCGTTGCGTAGGCGAGTTGCATTTTTGACCTTCCCAACGAGTCCGTCGAGTGCGCGTCTCACGTAAAATGGACTAATGTTTGTCATTGTCTTTTCTGTTCCGTCCAAGGTGATACTGATAAACTTCGGAGGCGGCACTTTGACAGTTACTTTCTCAGGGTCCAAGTCCATAGCAATTTTCGTCAAAATTTGACCACCAGTCGTATCAATTCCTGTCTTCTGTTTTTTATTATTTTTTTCTGAGGGAGGAGAAGAGGAGCGCGAAGAGGCCATTTTGAACTGGCCCCCCCTACGGAACTGTCGGCGTCAGCCTGCCACCGGGGGGGCGAAAGAAAAAGACACCTAAAAATTCTTCGCGGTCTGTGCCGGCCGTGGGGACCCCCCCACAGCCCGATCCCAAGCAACCCACTTCACGCAAGTTACCCTTCAAACTGGTCATTACACACCTAAAGGCAAGTCTTACACCAGAGGCGTGTCGCAGTTTTATGCCCCTACCACGGGAATAACCGCCCGTGGCTCCCCACTCTACACCGAATACAAGTGCCAGACTACTGCGGCTAACTCCGACCGACCCTCCCAAAGCCGGAGCAATCCGAGACCGCACGCAGCTTCAGGGGACTTGTGGTTGATTACACTGCGACACCCATACGTCAGCGGTAACACGTCGGAGCGATATATCCGCCCCGGCGAGCAGAGTCGGTCACCGGGACGTTTAATTCGCTCCGGACCCCCATTGGGGTTCTACGTGAGTGTACATGACTACTGGTCCGGGCTCCGCACCTAGACTTGCATATAGGGGCAGTATGAAGGGTCCACTATTGCTTCGTTGCTGGGCGCCCTGTCGGGCCACACAAGTTGGAAGTCGCGCTCGAAACCGTGGGACAGGACCACGGAGATAGGAAAGATCCCCGCTGGTGAGACGGGAGTTATAAACCTAAGAAACTTAACCTAATAATAGATATAAGAATTAGAAGGGGAAGAAGAATAAAGCCTCATCAGGCATTGTTAACAAATCCCGTCATGGTGGCGGACGTGGCAAGAACAAAAAACAGCGGGGATGGAGAGGTGAAAATGGCTGTGATGATGTGGTGGGCGTTCCGCATGCAATGGCGGCCGGCAGAGAGAAATAGTGATGAAAAAGAAGAGAGAACGAAGAGGAGTGGATGGTGATAGGACGAAAAATGGCCGAAAAGAAGAGCACGAGAGCCACCATTGCACCCCCCGGTCACCACTTGGAGGAACCCACCTCGACCGGAGTACAAGTAATGCTACTACTAATACTACTACACGTCGACCTGGTTGGCGAGTTGGTATAGAGCTGGCCTTCTACGCCCAAAGTTGCGGGTTCGAACCCGGGCCAGGTTGATGGCATTTAAGTGTGCTTAAATGTGACAGGCTCATGTCAGTAGATGTAAAAGCTCTCCTTCGGGACAAAATTCCGGCACATCCGGCGACGATGATATAACCTTTGCAGTTGCGAGCGTCGTTAAAATACATAACATTTTTTACTACTACACCACTGCTATTGCTACTGTTACTATTAGTACTACTACTATTATCAATGCTACTACTAATACTACACCACTGTTACTGTTACTGTTACTATTTAGTACTAGTTCTATTAATACTACTACAACTACTGCTATTACTAATACTACTAAACCAATTCTACTACTGCTGTTACTATGTAGTACTACTACTATTATTACTACTAGTAGTACTGCTACTGCTAATACTACTACAACCACTGCTACTGCTACTGTTACAATTATTACTACTACTATTATCACTACTACTAGTACTGCTAATATTATTACTACCACACCACTGCTACTGCTACTGTTACTATTAGTACTAATACTATTATTACTACTACTAGTACTGCTGATACTAATACTACTCCACCACAGCGACTGCTACTGTTACTAGTAGTACTACTACATTTATTATTGCTACTAGTACTGCTACTGCTAATACAAATGCACCACTGCTACCGCTACTGTTACTAAAAGGCTACTAATAATATTACTACTACTAGTACTGCTAATACTAATACTACTACACCACAGCTACTGCTACTGTTACTATTAGTACTACATCTATTATTACTACTACTAGTACTGCTACACATCTGCTACTGCTTCTGTTACTATTAATATTTCTACTATTATTACCACTACTACTAATACTACTACACCACTGCTACTGCTACTGTTACTATTAGAACTACTACTACTATTACTACTACCAGTGCTGCTACTAATAAAACTATTACACCAATGCAACTACTTCTGTTACTATTAGTACTACTACTATAATTACTACTTATGGTACTGCTACTACTAATACAAATACACCACTGCTACTGCTACTGTTACGATTAATACTACTAATATTATCACTACTACTAGTACTGCTGCTACTAATACTACTACACCACTGCTACTGCTACTGTGACTATTAGTACTATTGCTATTATCACTACTACTAATACTGCTACTAATAATACTAATACAACACTGCTACTGCTAATGTCACTTTTAGTACTACTACAATTATCACAACTACTAGTACTGCTACTACTAATAATACTTCACCACTGCTACTACTACTGTTACTATTAAAACTACTAACCCAGATGTTCCTGACGTCCTTCCAGAAGGACGGAATTCATGACTTAAGAAATAATGACGTAAGAATTAATATTAGGCTTCAAATGTTACTATTGTTAGTCACGCGCCTTATGAATGTCCAATGTTGACGACTCACAGCAGCTGCAATTTAATCGTCAGTTGTGAGCGAGAAATTTAGACCTGAATATTGGACTTCAGCAGCGATGGATGATTAGACTGACCTTGTTATAAATGGGTAATTATATTTACCGTAATTTACTGATTATTTTTTTGAAATTTATAGTGCAGTATCTCAAAGGTTTGGGCTTACAATACACTTATGTTAAATTTGAATGAATGTACATTCATAACTAGTAATAACGTTATATTTTCTAGCGTCCTTCTGGAAGGACGTCAGGATAATATGGTATTTTCTTTGTGTTTCCCGGAGAAAAACTACACTGCATGAACTTCTGGAAATCATGGATAGTAGTGAAACTATTCCAAACAGTGGTGTAGATGTCGCACTTTTGCTACCTCTAAATGCAAATGATGATTTGACTGATGAGGATTCGGGTGCAGAAGACAACCCATGTGTAGATAATTTGAGAGCAAGTCAGCTGAGTGCCGATGTGTTTGTAACTGACATCGCTATCAACAATGAATGTGAGGATTCATCATATGACATAGGATTGTCGTCTGTTACCTGGTCCATCTCCGCTATCTAGAAAGTGTAGAAGGACAAGATCTACAACGCCCTCTACAGCCCTGGAAAGAAACAAGGAAGACGTTACTGGGACAAAGGCTACCAAGAAAGAAGATAGAGGGGAACCTGTAAAAGCAGGCTCAACACTCCCAACCACCAGTTCTACATTGGTCCCTCCAACTCTGCAGACATACAAGGAAGGTATTACTGGGACACAAGCTGCCGAGAGAGAAATTACAGGGGAACCTGAAAATGAAGACTCAACTCTTCCAAGCACGGAATGGCCTCTGATGTGTGAAGTACCACTCAAACCCGATTAAGAAATTCTAAACATGATGGTCACTTATATCAATCAGTACGCAGCAAAGAAGAACAGAGTAGGAGACTGCTCTCAAAATGAAATGATGATGTTTCTAGCTGTAGTCCTGCTTAGTGGTTATGTAGTAGTTCCCAGAAGAAGAATGTACTGGCAAGGGGAACAAGACAGTCACAATGAACTTGTGTCAAAAGCAATATCGAGAGACAGATTCGATTTCATCATGATGAACTGGTATGTGGATGATAACGATGACCTAGATAAATTTTTCCTCCGAGACAAGTTGGGCGCTTTTCAAGAGAGAAGAAACTAAGGATAGCTGTGCCTCAACCTCGTCTTTTTGAGTCATACAACAATCATATGGAGGCATCGATCGTGGGGACCAGAACGTGTCTCTATCGGACGTCCATCAGAGGGAAGAAATGGTACTTTCCAATCATCGCTCATCTCATAGATGTCGCTGAACAGAACGCCTGTCTTTTGTACAGGCCTAATGAAGAGAATATAGATCATCTGTCTCTTCAGAGACGAGTTGCGACAGCTATTCTGAAATCAAACTAAAGGGCTTCTCACCAGCAAAGGTAGGCCTTCCAAGGTATCGAAAATTGCATCCTGGTATGATGGACGGGGCCACTACGTTTCTGAACTGCCAGTGGACATTCATACGCATAAGAAGAAGCAACTGAAATGCAGGATATGCCAAAAAAAAAAAAAAAAAAAAAAAAAAAAGCAACCACAATGTGCCTCAAGTATGATCTGCCCCTTCATGTCAGCTGTTTTGTGTCTTTTCACATCAAGTGAAATGATTGGTGAAAGAACATTATTTACTGGTTTAGTAAAAAAAAAACATAGTCACTGGATTAGTGATAAGCATGAGTGACTGGATATCCACAGCTAATTCATGCTATACTTTGCGATATTTATTTATGTGAGCAAGTTCTCAATTGTTTTGTGGTATTCCAACATATTATCATTCCTAAATAAATAGCAATAAATGTAATTGTGCTGAATGATATCTATAGTTTTAACATTATTAGGCCCCTAATGTTATTTTTACTATTTCTTATGTTTTTGGAGGACCACGAGTATAATTTTCTGGTTCGAACTGCTGAAATTCGCTTGTCTATTACGAAAAATCTTTCTTCACATTTCTTATGAAATTATAGCCATATTATCCTGACGTCCTTCCACAAGGACGCACTTTTCTGCAAAACCTAGGAAAGTTATTACTTAAAAAACATACTTGTCCATTACCAAGGATCACTATGAACAATATACACACTATCTTTCGAAATTTCAAACAAAAAAAATAATTCAGGAACATCTGGGCTAATATTATCACTAAAACTAGCAATGCTACTAATAATAATACTACACCACTGCTACTGCTACTGTTACTGTTAATACTATTATTATTATTACTAATAGCAGTGCTACTACTAATACAACTACAACACTGCTACCAATTTTACTATTAATTCTACTACTATTATCACTACAACTAGTACTGCTACTACTAATACTAATACACCACTGCTACTGCTAATTTTATTATTAGTACTACCACTATTATCACTACCACTAGAACTGCTACTACTAAAACTACTACACCACTGCTACTGTTACTGGTACTATTAGTTTTACTTCTATTTTTACTACAAATAGTACTGCTACTACTAATAGTATTACATCACTCCTACTATTAATGTTACTATTAGTGCTACTAATTTTTTTACTACTGCTAGTAATGCTACTACTAATACTACACCACTGCTACTGCTACTGTTACTATTAATAATACTACTATTATTACTACTACTATTGCTGCTACTACTAATACTACTACACCACTGCTATTGTTACTGTTATTATTAGTACTAATAATAATATTACTAATACTATAACTGCTCCTAATAATACTATTAGTACGACTGCTACTACTACTGTTACTATTATTACTACTACTAGTACTGCTAATACTAGTACCACTACACCACTGCTAGTGATAATGTTACTATTACTATTACTATTATTATTACTACTAATATTTCTGCTACTACAAATACACCTACAACACTGCTACTGCTAATGTTATTTATAATACTACTATTATTACAATTATTGTTACTGCTACTACTACTACTGCTACACCACTGCTACAACTACTACTATTACTACTGCTATTAATAATGCTACTATTAGTACTACTACTATTACTACTACCATTATTATTACTACTACTACCAATAATACTAAACCACTTATACTGCTACTGTTACTATTAGTACTATTATTATTACTACTAATAGTACAGATACTACTGATACTACTACACTACTGCTACTGCTACTGCTACTGCTACTAATAACACTACTACTATTATTACTACTACTAGTACAGCTACTACTAATACTAGTACACCACTGCTACTGCTACTGTTATTAATAATACTACTACTATTAGTACTGCTACTAATGCTGCTACTATTAATACTACACCACTGCTACGGTTACTATTAGTACTGTTATTAATATTAGTAATACTATTACTGCTACTAATATCACTATTACTACAACTGCTATTACTACTGTTACTATTAGTACTACTACTATTATTACTACTACTAGTAATGCTAATACTAATACTACTAAACCAATGCTACTGCTAATGCTACTATTAGTACTACTATTATTATTACTACTACTAGTACTGCTACTAGTAATACTACTACACCACTGCTACTGCTATTGTTATTAAAAGACTACTACTATTATTACTACTACTAGTAACGCTATTACTACTAATACTGCACCACTGCTACTGCTCCTGTTTCTATTAGTGCTACTCCTATTATCACTACTACTAGTACTGCTACTACTACTACTCCTACACCTCTGCTACTGCTACTGTTACTACTGATACTAATACTCCTACTATTAATACTAATACTATTATTACTACTACAAGTATTTGCTACTACTAATACTACTACACCACTGCTAATGCTACTGTTATTATTATTAATACTACTATTATTACTACCACTACTACTTCTGCAACTAATACTACTACACCACTGCTACTGCTACTGTTACTATTAGGACTACTACTGTTATTACTAATACTAATACTGCTACTAATAATAATACTACACCTCTGCTATTGCTAATTTCACTATTATTACTACTACTGTTACTACTAATATTACTGCTACTCCTATTACTAATACAACACACCTACTGCTACTGTTGCTATTAGTACTAGTACTATTATTACTACTACCACTACTGCTACAGCATTGATAATGACTTTACTACTACTATTAATACTACTACTCCTACTACTGCTAATATTAATAATTTTCCTATTATTACTACTAGTACTGCTATTACTAACACTACTACACCACTGCTACTAATACTGTTACTATTAGTACTATTATTAATAATACTACTACCACTACTGCTACCACTAATACTACTAACCACTGCTACGGCTACTACTACTACTGCTACTACTACTGTTACTATTAGTATTACTACTATTATTACTACTACTAGTACTGCTACTACTAACTCTAGTACACCATTGCTACTGCTACTGTTACTATTAGCACCACTAATATTATTACTACTACTAGTACTGCTACTACTAATACTACTACACCACTGCTACTGCTACTGTTACTATAAGTACTACTAATATTATTAATACTAATAGTACTGCTAATACTAATACTACAACACCCCTGCTACTGTTACTATTAGTACTACAACTATTAGTATTACAACTACTAATACTACCACACCACAGCTACTGCTACTGCTACTAGTCGTACTACTACTATTACTAATACTAGTACTGCTACTACTAATACTACTACACCACTGCTACTGTTACTTTGACTATTAGTACTACTATTATTACTACTACCAGTACTGCTACTACTAATACTACTACACCACTTCTACTGCTACTGTTACTATTAGTACTTCTAGTATCATTACTAATACTAGTACTGCTTCTACTACTACTGCTACTACTATTGTTACTATTAGTACTACTACTATTATTACTACTAGTAGTATAGATACTAGTAATATTACTACACCACTGCTACTGTTACTGTTAATATTACTACTATTATTATTATTACTACTACTAGTATTTCTACTACTACTACTTCTACAGCACGGCTACTACTACTACTACTGCTACTTTTACTGTTACTATTAGTACTACTTCTGTTATTAGCACTATTGTTGCTGCTACTACTAATACTACTAAACAACTGCCACTGCTACTGTTATTATTAGTACTATTACTATTATCACTACTGCTAGTACTGCTACTACTAATACTACCACACCACTGCTACTGCTACTGTTACTATTAGTAGTAATATTATCAATTCTACTACTACTGCTACTACTAATTCTACTACACCACTGCTACTGCAACTGTTACTCTTAATACTACTACTAGTACTGCTACTACTAATATTACTACACCACTGCTACTGCTATTTTTACTATTAGTACTAGTACTATTATTAAAACTACTAGTACTGCTACTAATAATACTGCTACACCACTGCTACTTCTACTGTTATTAGTACTAGTACTATTATTCCTATTGCTAGTACTGCTATTACTAATACTACTACACCACTGCTACTGCTACTGTTACTATTAGTACTATTACTATTATTACTACTACTAGTACTGCTACTACTAATACTGCTACAACACTGCTACTGCTACTGTTACTATTAGTACTACTACTATTATTACTACTACTAGTACTGCTGCTACTAATACTACTACACCACTGCTACTGCTACTGTTACTATTAGTACTACAACTATTATTACTACTACTAGTACTGCTACTACTAATATCACTATACCACTGCTACTGCTAATGTTACTATTAGTACTACTACTATTATTACTACTACTATTACTTCTACTACTAATACTACTACACAAATGGTACTGTTACTGCTACAATTAGTACTACTTCTACTATTACTACTACTACTAGTAGTACTGCCGCTACTAATACTACTGCACCACTGCTAGAATTACTGCTACTACTAGTACTACAACTATTATCACTACTACTAGTACTGCTACTACTAATACTACTGCACCACTGCTACTGCTACTGTTACTATTAGTACTACTACTATTATTACTACTACTAGTACTGCTATTACTAATACTACTACACCACTGCTACTGCTACTACTAATACTACTACACCACTGCTACAGCTACTGTTAATATTAGTACTACTACTATTTTACTACTGCTAGTACTGCTACTACTAATACTACTACACCACTGCTAATGCTACTGTTGCTATTAGTACTACTACTATTATCACTACTAGTAGTACTGCTACTACTAATACTACTACACCACTGCTGCGGCTACAATTAATACTACTACTGTACTATTTTCTCTACTACTAATACTACTACATCACTGCTACTGCTAAATTTACTATTAATACTACTACTATTATCACTACTACTAGTACTGTTACTATTACTACTACCATTACTATAAATTGTTTCGGCTTTCTATTGGTTGTTACAATGAAACAACTTAGGAGCCACAATATGATAGTTCACCCTTTCCAATTTTACAAAACAAAAATTAAATGTTTTTACTAAAATAATAAATTTTCTGTTACAATTTTAAAGTGTAACTGCGTTGAGATTTCCGAAAAAATTTGCACACTCACCAACTCTGTGTTTAATAATATATTCCTTTAATATCCACTTTTGAGTAGTGACTCTCATCTCCGTACCCATCCAGAACGGAATTGATATTCTCACAGAATGGCTTATACTGACATAAATATTAATACTCTAACTTATGGAACGGGATTTGTTTATAATCCACACATAAACAGATACACATTTTCCGCCACCCATACACGAGCTGACAGTGACCTGCTTACATGTAAATATTATGTTTAAGGGAAAGGGTTGTATAATTTGAAATTTGTTCTGTCAGACGGTCATTTTTCATTTTCATATGTAGAAATATCATAGCTGTAGCAACTGACATTCAAGACTTATTAAAAATAATTTGGTCAGAAATACTGGAAAAAAATCAAGTACCAGGACACTGTAGATCACCACAGTGAATATGTCTCAGCCATTTTTAAGATAAATTCAAAACATCTTTGTCATTTTACTCCTAAATGCACATTCTTTTAAATGTCTGCAGTATAATTTTGATATTTGCTTTCAAAATTTTAAAATGAAGAATATATCTAAAGAATCAATTTAAAAAGTACTTTTATAGAAACATGGGAGGATATTCTTCAAAGGCAACAAAATAACAAATCTCTGTTATGCAGAAAAGTTTCCTAATAGCCTAAGAATGTGTGTTGCAAATATCATGTATTATGTAGCATTAATTGTTCGGAAGATATAAAGATATTAATACTTTTTTGTGAGAATAAAGTAACAAATTAAATTTACAGAAATTGCGATCCAAGTTTATTGTCATTTAGCCTGTGCAGCAGAGCTTTCAAATGACTGTTAAAAGGGTCGCAAGTGTGCATTAAATTTTGTCTGATAAATTTTATAATTTCGAAGATTATTTTTAAAGAAAACATTTTTCTTTTAAAAGTGTACTGGTTTTCCACCACATTGTAAACGTCATTGCCCCTTGAAAACCTTGTGCGCCAGAGCTTTAAAAAGAGCGTTGCAGCAGCTAACAAAGGCATAAATCTGCATTAAATTTTTCTCACATATCAAAGTGTATCTTACAGCAATTTTTTTTTTATTTATAATAAGATTTATTAAACACAATGTGTACATTGTTACATTTTAGTCAAAAGTTGTCTTTTGCATAGAATGTTAGTGTGTTTGTCCTTGCTTGGCAGGTGAGTATAAGTTACTGATTGCAGCTGTGCCCACAGAGGGTGCAGATGCACTTCTCTGAAGCTGAGTGGTATCCTCATCTGGTACAGATCCTATGGTGGAACCCGTGGGCCGCCGATAGATTTTCCACCATATTAAAGCCATCCTCTCTCCTTAACATCCCTAGCAAGCGAGCGAAAGCAAGCGAGCAAGCGATAGCAAGCGAGCAAGCGAAAGCAAGCATGCAAAAGCAAGCAAGCAAGCAAGCAAAAGCAAGCAAGCAAAAGCAAGCAAGCAAAAGCAAGTAAGCAAAAGCAAGCAAGCAAAAGCAAGCAAGCGAAAGCAAGCAAGCAAAAGCAAGCGAAAGCAAGCAAGCAAAAGCAAGCAAGCAAAAGCAAGCGAAAGCAAGCGAAAGCAAGCAAGGAAAAGCAAGCAAGCAAAAGCAAGCGAGCGAAATCAAACAAGCAAAAGCAAGCAAGCGAAAGCAAGCAAGCAAAAGCAAGCGAGCGAAAGCAAGCAAGCGAAAGCAAGCAAGCAAAAGCAAGCGAAAGCACGCTTGCTCTCTTGGAAGCAAGCAAAAGCAAGCAAGCAAGAAAAAGCATTCAAGCAAGAAAAAGCAAGCAAGCAAGCAAAAGCAGGCAAGCAAGCAAAAGCAAGCAAGCAAGCAAAAGCAGGCAAGCAAGCAAAAGCAAGCAAGCAAGCAAGAAAATGCATGCAAGCAAGAAAAAGCAAGCATGCAAGCAAAAGCAGGCAAGCAAGCAAAAGCAAGCAAACGCAAGCAAAAATGCAAGCAAAAGCAAGCAAGCACAAGCAAGCAAGCAAGAAAAAGCAAGCGAGCAAAAGCAAGCAAGCAAGCAAGCAAAAGCAAGCAAAAGCAAGCAAGCAAGCAAAAGCAAGCAAGTAAGCAAGCAAAAGCAAGCAAGCAAAGCTTCAAGAGATCGGTCTTCAAAACTCTCACTGAGCGTGCGCATAGAATCTGTGACTCTGACAATCTATGAGCAGAACTTCAATTCCTACACAAAACCTTCACAAACAACGGATATGACAACAACATTATAAGGAAGTCCTCATACAAGAACTCACGACCAGAAGCACACGAACAAGATCCTGAACTTATGAACATGAAACAGAAGGCCTTCCTTCCATACATAGAAGGAACCACAGACAGAATTGGGAAGTTACTGAGGAAATTCAATATCAAGACGGTATACAACGCCCCACACAAGATTTCCCACTCATTAGTCAAAGTCAAAGATTAACTTCCATACCTCCAATCAGCCGGAATATACATCCGGCTCTGCGAATACGGACCATACGAAAAATCAGCAATAGCCTTACACTCAGCAGATTCAGATCACGCCATCGAATTCGACAACATCAAGATAATAGATAAAGAAGACAACTTATACAGAAGACTGGTTAAAGAAGCCTTCCACATCAAACAACATCAACAAGGACGAGGGGTTACAACTCAGCAACTCATGGGGAAGTCTATTCCAAGATCATACTAAGGAACGAGAAACCAGGTCTCCACATGTACGCGGCGCCCTCGCCTTCATCCGGACATCGGGCATGATACCAAGGGCACTCTTTCGGACCTTATGAGGGCCAGTATTTAATATGAATACTCCCCTCCATACAGACCTCAACCAGATTGGACAGCGAAGGACCAATCAGATGCCAGAAGGAGAACCTACGGTACTTAGGAACGAGAAACCAGGTCTCCACATGTACGTGGCGCCCCCCCTTCATCCGGACATCGGGCATGATACCAAGGTCACTTTTTCGGACCTTATGAGGGCCAGTATTTAATATGAATACTCCCCTCCATACAGACCTCAACCAGATTGGGCAGCGAAGGACCAATCAGATGCCAGAAGGAGAACCTACGGTACTTAGGAACAAGAAACCAGGTCTCCACATGTACGCGGCGCTCCCCCCCCTTCATCCGGACATCGGACACGATACCAAGGTCACTTTTTCGGAACTTATGAGGGCCAGTATTTAATATGAATACTCCCCTCCATACAGACCTCAACCAGATTGGACAGCGAAGGACCAATCAGATGCCAGAAGGAGAACCTACGATACTTAGGAACGAGAAACCAGGTCTCCACATGTACGCGGCGCCCCCCCCTTCATCCGGACATCGGGCACGATACCAAGGTCACTCTTTCGGACCTTATGAGGGCCAGTATTTAATATGAATACTCCCCTCCATACAGACCTCAACCAGATTGGACAGCGAAGGACCAATCAGATGCCAGAAGGAGAACCTACGGTACTTAGGAACAAGAAACCAGGTCTCCACATGTACGCGGCGCTCCCCCCCTTCATCCGGACATCGGACACGATACCAAGGTCACTTTTTCGGAACTTATGAGGGCCAGTATTTAATATGAATACTCCCCTCCATACAGACCTCAACCAGATTGGACAGCGAAGGACCAATCAGATGCCAGAAGGAGAACCTACGATACTTAGGAACGAGAAACCAGATCTCCACATGTACGCGGCGCCCCCCCTTCATCCGGACATCGGGCACGATACCAAGGTCACTCTTTCGGACCTTATGAGGGCCAGTATTTAATATGAATACTCCCCTCCATACAGACCTCAACCAGATTGGACAGCGAAGGACCAATCAGATGCCAGAAAGAGAACCTACGGTACTTAGGAACAAGAAACCAGGTCTCCACATATACGCGGCGCTCCGCCCCTTCATCCGGACATCGGGCACGATACCAAGGCCACTCTTTCGGAACTTATGAGGGCCAGTATTTAATATGAATACTCCCCTCCATACAGACCTCAACCAGATTGGACAGCGAAGGACCAATCAGATGCCAGAAGGAGAACCTACGATACTTAGGAACAAGAAACCAGGTCTCCACATGTACGCGGCGCTCCCCCCCCCCTTCATCCGGACATCGGGCACGATACCAAGGTCACTCTTTCGGACCTTATGAGGGCCAGTATTTAATATGAATACTCCCCTCCATACAGACCTCAACCAGATTGGACAGCGAAGGACCAATCAGATGCCAGAAGGAGAACCTACGATACTTAGGAACAAGAAACCAGGTCTCCACATGTACGCGGCGCTCCCCCCCTTCATCCGGACATCGGGAACGATATCAAGGTCACTTTTTCGGAACTTGTATTTAATATGAATACTCCCCTCCATACAGACCTCAACCAGATTGGACAGCGAAGGACCAATCAGGGGAACCTACGACCTATCACCGAAATTACTCCCCCCATCGAGACATATATTTCCTTATCTAACTGCTTTGAAGATGACCACAACACAGCAGTCGAAACGTCAGTTACCAACACCAAGACAATTCGGTAGAAGCTCCGAAACTTATCCACAGACCAAAGAATATTGAGTGTTTTATGTACTAGAGAGCGGAAGAATCTGGGAAATGCAGTAGAGAAAAAGTGAAAGTGAGTGCAAGTAGAGAGAGTGAACCAGAAAAGTTATACCAATGAAAGAGAAAAAGTGATAAGTGAATTGAAGAAGTGGTAGTATTATTAGAATATTCCAATATTGGAACACTGAATGAATGCAAGAGTAAAATTCTGAGAAAAACTCAGTGAAAAATAGGGCAAATAATGTAATATTGTAATGTATATAATTGGTGAATATTAGTGAGATATAATAATTGAAGATAAACAGAAAATTATAGATAACAGAAATGAAAGATAGCAACGATATCAGAGGAGGATTAGTTTAGATTGTAGCCGAGATTGTTTCTAAACAAGAATAATGTAGATAACTATTGCAAAGTTATTACTAGGGACTGGATTTGTAGTTTTTTTTACCTATTCTTTTCCTTGCTTCTGAACTCCTAATTTCTTCAATATTTTTCCGAATTATGATCGTAGGAGTTATATTTGTGAAATCTGTTGAACCTAAAAAAAAAACCTAAAGTGGACCTTAGTATCTAAAAGAACATAACTCATTGTTGATAAAATTTATCCTATATTTACTGCATTATATATTGACCTTTTTTTATTTTGAGAGAAATATCAATACATTTCTCTCAGGAAAAATCTGTACTTAGCAGTGACAACATCTATGGCTCCCTTCCTTTCCTCAAGACACATTTCAGTGACCTTCCAAAATATATAGAGTACTTGGAGTCTTTGTCGCTACAACTGAAAGTTGCAATTGGTATCATTGAATTGCTTCTACAGAAACAAGTACCAGGACCCGTGGGTGAAGCCATTACATTAAAACTGAAGAAAGTATTGGAAACGAATCCAGAGTTTGAAACAATGAAAAATGTGTCCTCCATTCTCCAGGAGGAAAAACTTCAATTGTCAGTTGCCATGGGTACCTGTACAGTGACAGCGATTAAATTTGCGCCTATGACGTCATGTACTATCAATAGAATCTTTTCGTCCTTCAAATGCAAAACTTCTCAATGGAGAATCTTGAAAAGTATTTGGTCACATATTGTAACCAGGAACAGTATCAGTAAATAATGTTGTCTGTTACTTTTCAAAATAATTCTTGGCCAAGTTTCAACAAATTTAATTCAAAAGTTGTGTGTACTGTACCTTTTAGCTGTTGAAAATTGAAATTTTGTAGTTATATCAAGGCAAATTATATTAGATAAAATGTTAATTGTTACAATCATTTATTCAAACTACAAATAATGTTAAAGTGGGCGGAGCAAAAATTTCGAATCTTATAAATTTTAATTAATTGATGAACTAGTGGACTTACTCGTGTTAAATATGTAATATTTGTCCGGCTTACAGCTGTTTCAGTGCATCACCCACCATCATCAGAGCCTACTAGATCGCGGCATCATCTCGAACTTCTCTGCCTGTTAGGAGGGTGTGTTTTATTGTTGGAAAATGTTGGAGTGTGGAGTCGAATAGTGTGTGTGTATTGAAATTGATCTGTGTGTTGAGGATTTGATCGGGGTGTGTTTTAGTGTGTTTGTATATTTCGTATTGTTCTAGTGTGTTGAGTTTTTGGTTCTTGGGTTGTGTGTGTAGGATTTCCATGTCCGTATTTATGTTATTGTATGTATGGTTGGCATTGGTTATGTGATCGGCGTATGTAGATGTATTGTGTCCTCTGGTTATAGCTTTAATGTGTTCTTTGTAGCGAGTTTGGAATGATCTGCCTGTCTGTCCTATGTGGAACTTGTCGCAACTATTACATGTGAGTTTGTATACACCTGTGTGGTCGTATTTATTTGTTTGTGTTTTTTGTGTGTTGAGATGTCTTTGTAGTGTGTTTTCTGTTCTGTATGTTATGTTGTATTTCTGTTTTCTGAGTGAAGATGCGATCTTATGTGTGCTTTTGTTTTCATATGTTAGTGTGATGTATTTCTTTTGTTCTTGTGTTTGTGTTTGTTAAGTTTTTGTTTTGCCTTCATTATGATGTTGTCTATTATGTTTGGACAGTGGCGTATACTGGTTAAAGGGTTTGGGCTACCACTGACCCTATTATTACACCCAAAATATATTTTAAAATCCCTGTAATAAAATTCCTTACATATTTATGTGAATTCCAGACGTCTTGATTGGGACTAAAATACGTTGATGACTTCGTCATTGAAATTACAGTTGGGCCACTTGCAAAGTTTCTGTAGAAATGACTTTTCAATGGATATTAGTGCCAAGCCGGATAAACGTTCTTGTGTATGAGTTGATCTACAGTAGGATTTTATTCTCTTCAACGCAGAAAATGTTCTTTCTACCGATGCTGACGTAGCTGGTATTGTCACAATTAATGTTGCCAATTTAAGGACTTCAGGAATAACTTGGTTCAGCTGGTTTTCATATATGGCAGATAATATTTCATGGATAGGTTTGTTCGAAAAATCAAAGACTTCTGCTGAATATATTACACTTAATTCATTTTTCAAACGTACTTGATCAAATTGACTGTTATAGGACTGAAATAATTTGTTTAGTGCCTCATTCGGGAAGTTTTCTCTATAAGCAGAAAATTTTTGAGAATCTAGAAGATGTGTGAACTGAAGCTTTCCATAATCAGAAAATCTGTCAGTAATTTCCATGTGCATACGATCTAGTATGCTGTAGTACAGCTGCCTGTATTTCAATTCATCATCTCCTTTTCTTCGCTTTAATGGTGGTTCCATTGTATTGGCTGAAGAATTTTCATTTTCCATATTACTCCATATGGACGGAAACCCACTACGTCTGAACTCGGATATAGTATTTTTTTAACTTTGATACCTCTTGCAAGTAGTATGCTATGTCTAGACTTTTTGTCTGAAGAATATTGTAGAGCACATCTGTATGTGCGAGCACTCTAGCATAGACTTCAAGAAGAAATATATTCTGAAACTGTGTGAAAAAAATTCAAATATCCTTGAGCCTGCACATTTACAGCATCATCCCAGTTTTCTTCAGAGTCATTACAAATGATATTTTTAAAGAAGGCAGTCCGTTTTTCTCTGTATTCCTTTACTGTATTTACAAGCCGAGATGTAAAATTCAATCTAGTTGGTGCTACTTTTGGGAGTTTCTTGTTCATAAATTCCTTGAGTTTTCTGATCTTTTAGGAGATGATGAGAAAAATGCAGCTAAACCCGACAGTGTTTTGAAAAAAAAATGCGGCATTCTGGAATGGATGAAGTAGTTTGTTGCAAAACTAAATTGAGAACATGGCTGTAAAAATGGACAAATAGTGCTTGAGGATACTTTTCTTGAACTTTTGTTTTTAAGCCATTAATATTTCCTGCCATAACTGAAGCACCATCGTATGTCTGTGCAATTAACTTATTGCCGACATTGTATTCTCCTATAACACATTCCACATGCTGAAACAAAGCAACAGCAGTTTTGTCCGAACTGACATTTGTGAATCCTATAAACCGTTCTTGAACATTGGCAGTACTGTCGACGTATCTTAAAACAGTGGACAATTGACTCTGATTAGAGCAGTAACTTGTTTCATCAACAACAATGGCCACAAAAGGTTTTATGTTCTTTATCATAACCCCACTTATAGCAAATATTAACTCATTCTGAATTGCGAGAGAAGTACCACGAAATACTGTTGAACTCTCAAGATGACTGGCCAGTAAATGGTCAAATTCACTTAAGGAACTTAAATATTCAATATAATTTCCTCTATTGTCTGATTCCACACTCTCGTTATGACCCCGAAAAGCCAATTCTTGTTTTCCTAGAAAGCAGACTGCGTTAATAAGATGCAGTAAAATCTCCCGTTTTTTTTTCACAAGAGCATTGTGTTGGTTGATGTGTAGAGCTTTTTGCTTATCTAGCTGCAAATCAATTCTTGTCTTCCCAAAGTTCGCAAAGTTCATGCTACTACAAATATGAGCTTTTGATTTGTCGTATTCTAGGACTGCTGTTCGAAGGGAGTTCATATTAGAAAACCCCTCTTTTGACCACACATTAGTTTCGTGGCTAAATAACAAACATGGCCAGCAAAATAGTTTAGACAGTTTAGAAGTACCACACAACCAATTCCACTTACCGTATGATGTTGAAGTGAAATGGCGTGTGTACTCTCGCTGTTTTTCTTTTACGTCCATGGACAAATTTAACTCAGGAGTTGGTCTTTCAATTTTCACAATTTCAACTTTCTCGTTGTAATGTACGACGGTTAAAAGGCACTTTTAATAAACCTTCTATTACACAGTCATTTTCAACACAAACCTCTCCAAAACTTGTTCTGCCATATTTTTCACAAT
This sequence comes from Periplaneta americana, assembly GCF_040183065.1. Lineage (NCBI taxonomy): Eukaryota > Metazoa > Arthropoda > Insecta > Blattodea > Blattidae > Periplaneta > Periplaneta americana. The sequence goes on along the minus strand of NW_027185502.1, from coordinate 2,600,779 downwards.
ATCACTTAATTGGGAAATTAAAAACTTAATAATTCACAATTAATATAACTCTTAGACACTCGAACAAATCACAGATTTAAAATAATGCACTGCAAGAACACAATCACATTCAATTGCTAGCGTACTAAGCGTATTTCTGCTTCGCGCCTGCAAAGAAACCGATCACGAGAGCGGCAACTCGCCCAGCCTACACAGCACGATGGTAATGGAAGGGAGCGGGGGGGGGGGACGGGCAGTTGTGCGAAGGACATCGTGCGCGGTACGGTCACAGGCTACCTCACGTAGCAAGCGGTTTCTCCAGCGATGCCGCCTTGACAACTTGTTTCTTTTCGAGAGCAGAGAGACATATAAATCTAACAATTACTCTAATTTTAATTACTATGGTAAAACTAATAATACAAAATTATAACATTATGTTATATTATAAACTTTTTCTTTTGTAATTTCCTTGGGCTACCGCTGGTAGCCCCGGTAGTCCGCAAAATACGCCCCTGTGTTTGGATTGTATCCGTTTTCTTATGCTATGAATTTGATTGTGTTCACTTCTTCATTGTAGTGTTGTTGGTTCATGGGTATGTTGAGTAATCTGTGTACTATTGTCCTGAATGCAGCATGTTTGTGTTGTATGGGATGATTAGATGTGTTGTGTATGTGTGTGGTGGTGGTGGTGGTTGGTTTTCTGTATATTTTGAAGGTGTGTTTTTTTGTCGATTTTTGTTATGGCGATGTCTAGGAAATTTATGGAGTTGTTGTTTTGAAGTTCTAGTGTGTATTGAAGTTTTGGGTGTAATTTGTTTATGTATTGGTGTAGTTTCTGTATTTGTCTTTTGTTTCCTTTGTATAGTATGAGTATATCGTCTACATATCTGTGCCAGTATATTATGTTGTCTGCATACTTGTTGTGTTCATTGTTGAGTATGTACAAATACACAAACTACAGCAATACATAAACAAATTACACCCAAAACTTCAATACACATTAGAACTTGAAAATAACAACTCCATAAATTTTCTAGACAACACCATAACAAAAATCGACAACAAACACACCTTCAAAATATACAGAAAACCAACCACCACCGCCACACACATACACAACACATCTAACCACCCCATACAACACAAACATGCTGCATTCAGGACAATGGTACACAGATTACTCAAAATACCCATGAACCAACAACACTACAATGAAGAAGTGAACACAATCAAATTCATAGCACAAGAAAACGGATACAATCCAAACATAATAGACAACATCATAAGGAAGACAAAACAAGAACTTAACAAACACAAAAATACACAAAACACAACACAAACACAAGAAGACAAGAAATACATCACACTAACATATGAAATCAAAAGCACACATAAGATCGTATCTCATTCAGAAAACAGAAATACAACATAACATACAGAACAGAAAACACACTACAAAGAAATCTCAACACACAAAAAACACAAACAAATAAATATGACCACATAGGTGTATACAAACTCACATGTAATAGTTGCGACAATTTCTACATAGGACAGACAGGCAGATCATTCCAAACTCGCTACAAAGAACACATTAAAGCTATAACCAGAGGACACAATACATCTACATACGCCGATCACATAACCAATGCCAACCATACATACAATAACATAAATATGGTCATGGAAATCCTACACACACAACCCAAGAACCAAAAACTCAACACACTAGAACAATACGAAATATACAAACACACTAAAACACACCCCGATCAAATCCTCAACACACAGATCAATTTCAATACACACACACTATTCGACTCCACACTCCAACATTTTCCAACAATAAAACACACCCTCCTAACAGGCAGAGAAGTTCGAGATGACGCCGCGATCTAGTAGGCTCTGATGATGGTGCGTGATGCACTGAAACAGCTGTAAGCCGGACAAATATTACATATTTAACACGAGTAAGTCCACTAGTTCATCAATTAATTATAATCAAGTGTTAAAAGTGGTGTACGCAAGATTCAAAATGGATTATAAATTTTGATAAATACAGTGAAACCTGCCTTTGCGGTCACTTCATTTAAATGTCCACCTGGTCAAAAGGCCAAATTTCTATGGAACCAATTGGATTTTCCATAAGATCAATGCAAATTCTCTCTTTATTTAGTGGCCACCTCATGTTCTGGAACCTGACTATAACAGTCACTGTTCAACAAAAAATCTTTTCATGGATTCTGTCAGACCTATTTTTTCGATTGTTATAGCACAGGAAGGAATGTCAGGAGGACAACAGCTAAGTGTACAACAGTACACCCTCCATATCTTGGGGTTAGTTGGTTCTGTTTTATGACTCTTTTGTCACTTTCCACTACGACCCTGCACAGCTATAAATTCTTACTCGTTTTTAAAGGATTGAAACACGGACGTTTTCTATCGAAAATGTTATGGTGATGTTTTAGGTCAGCAGCTAACCATTCAAATTTTTATATTTTTTTCCCCCTCTTTCTATCTTTCTCTATTTGGACCAGCTTTCACGAATTTTTCTTCTTTTCATTCAGTTGATTCAGAGGAACTGTGAACTTAGTTTGAGAGAGAAATCATGTCTAACAGTAAATCTAGAGTGGTGTTAAGTTTAGAGGTGAGATGAAAAATGATTGAAGAAAGTAAGAAGGAAACATCTCGTAGAAAATTTTCAGAAATGTACAAATGTGGAAGGACATTTACGGTATAATTAAGAATATAGATTAAATATTAAAAGAAAAATATGGGTGGTGGCCAAAAAAGGAAGAGAGAATCTGTGTTTGGTAATCTGAATGATTCTGTTTACGAATGGTTCAAGTGTGCAAGGGCGAAGAAATTGCCAAAGAACTGAATGTAAGCAATTTTGTTGCTTGTAATGGGTGGTTAGAGTGCTTTAGAAAACGCCATAACATTGCATTTCGTTCTGTATCTAGTGAAGGAAGTGGCATTAAAACCAATGTTATTGAAGAATGGAAAAAATAGACTGCCTTCAATTCTTACGGATTATGAACTCAGAGACATTTACAATGGGCCATGTGAATAAAAACTAGCTTTTGCTTTTGCTAACAGTTTTCAAGCTAACACTAGTAGTTTTGTGAATAAAAATTAAGCTTAAGCTTTTACTGGAAAGCTTTAGCTGTTTGCCCTAGCCAAAGGCTAAATTTTCCAGTGTTTACTTTAAATTCTGTGAATAAAAACTAGCTTTGGCTAAATGTTACTAGCTTTAGCTTCTAATTTTTCAAGTGTTCTTCTGACCACACTAGAAATCCAGTTTATTGCTGAATGTCAAATGAGATGACTGCATTTATTAATGTACGTACTAGTAAATGTTATCGGGAACGAATTACAACATGTGAAGAAGATTATCACAGTTTATTTAGGTTGAGAGAAGAAAATGTTGAGTGGTTAGCTGAACATTTTCTTGACGAAACAACTGAAACAAGAGGCGTGACTTTAAGTTTTAAACGAAGAATGGAAATATATTTACGTTTCGGAAGTGATCCTGATTTTCAGACAGGCATTGGAAAAGATTTAGGTGTTCATTGTTCAACCGTCTGCAACCATAAAGGTAGTATCAGCGAAAATAATTCAGAAACCACATTTGTGGATTAAATTTCCAATGTCCTTTGATGAATTAAAAGCAACAAAATTGCAATGGAATGAGGACTATAATTTTTCCTGTGCAATTGGTGTCATAGACTGTACACATGTGCCAATTGCTAAGCCCCAACTATATGGTGATGAATATGTCAACAGAAAAGGCACGTCCTCAGTAAATGTGCTTGCAATGCTAAAGAGGAAGTTACAAGCATTGATGCCCAATGGCCAGGGTCTGTCCATGACAACAGAATTTTGAGAAGATAAGATTTATTTTTCCAGATGAACCGGCAGAGAAGTGATGCTGTATTACTTGGAGACAGTGGACATGGCATTACTCCCTGGCTACTCACTCCTTATAGGAATCCTCATGCCCCTGAGGAAAGAGATTACAACATGCTTGCCTAAGAGGAAACGAGTGATAATCGCTAGGTGTTTTGGTCAGCTTAAGCGGAAATTTCCTTGCCTCAAATCCTCTAAGAATGGATTTGACAAAAGTGCCTTCTGTGATAATCAGTTGTGCTGTTCTCCATAATGTTGTGAAATACTTAAAAAATACCTTACATGAAGAGAAGGATATGAGGATGGTGACCTGGATGTGGAAGATGGACAGGATATTCATGCAGCAGAAATAAGACGCAGAGGTCTTCAGAGACGGCAGGAATTGAAGAATATAATTCATGCAAGATATTATAATGTTTCATTGTCCAAGCGATGTTTTTTCAGACTTTATTTGAACTTGAATATACAGTTGTGTGCTTTTTAATGTGTTCACAAAACGGTATGTATTGGAATTTCTTAATTTTCCTGGTTATTTTTGTCACCAGAACTAGACTGAAGGAGTCTTATTATTAGATCTTCCTCCTCCATCTGAACTCTTGTTAATTTTAATTGCTCCAAAAGAGCTAGTCTCTGCAGTTCAGAAGTAGATAGGTTTTTGGTTTCATCTCTCTCTCTCTCTGGAAGTAATGATTTAATTCTTTTTGGTGGTGGTGGTAATTGTGACTGATTTGGACTCAAAGCAGGATGGCCTGATGTTCCAACAATTATGGCTCCTATGAAGAAAATGTATTGTGAAGTAAAGTAAATGTAAGTTTGTCTCTATTTCACTTTTATTTCTATTTTATATATTCTAGAGAGAAACTAGCTTAAAATGGGAACTTACGAAAATATTCCGTCAATTTTTTTGTTTTGGGATAAGTTGTTGTTGTTTTCTAATGCCAGGCGTTTGACAATAAAGTCATTTGACCTCTTGCACTCCAATATTTTTCAAAGATATTATCATGACCAGCCACTGAAGCACAGATTTTGAGGTGTTCCGAATCCATTTCTTGGTTTGAGTTGCACAATGGGCAGTTAGGGGACTGATATATTCCAATTCTATGCAGGTGTTTGGCCAAACAATCATAGCCTGTTGCCAATCTAAATGCAGCTACAGACGAGTTTCGTAGTAAATCGGGAATTAACTGTGGATTTTGATGCAGAGAGTTCCATTTTTTCCCTTGGGATTGAGTTATCAAATTTTGTTTGTTGAAGTCTAAGTATGTAGATTTAGTAAATCTCTTCACAGAGTAATACGTAGATTTAGTAACAGGTCTGTAAGTTTTGGGAAAAATAATTAATTTCAAAAGGTTAATTTCGCCTTGTCATCTTGCGATTTTTTATAACTGTAACAACTAAGTATACTCGATTGAATTACCTGAATCTTTACAGAATACAGGATTTTCTTCTGCTGATAGAAGTTCTATGAACTGTTTTTCCCATTCCTCGAGCACAATTTTTTTTGTTACCTGTCACATTTTTACCTGTATTCATTTTCAAATAATTTTTCATATTTTGAATTTTTTCATCAGTTGTTTTTGAATTATTTCTTTAATACTTCTCTTCAAAACCAACAGAGATTTTTCTTTTGCATGTTTAATGTCAGGCACCTGTTATTTATTAAACAAGATTTTGAAATTTTGTAGCAGTGACACAAATTTAAATTGCACATCATTTACTACATCGCGTTCATGACCTGACCCGTGTTCGAAATCGGAATCAGGCATTTATTTCTTTTTAAGTACACTCACAAACGTTAAAACTCCTTCCTTGCTCTTTTTCATCTAACAACAAATCGCCACTGGCGTGGCTCAGTCAGTTAAGGCACTTGCCTGCCGGTCTGAAGTTCCGCTCGGGCGCGGGTTCGATCCCCGCTTGGGCTGATTACTTGGCTGGTTTTTTCCGAGATTTTCCCTAACCGTAAGGTGAATGCAAGGTAATCTATGGCGAATTCTCGGCCTCATCTCGCCAAATACCATCTCGCTATCACCAATCTCTTCGACGCTAAATTACCTAGTAGTTGATACAGCATCGTTAAATAACCAACTAAAAAAAAACAACAAATCTGGTATGAAATCAATTCAGTTGTTGAGAATAACATTTTCAGTCAACTATGGAGAAGATTCATAAAACACTTGCTCTAACAATGAAATATTATATTAATAGGCATACAGGTGTTCACTAATCTCAAGCGAAAGCTGGAATTTTCCAGCTTTAGCTTCCTAGCAAGGGCAATATTATATTCACACAATTGCTAGCTAAAGCTAGTGCTAATACTGAAGACTAGACAGCTAAAGCTAGTGCTAATACTGAAGACTAAAAAGCTAAAGCTAGTTTTTATTCACATGGGCCAATGTTAACGAAATAGGTTTTTTTTTCAGGGCCCTCCCTAACAAAACTTTAAGTTTTAAGAAAAAAAGAGTGTAAAGGGGGGAAGTTGATAAAAGTCAAAATAACCCTGCTCTTTTGTTGTAATGCTGCAGGAGAAAAAGAACCACTCTTAATAATAGGGAAATGATTGAAATCGAGATGTTTGAAAAATGTTGACATGAGCTTATTGGGAGTTAAGTGAACTGCAACAATAAAGCTGGATGACATCATTATTGTTTGGGAATTGGCTACGCAATTTCCAAGATTAAATGACAAAGTCGCAATGTGATCAGTGTTTCCTCCCCCAAATACATCACACCTCCAGCCCCTTGTTGATCAAGTTATTATCCAGTCATTTAAACTGAGGTACCGCAAGAGAGTTTTGAAAAGGCTAGTTGCAAGAATGGAAGAGGCTGACATTAATATGCACAATTGTTGTACGCACACAGTACTAAAAAGTCAATGAAATTCAGTATTTTCATGCTGATTCATAAAAAAACCGTAACCTTAATCAAGCGGCCACCTGATAAAACGACCATTTTACAAGATAACTTCAGATGGTCACTTTAGACAGGTTTCACTGTAGTTTGGTTCTTGAAAAGTTCAGTTTCGTGGTCCATGTTGCCTTAATCATCGCCGGCTGCTATACTACACGCCTTCCCACTACTGCCCATCTCCGTAAAATCTTGTGAACAGGAGGTGTACACAAATTTGCCGCATAGCGTGGCACAACTCGACCCACTGAATACTTATTGCCGTGAGTCAACAGTACGCTGCTGACAGCTTCAGTTAGTTTGACAGCCTGACGTGATAAGTGTTCTTAAGTGAGGTATCAGTCTGCTGTGTTAATATAAAATCATGGTGTATTGCTGTGTACCTTTCTGTAAAAGTAAAAGCCGTGGAGTAGCAGGAATTTCATTTCATGAATTTCCTGTTAATGCAGAGCGAGCTGAAGCATGGTTGAAAGCAATTTCAAGAGACAACTTCCTACCGAATTTTAATTCAAGAAGTTCTGTAGTGTGTAGTTTATCAACCTGGACTGAAAATAAGGAAACTAAAATATGATTCTATTTCCAGTGTTTTCAGTGGATACCCTTCTTACAAAATTACACCTAGAAAGGCGCGCAGAAAACTTGTGTGCTAATCAGAGAGGTACACAGAGGAAACGTAATAATAGTCCTGAATGCAATACCGAAAATGCAAATGACGCGGATACTGTTACGGATAAGTCATTCCACTCCGTTGCAGTTCAAACTGAAAGCAACATTCAACATAAATTAAGAGATGCTGAGGCAGAAAAAAGAAAACTTCGATTGAAATTGTGGCGGGCGAATGTAAATATACGAAAATTAGAGCTCAGCCTACAAGATGTCAATAGGAAATTAGAAAAATATAAAAACAAGTATTACGAGGCTCTTTCTGCTATATTAAAAATCAATGAAAATGATCCCTCGTATCTTAAAGCCTCAATGTTATTAGACTTAATAACAAATTTTCAGAAAAAATATCCTACGATGGTCGGAAAGTACAGTGAAGCACTGTGTGCTTTGGCAATATGCTAGTCCTAAAGGGTACAAACATGCCAGAAATTACATTTTCGATATCCCTAGCAAGAGTACACTTTCCAGATATGTAGGGGATTTGTCATGTGGCACTGGAATAACACCTCTCATAAAAAGTCGTCTCCTTCTGGAATCGAATCAACTAAACCAGGCAGAAAAATTGTGTTCATTAATAGTGGACGAAATGTCAATCAAGCAACAGTTGATATATGACAAGAAACTAGATTCTTTCTTCGGTGAGTAAGATACTTCTGCAAATTTATACAATGCAGAAGATAATGATAATAGAGAGGGTGATAACAAAACAACAGAGAAGCAAACCATCCTGGCAAATAACTTCTTTCTTTTTTGATATCAGGACTGACAACGCAATACAAACTTCCTGCAGCATACTTCTTCTCAAAGAGGCTTTGTGGTGCGGACCTCCATAAACTCACTCTGTCCGTAATAGAAGAAATCGAATCTTGTGGGTTCTTAGGGTTACGTGTAGTGACAGACAATCATAAAACAAATGTAAACATGATGTGTAAACTGTCATCCTCGAAAAGTGTGAAACCAATAATACCTCATCCCCACAACAGTGAGCGACCTCTTTATCTTGCATTCGATCAGTGCCACATACTAAAATATATAAGAAATGCATTCCTAGATAAAGTTATGTTCGATGGTGATGAGGCAGCCACGTAAAGGAACTGTATGAACTTCAGTCAACAGAAACTACGAAGCCAGTTCCTTTTCTCACCCACAAACACATTGCTCCCACTAATTTCGAGAAGATGAATGTCAAACGCGCCAAAGATATATTTTCCTTAGAAGTTATCACGGCATTGGAATACCTGAAAGACCAATCACAACAGATAGGCGCACATGAGTTTTGTAATGCTGGAGCAACAATCACTTTCATGAAGAACATTAAAAAGTGGTTCAACATTCATGATGTTAGCAGCAGTAATATGGACATGCATAAACCGGAGAAAATGCATTTCTTTAACATTAATGATGAGAGGTTGCAGTGGCTCGAGCACGATTTTCCTCGCTACATTGCCAAAATAAAAGACGCGAGTGAAAAGGAAGGAAAGGAATTTCTTAGTAAAGAGACATACCAAGCCATCCTCGTAACATCGTCGTCTACAGAAGAGTGGATTCCATTTTGTGCTACTACTGCTGCTCCTGCTCTTGCTGCTGCTGCTATTGCTGTTGCTGCTGCTGCTCCTGCCCTTGTTACTGCTGCTGCTCCTGCTGCTGCTGCTCCTACTGATGCTGCTGCTCCTGCTTCTGCTGCTGCTGTTATTGCTTCTCCTGCTCCTGCTAATGCTGCTGCTGCTGCTCCTGTTACAGCTGCTGCTCCTGCTCCTGCTCCTGCTGCTGCTGCTCCTACTGCTGCTGCTCCTGCTGCTGCTGTTGTTACTGCTTCTCCTGCTCCTGCTACTGCTGCTGCTGTTGCTGCTGCTGCTATTCCTGCTGCTACTGCTTCTGCTGCTGCTCTTGCTTCTGCTACTACTGCTGCTGCTGCCCCTGCTGCTGCTGCTGCTCTTGCTGCTGCTGCTCCTGCTGCTGTTCTTGCTGCTGCCCTTGCCCCTGCTACTGCTGCTCCTGCTGCTCTTGCTCCTTCTGCTACTCCTCTTGCTGCTGTTGCTCCTGCTGCTGCAGCTGCTGCTCTTGCTGCTGCTGCTCTTGCTGCTGATGCTCTTGCTTTTGCTGTTGTTGGTCCTGCTGCTGTTGCTCTTGCTGCTGCTGCTGCTCTTGTTGCTTCTGCTCTTATTGCTCCTGCTCTTGTTGCTGCTGCTACTACTGCTCCTGCTCCTCTTCCTCCTGCTCCTGCTGCTGCTGCTCCAGCTGCTGATCTTGCTGCTGCTACTGTTGCTGCTGCTCTTGCTGCTGCTCCTGCTGCTGCTGCTGTTGCTGCTCATGCTCCTGCTGCTGCTTCTGCTGCTCTTGCTCCTGCGGCTGCTCCTCCTGCTGCTGCTGCTACTGCTGCTGCTGATCCTGCTGCTCTTGCTGCTGCTTTTGCTCCTGCTGCTCTTGCTCCTGCTGCTATTCTTGATCCAGCTGCTCCTGCTGCTCTTACTACTCCTGCTGCTTCTGCTGCTCTTGCTCCTGAAGTTCTTGCTCCAGCTGCTGCTGCTGCTGCTCTTACTACTCCTGCTGCTGCTCTTGCTGCTGCTGCTTCTGCTGCTATTGCTGCTGCTGCTGCTCCTGCTCCTGCTAATGCTGCTTCCAATGCTACTGCTACTCCTGCTTCTCCTGCTCTTACTGCTACTGTTTCTCCTGCTCCTGCTGCTGCTGTTGCTACTGCTGCTGCTACTACTACTCCTGCTCTTGCTGCTGCTGCTATTGCTGCTCCTGCTGCTCTTGCTGCTGCTCCTACTGCTGCTGCTCCTGCTCCTGTCTTGCTGCTGCTGCTATAGCTACTCCTGCTGCTGCTGCTCCTGCTCATACTGCTGCTGCTCATACAACTGCTGCTGCTCCTAGTGCTACTGCTGCTCCTGGTGCTGCTACTGCTCCTGCTGCTGCTTCGAATGCTGCTGCTAGTGCTCCTTCTTCTGCTACTAATGCTCCTAATCCTGCTGCTCCTGCTACTACTATTGCTCCTGCTGCTGCTCCTGATCATACTCCTACTGCTGCTCCTAGTGCTACTTCTGCTCCTGCTGCTGCTACTGCTCCTGCTGCTGCTGCTGCTAATGCTGCTGCTAGTGTTCCTTCTTCTGCTACTAATGCTCCTAATCCTGGTGGTGCTCCTGCTACTACTATTGCTGCTGCTGCTACTGCTAATGCTGCTCCTCGTCTTATTCCTCTTCCTATTGCCGTTGCTAATGTTAATCCTTCTACTAAATATGCTACTAATCCTGCTCCTGCTGCTGCTGCTACTACAACTGCTACTGCTACTCCTGCTCCTGTTACTGCTGCTGCTCCTTCTGCTGCTGCTACTTCTAATGCTGCTGCTACTCCTGCTCCTGCTCTCCTTCCTATTACTTCTCCTGCACCTGCTGCTCCTGCTGCTGCTGCTGTTGCTATTGCTGCTGCTGCTTCTGCTGATGCTACTACTCCTGCTCTTGCTGCTGCTGCTCCTGCTGCTGCTGTCGCCACTGCTGCTACTTCTCCTGCTCCTGCTCGTGCTGTTGCTGCTAATGCTACTGCTGCTCCTACTGCTGCTGCTCTTGCTCCTGCTGCTGCTGCTGCTCTTGCTCCTCCTGCTGCTGCTACCCCTGCTGCTCCTGCTGCTCTTGCTCCTGCTGCTGCTCCTGCTGCTCTTGCTCCTGCTGCAGCTGCTCCTGCTGCTGTTGCTCCTGCTGCGGTTGCTCCTGCTGCTCCTGCTGCTGCTACTGCTGCTGCTCCTGCTGCTGCTGCTCTTGTTGCTTCTGCTCCTGCTGCTATTGCTGCTGCTGCTCTTGCTCCTGCTGCTGCTGCTCTTGCTCCTGCTGCTGCAGCTCCAGCTGCTGCTCTTGCTGCTGCTACTGTTGCTGCTGCTGCTCTTGCTGCTGTTACTGCTCTAGCTCCTGCTGCTGCTGCTTCTGCTGCTCTTGCTCCTGCTGCTGCTCTTGCACCTGCTGCTGCTGCTCCTGGTGTTGCTGCTCCTATTGCTCCTGCTGCTCTTTGCTGCTGCTCCTGCTGCTCTTGCTCCTGCTGCTGTTCTTGATCCAGCTCCTGCTGCTCCTGCTACTGCTGTTGCTGCTCCTGCTGCTGCTGTTCTTGCTGCTGCTCTTGCTTTTGCAGTTGCTGCTCCTGCTGCTGTTGCTCTTGCTGCTGCTCCTGCTGCTACTGCACTTGTTGCTTCTGCTCTTGCTGTTCCTGCTCTTGTTGCTGCTGCTCCTGCTGCTCTTGCTCCTGCTCTTGCTCCTGCTGCTGCTGCTCCAGCTGCTGATCTTGCTCCTGCTACTGTTCCTGCTGCTGCTCTTGCTGCTGCTCCTGCTGCTGCTGATCTTGCTGCTGTTGCTGCTGTTGCTCCTGCTGCTGCTTCTGCAGCTCTTGCTGCTGCGGCTGCGCCTCCTGCTGCTGCTGCTCCTGCTGCTGATCCTGCTGCTCTTGCTGCTGCTGCTTTTGCTCCTGCTGCTGCTTCCCCCCTACTGCTGCTGCTCCTGCTGCTGTTCTTGCTCCAGCTGCTGCTGCTGCTCTTACTATTCCTGCTGCTGCTGCTCTTGCTGGTGCTGTTCCTGCTGCTCTTGCTGCTGCTGCTCCTGCTGCTCTTCCTGCTGCTGCTCTTGCTCCTGCTGCTGCTCTTGCTCCTGCTGCTGCTACTGCTACTCCTACTCCTGTTACTGCTGCTGCTCCCGCTAATGCTACTTCTAATGCTGCTGCTACTCCTTCTCCTGCTCTTACTGCTACTGTTTCTCCTGCTCCTGCTGCTGCTGTTGCTACTGCTGCTGCTACTCCTACTCCTGCTCTTGCTGCTGCTCCTATTGCTGCTCTTACTGCTCTTGCTGCTGCTCCTACTGCTGCTGCTCATGCAACTGCTGCTGCTCCTGCTTCTACTGGTGCTCCTAGTGCTACTGCTGCTCCTGATGCTGCTACTGCTCCTGCTGCTGCTGCTAGTGCTCCTTCTTCTGCTACTAATGCTCCTAATCCTGCTGCTCCTGCTACTACTATTGCTGCTGCTGCTGCTCCTGTTCATACTCCTACTCCTGTTCCTAGTGCTACTTCTGCTCCTTCTACTGCTACTGCTGCTGCTGCTAATGCTGCTGCTAGTGTTCCTTCTTCTGCTACTAATGCTCCTAATCCTGGTGGTGCTCCTGCTCCTACTATAGCTGCTGCTGCTACTGCTGATGCTGCTCCTCGTCTTATTCCTCTTCCTATTGCCGTTGCTAATGCTAATCCTTCTACTAAAAATGCTACTAATCCTGCTCATGCTGCTGCTGCTACTACAACTGCTACTGCTACTCCTGCTCCTTTTACTGCTGCTGCTGCTCCTTCTCCTGCTGCTGCTACTTCTAATGCTGCTGCTACTCCTGCTCCTGCTCTGCTTCCTGTTACTTCTCCTGCACCTGCTGCTCCTGCTGCTGCTGCTGTTGCTATTACTGCTGCTGCTCCTGCTGCTGCTGCTACTACTCCTGCTCTTGCTGCTGCTGCTCCTGCTGCTGCTGTCGCCACTGCTGCTACTTCTCCTGCTCCTGCTCGTGCTGTTGCTGCTGCTACTGCTACTGCTGCTCCTACTGCTGCTGCTTTTGCTCCTGCTGCTGCTCCTGCTGCTCTTGCTCCTGCTGCTGCTGCTGCTCTTGCTCCTGCTGCTGCTCCTCTTGCTGCTCCTGCTGCAGCTCCTCCTGCTGCTGTTGCTCCTGCTGCGGTTAATCCTGCTGCTGCTCCTGCTGCTGCTACAGCTGCTGCTCTTGTTGCTTCTGCTCCCGCTACTCTTGCTCCTGATGCTATTGCTGCTGCTGCTCTTGCTCTTGCTGCTGCTGCTCCTGTTCCTGCTGCCCTTGCTCCTGCTGCACCTACTGCTGCTACTGTTGCTGCTGCAGCTCTTGCTGCTGTTACTGCTCTAGCTCCTGCTGCTGCTGCTTCTGCTGCTGCTCCTCCTGCTGCTGTTGATCCTGCTGCTCTTGCTGCTGCTTCTGCTGCTTTTGCTCCTCCTGCTGCTGCTCCTACTGCTGCTGCTCCTGCTGCTCTTGCTCCTGCTGCTGTTCTTAATCAAGCTGCTGCTGCTCCTGCTACTCCTGTTGCTGCTCCTGTTCCTCCTGCTGCTGCTGCTGCTCCTGCTGCTGTTGCTGCTGCTGCTCTTGCTCCAGCTGCTGCTACTGCTACTCCTACTCCTGTTAATGCTGCTGCTCCTGCTCCTGCTAATGCTGCTTCTAATGCTGCTGCTACTCCTGCTTCTCCTGCTCTTACTGCTACTGTTTCTCCTGCTCCTGCTGCTGCTGTTGCTACTGCTGCTGCTGCTCCTGCTGCTGCTACTCCTACTCCTGCTCTTGCTGCTGCTGCTATTGCTGCTCCTGCTGCTCTTGCTCCTGCTCCTACTGCTGCTGCTCCTGCTCCTGTCTTGCTGCTGCTGCTCCTGCCCATACTGCTGCTGCTCATACAACTGCTGCTGCTGCTCCTGCTTCTACTGCTGCTCCTAGTGCTACTGCTGCTCCTGCTGTTGCTGCTGCTACTGCTCCTGCTGCTGCTGCAAATGCTGCTGCTAGTGCTCCTTCTTTTCCTACTAATGCTCCTAATCCTGCTGCTGCTCCTGTTCATACTCCTACTGCTGCTCCTAGTGCTACTTCTGCTCCTGCTGCTGCTACTGCTCCTGCTGCTGCTGCTGCTAATGCTGCTGCTAGTGTTCCTTCTTCTGCTACTAATGCTCCTAATCCTGGTGGTGCTCCTGCTACTACTATTACTGCTGCTGCTACTGCTGATGCTGCTCCTCGTCCTATGCCTCTTGCTATTGCCGTTGCTAATGCTAATCCTACTACTAAATATGCTACTAATCCTGCTCTTGCTGCTGCTGCTACTACAAATGCTACTGCTACTCCAGCTCCTGTTACTGCTGCTGCTCCTTCTCCTGCTGCTGCTACTTCTAATGCTGCTGCTATTCCTGCTCCTGCTCTGCTTCCTGTTACTTCTCCTGCACTTGCTGCTCCTGCTGCTGCTGCTGTTGCTATTGCCGCTGCTGCTCCTGCTGCTGCTACTACTCCCGCTCTTGCTGCTGCTGCTGCTACTGTTACTCTTGCTGCTGTTGCTGCTCTTGCTCCTGCTGCTGCTGCTCCTGCTGCTCTTGCTCCTGCTGCTGCTCCTGCTGCTCTTGCTGCTGCTGCTCCTGCTGCTGCTGCTCCTGCTGCTCCTACTACTCCTGTTGCTGCTCCTGCTGCTACTGTTCCTGCTGCTGCTGCTCTTGCTGCTGCTGCTGCTCCTGCTACTCTTGTTCCTGCTGCTCTTCTTGCTGCTCCTGCTGCTGCTACTGCTCTTGCTCCTGCTGCTGCTGCTCTTGCTCCTGCTGCTGCTGCTACTGCTACTCCTACTCCTGTTACTGCTGCTGCTCCTGCTCCTGCTAATGCTGCTTCTAATGCTGCTGCAACTCCTGCTTCTCCTGCTCTTACTGCTACTGTTTCTCCTGATCCTGCTGCTGCTGTTGCTACTGCTGCTGCTACTCCTACTCCTGCTCTTGCTGCTGATGCTATTGCTGCTCCTCTTGCTCTTGCTGCTGCTGCTCCTGTGTTGCTGCTGCTCCTATTGCTACTCCTGCTGCTGCTGCTCCTGCTCATACAACTGCTGCTGCTCCTCCTGCTTCTACTGCGCTCCTAGTGCTACTGCTGCTCCTGCTGTTCCTGCTGCTACTGCTCCTGCTGCTGCTGCTAATGCTGCTGCTAGTGCTCCTCCTTCTGGTACTAATGCTCCTAATCCTGCTGCTACTCCTCCTACTACTATTGCTGCTGCTGCTGATAATCCTGATGCTTTTCTTCGTGTCATTCCTCTTTCTATTGCCGTTGCTGTTGATAATCTTTGTACTAAACCTGCTGCTACTCCTGCTCCTGCTGCTCCTGTTACTACAACTGCTAGTGCTACTCCTGCTCCTGTTACTGCTGCTGCTGCTCCTTCTCCTGCTGCTGCTGCTCCTTCTCCTGCTGCTGCTACTACTAATGCTGCTGCTACTCCTGCTCCTCCTGCTGTGCTTCCTGTTACTACTCCTGCACCTGCTGCTCCTGCTGCTGCTGTTGCTACTGCTGCTGCTGCTCCTGCTGCTGCTGCTACTACTCCTGCTCTTGCTGCTACTGCTACTGCTGCTCCTGCTGCTGCTGCTCCAGCTGCTGATCTTGCTCCTGCTACTGTTGCTGCTGCTGCTCCTGCTGCTGCTGATCTTGCTGCTGTTGCTGCTCTTGCTCCTGCTGCTGCTTCTGCAGCTCTTACTCCTGCGGCTGCGCCTCCTGCTGCTGCTGCTGATCCTGCTGCTCTTGCTGCTGCTGCTTTTGCTCCTGCTGCTGCTTCCCCCCTACTGCTGCTGCTCCTGCTGCTGTTCTTGCTCCAGCTGCTGCTGCTGCTGCTCTTACTACTCCTGCTGCTGCTGCTCCTGCTGCTCTTGCTGCTGCTGCTCCCGCTGCTCTTGCTCCTGCTGCTGTTCCTGCTGCTCTTGCTGCTGCTGCTCCTGCTGCTCTTCCTGCTGCTGCTGCTCTTGCTCCTGCTGCTGCTACTGCTACTCCTACTCCTGTTACTGCTGCTGCTCCTGCTAATGCTGCTGCTACTCCTGCTTCTCCTGCTCTTACTGCTACTGTTTCTCCTGCTCCTGCTGCTGCTGTTGCTACTGCTGCTGCTACTCCTACTCCTGCTCTTGCTGCTGCTATTGCTGCTCCTGCTGCTCTTGCTGCTGCTCCTACTGCTGCTGCTCCTGCTCCTGTCTTGCTGCTGCTGCTATAGCTACTTCTGCTGCTGCTGCTCCTGCTCATACTGCTGCTGCTCATACAACTGCTGCTGCACCTGCTTCTACTGCTGCTCCTAGTGCTACTGCTGCTCCTGGTGCTGCTACTGCTCCTGTTGCTGTTGCAAATGCTGCTGCTAGTGCTCCTTCTTCTGCTACTAATGCTCCTAATCCTGCTGCTCCTGCTAATACTATTGCTGCTGCTGCTGCTCCTGTTCATACTCCTACTCCTGTTCCTAGTGCTACTTCTGCTCCAGCTACTGCTACTGCTGCTGCTGCTAATGCTGCTGCTAGTGTTCCTTCTTCTGCTACTAATGCTCCTAATCCTGGTGGTGCTCCTGCTCCTACTATAGCTGCTGCTGCTACTGCTGATGCTGCTCCTCGTCTTATACCTCTTCCTATTGCCGTTGCTAATGCTAATCCTTCTACTAAATATGCTACTAATCCTGCTCCTGCTGCTGCTACTACTACAACTGCTACTGCTACTCCTGCTCCTTTTACTGCTGCTGCTGCTCCTTCTCCTGCTGCTGCTACTTCTAATGCTGCTGCTACTCCAGCTCCTGCTCTGCTTCCTGTTACTTCTCCTGCTCCTGCTGCTGCTGTTGCTATTGCTGCTGCTGCTCCTGCTGCTGCTGCTACTAATCCTGCTCTTGCTGCTCCTGCTGCTGCTGTCGCCACTGCTGCTACTTCTCCTGCTCCTGCTCGTGCTGATGCTGCTGCTACTGCTACTGCTGCTCCTACTGCTGCTGCTCCTGCTCCTGCTGCTGCTGCTCTTGCTCCTCTTGCTGCTGCTCCTGCTCCTGCTGCAGCTGCTCCTGCTGCTGTTGCTCCTGCTGCTGCTCCTGCTGCTGCTACTGATGCTGCTGCTCCTCTTGTTGCTTATGCTCCCGCTACTCTTGCTCCTGCTGCTGCTGCTCCTGCTGCTATTGCTGCTGCTGCTCTTGCTCCTGCTGCACCTACTGCTGCTGCTCCAGCTGCTGCTCTTACTGCTGCTACTGTTGCTGCTGCAGCTCTTGCTGCTGCTCCTTCTGCTGCTCTTGCTGCTGTTACTGTTCTAGCTCCTGCTGCTGCTGCTTCTGCTGCTCTTGCTCCTGCTGCTGCTCCTCCTGCTGCTGTTGCTCCTGCTGCTCTTGCTGCTGCTCCTGCTGCTTTTGCTCCTCCTGCTCCTGCTGCTGCTGTTCTTGATCCAGCTGCTGCTGCTCCTGCTACTCCTGTTGCTGCTCCTGCTGCTGCTGTTCCTCCTGCTGCTGCTCTTGCTGCTGCTGCTGCTCCTGCTGCTGTTGCTGCTGCTGCACTTGCTCCTGCTGCTGCTACTGCTACTCCTACTCCTGTTACTGCTGCTGCTCCTCCTCCTGCTAATGCTGCTTCTAATGCTGCTGCTACTCCTGCTTCTCCTGCTCTTACTGCTACTGTTTCTCCTGCTCCTGCTGCTGTTGTTGCTACTGCTGCTGCTGCTCCTGCTGCTGCTACTCCTACTCCTGCTCTTGCTGCTGCTGCTATTGCTGCTCCTGCTGCTCTTTCTGCTGCTCCTACTGCTGCTGCTCCTGCTCCTGTCTTGCTGCTGCTGCTCCTGCTCATACTGCTCCTGCTCATACTGCTGCTGCTCATACAACTGCTGCTGCTGCTCCTGCTTCTACTGCTGCTCCTAGTGCTACTGCTGCTCCTGCTGCAAATGCTGCTGCTAGTGCTCCTTCTTCTCCTACTAATGCTCCTAATCCTGCTGCTGCTCCTGTTCATACTCCTACTGCTGCTCCTAGTGCTACTTCTGTTCCTGCTGCTGCTACTGCTCCTGCTGCTGCTAATGCTGCTGCTAGTGTTCCTTCTTCTGCTACTAATGCTCCTAATCCTGGTGGTGCTCCTGCTACTACTATTACTGCTGCTGCTACTGCTGATGCAGCTCCTCGTCATATTACTCTTGCTCTTGCCGTTGCTAATGCTAATCCTACTACTAAATATGCTACTAATCCTGCTCCTGCTGCTGCAGCTACTACAACTGCTACTGCTACTCCTGCTCCTGTTACTGCTGCTGCTCCTCCTGCTGCTGCTACTCCTGCTCCTGCTCTGCTTCCTGTTACTTCTCCTGCACCTGCTGCTCCTGCTGCTGCTGTTGCTATTGCTGCTGCTGCTCCTGCTGCTGCTGCTCCTGCTGCTGCTACTACTCCTGCTCTTGCTGCTACTGCTGCTCTTGCTGCTGTTGCTGCTCTTGCTCCTGCTGCTGCTACTGTTGCTATTGCTGCTGCTGCTCCTGCTGCTGCTGCTACTAATCCTGCTCTTGCTGCTCCTGCTGCTGCTGTCGCCACTGCTGCTACTTCTCCTGCTCCTGCTCGTGCTGTTGCTGCTGCTACTGCTACTGCTGCTCCTACTGCTGCTGCTCTTGCTCCTGCTGCTCTTGCACCTGCTGCTGCTGCTCTTGCTCCTGCTGCTGCTCCTCTTGCTGCTCCTGTTGCTGCTCCTGCTGCTCTTGCTCCTGCTGCAGCTGCTCCTGCTGCTTATGCTCCTGCTGCGGTTGCTCGTGTTGCTGCTCCTGCTGCTGGTACTGATGCTGCTCCTGCTGCTGCTGCTCTTGTTGCTTATGCTCCCGCTACTCTTGCTCCTGCTGCTGCTGCTGCTCCTGCTGCTATTGCTGCTGCTGCTGCTCTTGCTCCTGCTGCACCTACTGCTGCTGCTCCAGCTGTTGCTCTTACTGCTGCTACTGTTGCTGCTGCAGCTCTTGCTGCTGCTCCTGCTGCTGCTCTTGCTGCTGTTACTGTTCTCGCTCCTGCTGCTGCTTCTGCTGCTCTTGCTCCTGCTGCTGCTCCTCCTGCTGCTGTTGCTCCTGCTGCTCTTGCTGCTGCTCCTGCTGCTTTTGCTCCTCCTGCTGCTGCTCCTACTGCTGCTGCTCCTGCTGCTCTAGCTCCTGCTGCTGTTCTTGATCCAGCTGCTGCTGCTCCTGCTACTCCTGTTGCTGCTCCTGCTGCTGCTGTTCCTCCTGCTGCTGCTGCTCTTGCTGCTGCTGCTGCTGCTGTTGCTGCTGCTCTTGCTCCTGCTGCTGCTACTGCTACTCCTACTCCTGTTACTGCTGCTGCTCCTCCTCCTGTTAATGCTGCTTCTAATGCTGCTGCTACTCCTGCTTCTCCTGCTCTTACTGCTACTGTTTCTCCTGCTCCTGCTGCTGCTGTTGCTACTGCTGCTGCTGCTCCTGCTGCTGCTACTCCTACTCCTGCTCTTGCTGCTGCTGCTATTGCTGCTCCTGCTGCTCTTGCTGCTGCTCCTACTGCTGCTGCTCCTGCTCCTGTCTTGCTGCTGCTGCTCCCGCCCATACTGCTGCTGCTCATACAACTGCTGCTGCTGCTCCTGCTTCTACTGCTGCTCCTAGTGCTACTGCTGCTCCTGCTGTTGCTGCTGCTACTGCTCCTGCTGCAAATGCTGCTGCTAGTGCTCCTTCTTTTCCTACTAATGCTCCTAATCCTGCTGCTGCTCCTGTTCATACTCCTACTGCTGCTCCTAGTGCTACTTCTGCTCCTGCTGCTGCTACTGCTCCTGCTGCTGCTGCTGCTAATGCTGCTGCTAGTGTTCCTTCTTCTGCTACTAATGCTCCTAATCCTGGTGGTGCTCCTGCTACTACTATTACTGCTGCTGCTACTGCTGATGCTGCTCCTCGTCATATGCCTCTTGCTATTGCTGTTGCTAATGCTAATCCTACTACTAAATATGCTACTAATCCTGCTCCTGCTGCTGCTGCTACTACAACTGCTACTGCTACTCCTGCTCCTGTTACTGCTGCTGCTCCTTCTGCTGCTGCTACTTCTAATGCTGCTGCTACTCCTGCTCCTGCTCTGCTTCCTGTTACTTCTCCTGCTCCTGCTGCTGCTGCTGTTGCTATTGCTGCTGCTGCTCCTGCTGCTGCTACTACTCCTGCTCTTGCTGCTGCTGCTACTGCTGCTCTTGCTGCTTTTGCTGCTCTTGCTCCTGCTGCTGCTGCTTCTGCTGCTGTTGCTCCTGCTTCTGATCCTGGTGCTGCTGCTCCTGCTGCTGCTGCTCCTACTGCTGCTGTTCCTGCTGCTCCTACTACTCCTGTTGCTGCTCCTGCTGCCACTGTTCCTGCTGCTGCTGCTCCTGCTACTCTTGTTCCTGCTGCTCTTGTTGCTGCTCCTGCTGCTGCTACTGCTCTTGCTCCTGCTGCTGCTGCTCTTGCTCCTGCTGCTGCTACTGCTACTCCTACTCCTGTTACTGCTGCTGCTCCTGCTACTACTCCTGCTCTTGCTGCTGCTGCTACTGCTACTCTTGCTGCTGTTGCTGCTCTTGCTCCTGCTGCTGCTCCTGCTGCTCTTGCTGCTGCTGCTCCTACTGCTGCTGTTCCTGCTGCTCCTACTACTCCTGTTGCTGCTCCTGCTGCTACTGTTCCTGCTGCTGCTGCTCCTGCTACTCTTGTTCCTGCTGCTCTTGTTGCTGCTCCTGCTGCTGCTGCTGCTCTTGCTCCTGCTGCTGCTACTGCTACTCCTACTCCTGTTACTGCTGCTGCTCCTGCTCCTGCTAATGCTGCTTCTAATGCTGCTGCTACCCCTGCTTCTCCTGCTCTTACTGCTACTGTTTCTCCTGCTCCTGCTGCTGCTACTCCTACTCCTGCTCTTGCTGCTGCTGCTATTGCTGCTCCTCCTACTGCTCTTGCTGCTGCTCCTACTGCTGCTGCTCCTGCTCCTGTCTTGCTGCTGCTGCTATTGCTACTCCTGCTGCTGCTCCTGCTCATACAACTGCTGCTGCTCCTCCTGCTTCTAATGCTGCTCCTAGTGCTACTGCTGCTCCTGCTGTTGCTGCTGCTACTGCTCCTGCTGCTGCTACTAATGCTGCTGCTAGTGCTCCTCCTTCTGGTACTAATGCTCCTAATTGTGCTGCTACTCTTCCTACTACTATTGCTGCTGCTGCTGCGTATCCTGATGCTTTTCCTCGTGCCATTCCTCTTACTATTGCCATTGCTGTTGCTAATCCTTCTACTACATCTGCTGCTACTTCCACTCCTGCTGCAACTGTTACTACAACTGCTAGTGCTACTCCTGCTCCTGTTACTGCTGCTGCTGTTGCTCCTTCTCCTTCTGCTGCTACTACTAATGCTGCTGCTACTCCTGCTCCTCCTGCTCTGTTTCCTGTTACTACTCCTGCTCCTGCTGCTCCTGCTGCTGCTGTTGCTACTGCTGCTGCTGCTCCTGCTGCTGCTGCTACTACTCCTGGTCTTGCTGCCGCTGCTACTGCTGCTCCTGCTGCTGCTGCTGCTCCTGCTGCTGCTGCTCCTGCTGCTGCTGCTGCTGCTGCTGTTGCTACTGCTGCTGCTGCTGCTGTTGCTACTGCTGCTGCTGCTCCTACTGCTGCTACTTCTCCTGCTCGTGCTCGTGCTGTTGCTGCTGCTACTGCTACTGCTGCTCCTACTGCTGCTGCTCCTGCTCCTGCTGCTGCTGCTCCTGCTCCTGCTGCTGCTGCTACTGCTGCTGCTGTTCCTGCTCCTGCTGCTGCTGCTACTGCTGCTGCTGCTCCTGCTACTACTGCTGCTCCTGCTCTTGCTGCTGCTGCTACTACTGTTGCTGCTGCTGCTCCTGCCCCTGTTACTGCTGCTGCTCCTGCTCCTGCTCCTGCTGCTGCTGCTCCTACTGCTGCTGCTGCTCCTGCTTCTGCTGCTGCTGTTGCTGCTTCTCCTGCTCCTGCTAATGCTGCTGCTGCTGTTGCTGCTGCTGCTCCTGCTCCTGTTACTGCTGCTGCTCTTGCTCCTGCTCCTGCTGCTGCTACTCCTACTGCTGCTGCTGCTCCTGCTGCTGCTGTTGTTACTGTTTCTCCTGCTCCTGCTACTGCTGCTGCTGCTGCTGTTGCTGCTGCTGCTGCTACTCCTGCTGCTACTGCTCCTGCTTCTGCTGCTCTTGCTTCTGCTGCTGCTCTTGCTGCTGCTGCTGCTGCTCCTGCTGCTGCTGCTCTTGCTGCTGCTGCTGCTCTTGCTGCTGCT
Organism: Periplaneta americana; assembly: GCF_040183065.1. Taxonomy (NCBI): domain Eukaryota; kingdom Metazoa; phylum Arthropoda; class Insecta; order Blattodea; family Blattidae; genus Periplaneta; species Periplaneta americana. Next base: position 2,578,632 of record NW_027185502.1, on the reverse strand, counting down.
GCTGTTACTCTTGCTCCTGCTGCTCCTGCTGCTGCTCTTGCTGCTGCTGCTCCTGCTGCTCTTGCTCCTGCTGCTGCTGCTCCTACTTCTGTTGCTCCTGCTGCTCTTGCTTCTGCTGCTGCTCTTGCTCCAGCTGCTGCTGCTCCTGCTGCTGCTGCTCCTGCTGCTGCTGCTGCTGCTCCTGCTGCTCTTGCTCCTGCTGCTGCTGCTCCTGCTGCTCTTGCTGCTGCTGCTCCTGCTGCTCTTGCTGCTGCTGCTGCTTTTGCTCCTGCTGCTCTTGCTCCAGCTGCTGTTGCTCCTGCTGCTCTTGCTCCTGCTGCTGCTGCTGCTCCTGCTACTCCTATACATTTAGGAGCCACAATCAGATAGTTCACCCTTTTCAATTTTCCAAAATTAAAAATAAAATAATTTTTATTACAATAATACATTTTCCTGTACCCATGTTAAAGTTTAAGTGTGCTGCAACGTCAGAGAAAATTTACGCAGCTATTCACCAACTGTGTATTTAATAACATTTTTGTTTTAATTTCCAATTTTTTTAGTGACTCTCATCTCTATCTCCCTCCGGAATTAAACTGATATTCTCACAGAATCAGTTAAACTGACCTAAATATTTAATACTTTAATTCACTTATGGAACGGAATTTCTTTACAATCTCTACATAAACCGATACACAGTCCTCCACTCATACACACGGCATGCACGAGCTGTCAGTGACCTGCATAGACTATTTCCGATACATGTAAATCTTATTTTTAAGTGGAGGTGGTTGTATAATTTGAATTTTTTCCTATTTCATCGTAATTTTTTCTTTTTTTTTTTTCATTATGTAGAAATATCATTGCTGCAATAACTTAAATTTGAGATTAGTAAAAAAAATTGGGGCAGAAATCTTGGGGAGAAAAAGTACCAGGGCACTGTAGTTCACAACAGTGAATATATCTCAGCCATTTTTAAGATGATTTCAAAACCTCTCTGTCTTTTTACTCTTAAAAGCACATTCTGTAAAATGGTTATAGCTTAATTTTGATATTCGTTTTCACAATGTTCAAATAAAGCATAGGCTACATCTTAAGAATAAATTTTAGAGATATTTTTTAAATGCAACAAAATAACAAATCTCTGATACACAGAAAAGTTTCATAATACCCTAAGAATGAGTGTTTCAAATATCATGCATGTAGCATCAAATAGTTCCGAAGATATAACGATATTAACTCTTTTGTGTGAGAATAAAACAAACAATTAATGTTATCAGAAATTTCAATCAAAGTTCAGTGTAATTTAAAAACCCTGTGCATCAGAGCTTTAAAAATGACAGCTAAAAGTACCATAAATGTATTAAATTTAGTGTGATGAAAGTTTAAAATTTCAAAGATTATTTTAAAGCAAACCTTTTCTTTTTAAAAATTTACTGGTTTTCCACCACATTTTAACTATCCATGCGCCTTGAAAATCATGTGCACCAAAGCTTTAAAATAGCTTTGCAGTAGCTGACAAGGGCATAAATCCACATTAAAATTTACGTAATATATATCGTCGCTTAAGAAACAATACCGCGTAACTGACATTTTTGGTCAAAACTGTTTTTTTGCACAGTTGGTACCTCCACTGGCATCTGCATGCATTGACAAGCGCGGGAATTTGATTGCATGAATGGCCTTCGTGCGAAGGAGGGGGGGTACAATACCGCGTGTCTGAAGTCACGAGAAGTCTGTAGGAAATACCGCGTATCTGACAACAGATAGGCTGTTATGTCTACTCCCTGCACGCCAACTCCCTCGTACGGAAGCTGGTTCTCGTTACTGCCTTGTAAAATTGTATCAACAGTGTGTAATATTCTGAAAAGATCAAAGAAGTGTTCAGTTTCAAATATTTTAAAAGGTAAATGTAATAGAATTATTTCACTACTGTCAATTGAGCTGAATTCACGCAGAATCTTACTGCAAGTTCATTCACTGAAATACAGGATATTTATTATTTTATTATATAAACCTACAGATACAAGAAAAGAAATGAATCGGACGACGGTCAGTTTAGCAAGAACAAAATCCTATCTGTGCTATGTTCTGCATTCAAGACGGGAGAAACTTCTGTGAACATTAACAAAGGTATGGCATAACATGAGAAAAAAATTCAGGTTTGCAAAAAGATGTTTCTGTGTACATTGGGAATTAAAGAATGGACTGTGCGATATTGGTTAGGTAATAGTACTGATGGCGTCCCTTCTGTAAAAAATGAGTCATGTCCTCGTGCAAAATCACAGAAAAAAGAGCATTCGAAAAAATTTCTTACTTCTACCTAGCCTACCTAAATTACCGTCACATTATTGTAGACGAACGTCCACAAAATTGTATCTAGAACCGATTGTGCAGTCACAGTCACAATTGTATGAGCTTTACTAAGAAAAATGTGATGACAGTAACCTAAGCCGACATACTTTCGACAGTTTGTTCCAGGAGTCTAACCTCTGTCTCTTTAGGCCGAAGAAGGTTCAATGTAATGTTTGCTCCAGCTATAAAGCCGGAAATATCAAAGAAGAAGAATGGAGAACTCATAATGAAAGGAAAGAATTGGCAAGGAATGAAAAATATAAAGACAAAGAAAATGGGCAGAAAAATTTGTGTATAGTTTATACAAAGGACGTCCAAGCAGTTAAGATGGCACCATTTGTGCAGGCTAGTTCCATGTATTATAAAACAAAATTAGCTGTACATATTTTTACAATGTACAACCTAGCCACTTAGGAAGCAGTATGCTACTGATTTGATGAGACAGAGTCTGATCTAGTGGCGTCAACTTTTGCATCATGCATGTAGGATAGCCTACGTTAACCAAGCAACTGAAAGATCGTCTACTCCCAGTTATTCTGTATTCTGATGGTTGTAATTACCAGAATAGAAACGTAGTAATGGCAAATGCCTTATTAGGATTAGTCATTAATACTGGTGTTACAATAACACAGAAATTTTTGGATAAAGAACATACGCAAATGGAATGCGATTCCGTCCATTGTTCTATTGAATGTAAACTGAAAGGGCAAGAAATAACGCTTCCTAGCCAGTACGCTTTGATTTCTAAAGAGGCTAGGAAGAAACCATTCCCCTATGAAGTCCATTATCTGACTCATAACTTCTTCACCAACTTTGCGACTAAAGATTTGTGGTTATACGACTCTATTCGACCTGGGAGGAATAAAAATGACTCTATGGTCACTGACTTAAGAGTCATTCAGTATTGCCCTGATGGCATAATAATCTTCAAGTGCAATTTCAACATTGACTTGCAAGAGATGCCTAGGCGCCCTAAGAAGTTCTCCAGGAATGTCGTTTTTCCAAAACTGTACAGCGATAGGCTGAAGATTAATGAGTCAAAATGGAATCATCTGCAGTAATTGAAGAATGTTATTCCAAGAGACTGCCATAGTTTTTATGGTAGCATTCCACAATAGGGTTAGTCAAGGATTATTTTTTATGATTCCAGTGTAGCCCTATAATAATTATTATTTCTTTATTGTGTTTAACGAATATTGTGCCTGAAAAATTATTATCATTATTACATTTTTATATGATTTTCTATTCATTATTAGCAAGTCAAGTCCAATTTCAATAATAATAATAATAATAATAATAATAATAATAATAATAATAATAATAATAATAATAATAATAATAGTAATATATTATTATTATTATCATTATTATTATTATTATTACGATTACTTATCATCAATCATTGTATTATAAAATTATATTTGTCAGCAACGTTTTAGTAACAATACTTATCCATTCAAATACGTAGTGTGAAAATAAAGTACCTGTTATCAGATTGTCATTATTATTATTATTATTATTATTATTATTATTATTATTATTATTATTATTACTATATTATTATTATTATTATTATTACTACTACTACTACTACTACTACTACTACTACTACTACTACTACTACTATTATTATTATTATTATTATTATTATTATTATTATTATTACAATAAACATTGAACTGTCTTCGGATTTCCTTTCCCATAGTTTCAGAATGTGATTGTAAGAATGCAGCAATCATTGTCTGGAACGTAGATCTACTGCTGACTCAAGCTACAGCCTACCGACCTTGACCTCAAGTCAGATGGTAGGACAACAATTCAGATAACACATTAACATATACAAGAGCACGAATAATATTTCCAGAAGGCAGTTTTAACACAAAGAAAACGCTAGTCAACATGTGTCCTGAAGCTGCTAAAGTTGTCTCACAATACCGCGTAACTAACGAAATGTAGTCAACGGCAGAGTTCCAATACCACGTAAGTGACATGGCCAAATGTCTACGGCCATGATCATCCATTTTCACTTAGTTACAAATTAGTTAAGCTATTTCATCACCATACAACACTTTTCAAGGCTATTGAGTCATTTTTATGGTTTTTATTAGGTTTTTCCCTTCTCCTGTAAAATTTACATTTTGTCAGTTACACGGTATTGGTTCTTAAGCGACGATATATTTCTCACATATCGAAGTGTATTTTACAACAAAATAATTTTTTAATTCAACGGTTTTCCACCATATTAAAGCCATCCTCTCTCCTTAACATTCACTGTAGCATTTACAATGAATTTTCCTATTTTCTTTTTGTATTAAAGTTTTCTTTTCTTATTGCTTGCCTATTTTTATTTAACAATTTTAATGTTAAAGTTTTCTTTTCTTATTGCTTGCCTATTTTTATTTAACAATTTTAATGACAAATACGTATGTATTTATTTCCTTCTAGTTACTTATCCTGTATTATAAACCATAAAGTCATTAAATTGTGATATGAATATGGAATTTATTGGTGAAGCTATAAGAGACGAACATTTTCGCCATGTAATAGCATCTTCAGGTCTTCTACAATTAGTTAACACAAAATGAACACTTTCAGGAATATTTGGTTTTCTAAAAAAATACTCTCTTAAATATGAATATAAGCATGGATCAATAACACTAATGAGAATGTCATAAAATAAATAGTTGATTTACTTTCGATTACACTAAAACACAATTACTTTTCTTTCAATGACGAAGTATACCAACAAACTAAGGGATTAGCAATGGGTGATCCGATCTCAGGCCTTCTAGCAGAGACTTTTCTACAGGAATTGGAAAACAAACACGTTCCCAATTTCAAGACAGAATTCAATATATAATTTTATGCTCAATATGTTGATGATACATCGGTATTTTGTACAATAACAATTTCCACCTGAAGATGATTTTTAAAAAGTCGAAAATATTTGTGAACATATAACCTTGTGATGTGAAAATTGTTTTCTGTATTAATTGATAAGTTGTTGAATGAAATTGTAAAATAATTCATTATTAGAGAAGGATTTAATTAAATCATCAGCCCTCCAGCGAGGGTGACCACAAGGATCCTGAATACAAAGCAGTTATGTTTTTTGAAGTACATTAATTAAAAAAAAAAAGAATACCGGTACTAAATTTTAGATTTGGGATTCGCTTGTTGCCAGAATGTCATAATCACAAAATTATCTTTCTTGAAAATATAAATGATATTGAATGATATGTAAAGAGTCAACTTGTCTGAAATCTTAACCTCAATATGACTTTCAAATTTACCGAAACCAGTCAGGCAAAGAAACTTGGATACACGTAGTTGAACATTAAGGTGAAATTACATAAAACCAAAGCCAATCTTCGGTTCAACAAACAATGCCTTCAACATAAAGTGATCAATAATAATTCCATAGCTGCGAAGAAATTCAATGACAAACTCAATTCTGTTGGCTCAAAAATTAAATTAAATTTCAAAATAAGAAAAAAGAAACACTCAGCAATAAATTATATATACACTGCATTTACTCACAGCAAAATCAACTGGTATATATTGGGATAGCATTTAAAAAAAAGGGCAAGATAAAGTTAATCAATTGATGAAAACTAAATATGAAACTTTAAACAAGAAATTAGACACCCTTCTAATTTCAAAATCGCAGCGAACTACATCATCAATTCAACTATTAGATTAACCAACTTAACAGACACTTCTCTTTCCTCATCAGAATTAGAAATCATTAACAGAGGCTACAAACATAACTACGAACCATGTGATGAAAATAAAATTCTCGACAATTTAATAATAGAGACAGAACATATTATACAAAGTAGCTCACATGAAAATAAAGAACACCTAAGATATCAGACTTCAAAAATAATTTCAGAGTATATTAAAGATCCCAAAACCAAACATCAAATACAAAAAGCTAAATCCGAACATAAGAAGGTCATCAAGCTAGAGAAAAAAATTTAATCGAAATAATATCATTCATATTAAAGCTGATAAATCCGATTCTATTGTTCTGATGAAAAAAAAGAAGATTACGTTAACAAAACATCAGAATTTATCACTAAAAATCAAATAACAGAACTTAAAGTGGATCTTACTGAACTCTATCAAAAACAAATAAAGCAGTCCATTTTTGAATCTTGCGTACACCACTTTTAACACTTGAATATAATTAATTGATAAACTAGTGGACTTACTCGTGTTAACACGTCAAAATCCTACAGATATATAAGTAAAAACCCTAGTATCTCTATCTTGAAGACTGCCCAAAACTCATAAAGCAAATTTATAAATGATACCTGTCGTTAATAGTATGCAGGCTCCAAATCACAAAATTAATAAATTCCTCTTACAACTAAAAAACACACACACTTCCAATAGAAAATAAATATACACTTCTGAATTCTCAACAACTTATTCAACAGTTAGGTACGTTAAAAGTCAATAAACATGATAAAATGATTTCCTTGGACATATAAAATCTTTACACGAACATTCACATAGATGAAACCATTCAAATAATAGTTACAAAATTACAAGGATTACATATCAACCCTAGCACAGTAAAACAAATTGAAAATATATTACACATTTCTTATATCAAAATTATTTTACTTTCGATAATAAAATATACAAACAAACAAAAGGTTTAGCTATGGGAGATTCAGTGTCAGGCTCCATAGCCGATATTTTCCTTCAGCACTTAGAAAATCAACATATTCCTAATATACAGCTAAAACATAGCATTACAGCATACTTTCGATATGTTGATGACACTTTAATAATATACAATAGTACTTCATAACCTTCATTTACTGGAAACCTACATCAATCAATTATACTATACATCAAACATCTAATCATCAAAGTTCAGTTCAGAAGCTCGGAGACTGCAGTCGGGTTTTTGTGTGCTCTGTGTTGCAAGTTACATATAGAATATAATCTAAATTTAACAGAAGAAATACTAAAATCAGAAGTAAACACTGAAATACTAAAACAATTGTCTTTAGAGACAATTAATATTAGGTACCCTCCACAAAACTGGCTTCATTTATACACTGATGGATCCTTGATCTCCAGAGAACAAGGTGCCGGTGCAGGTGTTACGTGCTGTCTCTTCTCACTTTATAGATCTCTTGGGTATGGAACAACAAATTTTGATGGAGAAATCATTGCAATAAGTGAAAGTCTCAGGAATCTTCTGTGCCACATCAATAAATTTAAGAATGCAGTTATATTGTCAGACTCCAAAGCAGCTATTCTATCAATAGTCTCTAAACACACACCTTCATCTCAAACAGCAGAAATAACTAAAATGTTTTCTCAATTAATATCCCTCAATAAAAGAATTGTATTCCAATGGATACCATCCCATTGTGGAATCCTGGGAAACGAGAATGCGGATGCTTTAGCAAAGAAGGGTAATACTGCTACTTACAGACCTGTTACTAAATCTACGTATTACTCTGTGGAAAGATTTATTAAATCTACATACATAGACTTCAACAAACAAAATTTGATAACACAATCTCAAGAGAAAAAATGGAACTCTCTGCATCACAATCCACAGTTAATTCTTGATTTACCACGCAAATCGTCTGTAGCTGCATTTAGATTGGCAACAGGCCATGATTGTTTGGCCAAACACCTGCATAGAATTGGAATATATCAGTCCCCTAACTGCCCATTGTGCAACTCAAACCAAGAAATGGATTCGAAACACCTCAAAATCTGTGCTTCAGTGGCTGGCCATGATAATATCTTTGAAAAATATTGGAGTGCAAGAGGTCAAATGGCTTTATTGTCAAACGCCTGGCATTAGAACACAACAACATATTTTATAATATGGACTTTGGTTATTCTCTATAACCTATTGATGTTACATTTGTAACACATTTTAACAATCCAATAGTTAAATTTTCATTGTGGTTGTTTTATTGATCCATGCTTATATGTATATTTAAAAGAATATTTTTTAGAAAACCAGATATTCCTGAAAGTGTTCATTTTGTGTTAACTAATTGTACGAGATCTTGTAGCGTCACTAATAATAAATTCCATATTTATGTCGTAATAACTTCATGGTTTATAATAAAAGATAAGTAATTAGAGGGAAAGTGAGCAATTGCTGGATAACTATCGGTGCCAGGCTCATTTCATTGGCGTTATCACCTTCACCTCATTTAGAGACTAAATAACCTAAGATGTTGAAACAGGATCGCAAAATAACCTACTAAAAAGAAATAAAATAAATAGAAAATGTGACCACAATGCTTAATTGTCGCCACATTGCACAGTGTTTCCAAGAGACTCAAAAGCTGGCCAAAAATAATTTTTTCATTTTTAGTTTTATGGTGTTTACAATATACCCCAACTATCTCCAAGGTCTGGCGGTCATAAAACAGCCACCCTCGTAGCAGGTCTAATTCTATGCAGTTGTATTCGAACCTTTGAAGCCAGTGCATCAAGTGTCGTTTTTGTGTTTTTCAATCAGAACTTCAGTTACCGGTATTATTTTTTGTGCTTCTATGGTTGATTTTCAGGTAAGTGTTATTATAGATTGTTAGAGCTATGTTTTTGAATTAAGAGTACGTTGTTATTATTATAATGATAAGTATATTATGCTTGGCTAAGGACATGTAACCATATTATGTAAAAAAAAAGGTATCCCTGTAACATGCCATGAAGGCACTTCGGGGGCATGGAGGTAGAGCCCCATGCTTTCCATGACCTCGGCACTAGAATGAGGTGGTGTGGTCGGCACCACGCTCTGACCGCCTTTTACCCCCGGGAAAGACCCAGTACTCAATTTTATAGGAGGCTGAGTGAACCTTGGGACCGTTCTGAAAGTTTGGCAATGAGAAAAAATCCTGTCACCATCTGGGATCGAACCCCGGACTTTCCAGTCCGTAGCCAGTTGCTCTACCAACTGAGCTACCTGGCCGCCAACCATATTATGTACAATTTCATTTTGTGAGTCCTTAAGTTCGGTCTTCATGCAGACTAACAAAAATTGCCTCACGTTGCCCCGTGTTATTTCCTTGACCAATGTGTAGTGTCACATGTTTACTTAATGATCTCGAAAGGTAAAACTACCCATACTTGCCCCTTTTGATAAGATTAGATAAATATATTTATTGGTGCATTTCAAATTAATCGTCTAAAATAGAAATATTCTCAGTATTAGTTAATTTCTTCTCTAAAGCAAAACTATGTTCAATTTGGCTATCAAATAGTTAGAAAAGTTAAAATTAACAAATTTTTCGTCATTTATTTTGGTTTCAGAATGGAGTACCGTTGCAAAAGAAAGGAATTGTTAGATGATTTACAGAAGGAAAAAAGCGGTAGTGAAAAACAAAAAGACGTAGTATTGCAGTTTCTTTTACAAAAATCGGTATAGAAGACTCCTACGATCAAATTAAATTGCTAGAAAGACAGAAAAGTTATCCTGAATCTGTAACGGTCACAGAATTCCTTACAGAAGTAAAACTTCTAAATCTATTGAATCATACTGCTAGCCGAATTCTGAGGTCACAAGAACCAGTAATTGAGAATACGAAAGACGAAAAACTATCTATGACATTATTTTCAAAGTGGGGCTGTGATGTCAGTAGAGGACATTTGCTCTACAAACAAAAGGCGGAGGGACTTTCTGACTCCGATATTTTCTTCACGTCTATGGTTCCCTCGCAGCTTTATTCTTCAAACGAAAATGGAGAAAAAATTATTATTGATTGGCAAAATCGTCGACTGTCTTCTACTTTGTACTGTCACCCCATATGGGTACAATTTCTAAAAGAGACTGCCAAACTTTCTAAGGAAGAAGAAGCTTACATTGAAGAACAGATATGAGCTCTCAATTCCACTCACATTAATTTATTTGGAAAAGAGCTAGAAATTAACCATGAAAGTGTACTAACCATGATAGATGGCAAAATTTATAACATTGTGATGTCAACTTTATCAATCCAAAGGTGTTACATCTACAGGGCAACACCGAAAGAAATGAAATGGCATAGGCAAGAAGACACATCTACTTTTAAATTCGGCTTGTCAACTTTGCATTGCTGGCATCTTTCCTACTGTTTAGCATTTAAGTTTCGCAAGTGAGAGGCAAGAAGTTGAAAGAAGGTGTGGCCACTTGCAAGAAAGAAAACCAAAGTAAATTCCGTTCTGAATTAGGGCTCTTGGTAGACCAACCCAAGACAGGAGGAAGCTGAAACACAAACGATGGCAACACTGCCAGACGATAATGAAGGAGTAAGTGCACAAATAACTGGCATTGACATTGACGATGGCAACACTGCCAGACGATAATGAAGGAGTAAGTGCACAAATAACTGGCATTGACATTGACGATGGCAACACTGCCAGACGATAATGAAGGAGTAAGTGCAAAAATAACTGGCATTGACAGGCATCTCATCCACAGATGTGTAATTATACTTAAAACTATATCCTGTGGATTTGAAATAAACACGAATGAATTTTAAAATATGCAAGGGAGACTGCCAGATTATTTGTCTCACTGTACTCTTGGTATGTCCCATGCCATGGCGCCGTGGTCTAAGGCATCCTGCCTAGGACCCACATTATGGAATTCGCGCTGGTTCGAGTCCTCATGGGGGAAGAAATTTTCTCATGAAATTTCGGCCAGTGTATGGGACCAGTGCCCATCCAGCATTGTGATGTACGATAGGTAGCGAAATCCAGTTGCGAAAGCCAGCTATAACGGCTGGGGGATCATCATGCTAACCATCGTGCTAGGCCCTTCATGGGCTGTAGCATCACGGATAATAATAATAATAATAATAATAATAATAATAATAATAATAATAATAATAATAATAACTATTATTATTATTATTATTATTATTATTATTATTATTATTATTATTATTATGTACTTTTGGTATCCCAAGCCCGTCACTGTACATGAAATACTCATTCATGGTTCTGTTATTATTTCCGAGGCATTACTTCCAATTGGACAAATGTCGGAAGAAGCCCAAGAAGCAAGGAATAAACATCTTAAGCAATTTCGTGAACATCATGCCAGAAATATTTCAAGAGAGGCCACTAATCGTGATGTATTCAATCGACTCCTTGCCATCTCTGATCCTTTTATAACATCTCTCCGCCAACAGTACCGAACAAAAGACAAAAAAAGGATCCTACCTGTGGAAGTCATAAAGCTATTGAGTTCTGAAACACAATAACAAGGGATGCCTCATAAGTAGGCCTACTACAAGCACAGTAACAACTTTCGGAGAGGAGGACAATACCAATACTAGTGACAGTGATCAATGAACATTCTTTACCCTATTAAAGTGTTTCTAAAACTGCATTGTGTGCGTGCTCACTTAGATTTCTTATTTATTAAGTGCCCCATAATAAATACAATAAACAGTGAAGTTACTTTAATATCTGACAACCACTAAAACGTTACTATTAAACAGTCATGGACATAATCGTACAATGTTTCTAACACATAAGGGACATATTAACTCAATGAACCCTAATAATTAGGGATCGGAAGTTTAGGAAAATGCCCATTTTCTTAATGTACGTTTTTTTAAGGCTGTTAATTTATGTATACGAATCACGAAAAATTAAATCTTGTGGTGAAGTTTTATATTGCATATATTTGCCTTTTTTACAGTTTGTGCCTTTTTTGTTTTTATTTTTGTTCTTTTTTCTTTTTTCTGTATAGGGAGATATAGCTAACAGCACTCATTATTATTTTTTTTTCCATGAAACTGAAAAAAAAAAACTGATAGTTCTTATAGTATACAAAGATTTGTAATGGAATCCTTAAGACCCTCTACCTAACTAGCCCCATCATTCATACCGACAGTCACTGTCTTGAGTTCAGATAACGGTTTACTTTATTATCTACCCTTCTCCTGCATAACATACACGACGTATCTACTTACAGTCTAGGATTATCTTTGTATTCCGAGAGAAGTTATCTGACACTCCCCTGCCCCCTGAGCCTATTGTTACGAAGTGAGGGACATGGTTGAGAGAAGTAAAATACTATGCGAATAACTTTGAACAAATAGCACTAATTGTTAAGGAATTTTCAGAGAATGATTCTCTGTCAATCAAAGAAGCTCAATGTGTGTTTCAAGAAAAAGGACTTAAAGAAGACTTAGCATATATCGATGCGCATTTCACTTTAGTAGCAGATACCATGCAACAAATGGAATCCAGCAGTCTGTCATTTTGTGAATCCACGTCTCTGTTATTGAATGCAAAGATAGATTATGTGTAGCTCCTGGCAAGTATGCTGCTCAAATATGTGAGAAGCTAAAAAGTTTTTTTTTTTCAAGAAATCCTGGATATGAAACCATTAATTCTGTGTATAAAGTTTTAAGTGGTGAGCTTCCTGAGGGGTTTAATGTAGCCAGGACGGTACTGTATAAGCACGTTCCAGTCACTTCAGTGCATGTTGAGAGATCCTTTTCGGCATATAAACAGATTTTGTCCAATAGACGTCACAAGAGCAAGTGTTTTAATCTTGAGAAGTTGTTTGTTGTGTACTGTCATTCAAATTATGAACATGAAGACGAATAAGTGCACACTAAATTAAACATTCTGTAGGACAAATACCACTTATCTAATTCTTTTAAGTAGTCATGCAGTGTTATGTTAATTTGCTGTGTATACCTACATAAAGAACACAAAAGCGAATACTGGCATTTAATTAAAACATCGAGCAAGGAAATAGCCCAAATTAATTATTGTGTGTGGAATAAATTTTCAGTGGTTAATTTTCCCTAAATTTTTATTTTTAGTGTCTTTTAGGTGTCTGGAATACAATTTTTAGTGCCTTTTTAGGAACCTAAAATACCATTTTTCAGAGCTTTTTCAGGAACCTAAAACACCATTTTTTAGTGTCTTAACTTCCGATAATATATAAAGTGTTAAATTAAGCGCCTTTATTATGGACAAAGAAAACTGGGCCTACCACTTCACTGTACCCAGGGGGACGCGAGCCATCAGTTGAGAAACACTGTCCCAAGGTAAGCTAGTAGACCTGATATATTATTAATATCACTGTGCACTGGGTGGAAACAAGGGACGGAGCATGAGATTCAGACATATTTTAGCACATAAAGAAAAAGACCGCCAAACAAAATGCATGTTTTAATAGTTGGTAACATTAAGGACTGCACATAATGTGAAATTACTCTAACAGAATTGCTTAACTATAAACAAGTGGTGAGGGAAACAAGTAGGAACAAGCAGAGGGTGATCTATCTGAAAATCGCTATTTAAGACATAAAATTGGTAACTACTTACGGGTAAAGAGACGACGAATCCCACGAAATACATTTCTTAAAGAGGGCCAGCGGCAACCCATCATTCTTCTTTCCTCAGCTTCTTCTTCTGCTGGTAGATGGCCTGGCATGGCAGCTCGCACGGCAGCTAGGATTGGGCCTGGCATGGCAGCTGGCGTGGGGGCTAATATGGGAGTTGGCAAGAGACCAGGCATGGCAGCTCGCACGGCAGCTAGGATTGGGCCTGGCATGGGAGCTGGCGTGGGGACTGGCATGAGAGCAGGCATGGCAGCTCGCACGGCAGTTAGGATTGGGCCTGGCATGGTAGCTGGCGTGGGGGGTGGCATGAGTGCAGGCATGGCAGCTCGCACGGCAGCTAGGATTGGGCCTGGCATGGGAGCTCGCGTGGGGGCCGGCATGAGAGCAGGCATAGCAGCTCGCACGGCAGCTAGGTTTGGGCCTGGCATGGAAGGTGGCGTGGGGGCTGGCATGAGAGCAGGCATGGCAGCTCGCACGGCAGCTAGGATTGGGCCTGGCATGGGAGCTGGCATGACAGCAGGCATGGCAGCTCGCACGGCAGCTAAGATTGGGCCTGGCATGGAAGCTCGCGTGGGGGCTGGCATGAGAGCAGGCATGGCAGCTCGCACGGCAGCTAGGTTTGGGCCTGGCATGGAAGGTGGCGTGGGGGCTGGCATGAGAGCAGGCATGGCAGCTCGCACGGCAGCTAGGATTGGGCCTGGCATGGGATCTGGCATGAGAGCAGGCATGGCAGCTCGCACGGCAGCTAAGATTGGGCCTGGCATGAGAGCTGGCGTGGGGGCTGTCATGGGGGCTGGTATAACAGCTGGAATAGGGGTTGGCATGGGGGTGAGATGGGGGATGGCATGAAACCTGACATGGGGGCTGGCATTAGAGCTGGCATGGGGGATGGCATGGAAGCTGAAGGCTGGCATGGCACTTGGCGGGGCAGCTAGCATAGGAGCTGACAAGGGGGCTGGTATGCGAGATGCCATGGGAGCTGGAATGGGAGCAAGCATGGGAGCTGGCATGGGGGCTGGCATAGGATCCGGCATGGAGGGTGCCATGGGGGCTGGCATGTCAGATGGAATGGGAGCTGGCATGGGACCTCGCATGACATCTAAGGCACCTATACAGGCAGTTACCCTATCACGAAGCATGGCAATTAGAATGTCAACTGGCAGGAGGTCTGGCATGGGAGCTGGGAGGGGAGCTAGCATAGGACCTCGCATGACATCTAGGGCAGCTATACAAGCACTTATCCTCGCACGAAGCATGACAATTTGAATGTCAATTGGCAGGGGGGCTGACATGAGACCTGGCAGGGGGCCTGCCATGGGAGCTGACATGGCAACTGATATGAGGGCTGGCATGAGGTCTGGCGTGCGACCTGGCATGGGGTCTAGTATGGGAACTGGCATGGGGTCTGGCGCGGGAGCTGGCATAGGGTCAGGTATTGGAACTGGCATGGGGTCTGGCGTGGGAGCTGGCATGGGGGCTGATGTGGGACCTGGCAGGGGAGCTGGCATGGGAGCTGGCGTGGAAGCTGGCACGGCAGTTAGGATCGACGCAGGCATGTTAACTAGAACGGCAGCTGGTATGTGAGCTGGAGCTGGCATAGCATCCAGCATTGCTGGTGGTATGTTATCAGACATGGGAGCTGACATAGGAGCTTGAACGGGGGCTGGCAAGGAAGCTACCATGGGGGCTGGCATGTTAGCTGGAATGGGAGCTGATATGGGACCTAGCATGATATCTAAGGCACCTATACATGCACGTATCCTGGCACGAAGCATGGCAAATTGAATGTCAACTGGCAGGGTGCCTGGCATGGGACTTACCAGGTGGGCTGGCATGGGTCTTGGCAGGGGTGTTGCCATGGGGGCTGGCATGGGAGCTGGCAGGGGTGCTGGCATGGGAGCTGGAAGGGGGGCTGCCTTGGGACCTCGCATTACATCTAAGGCACTTATACAGGCACTTATCCTGGAACGAAGGATGGCAAATTGAATGTCAAGTGGCAGATTGGCTGGCATATGGGCTGACATGGGGGATGGCATAGAGGCTGGCGTGGGAGCTGGCATGGGGGCAGGCATGGGATCTGGCATGAGACCTGGCATGGTGGGTAGCATGCGATATGGCATGAAAGCTGGCATGGTGGCTAGCATGGGATCTGGCAGAGCTGGCATAGCGGCTAGCATGGGATCTGCCATGGGACCTGGCGTGGAAGCTGGCACGGCAGCTAGGATCGAGGCTGGCATGTTAACTAGAACGGCAGCTGGTATGTGAGCTGGCATGGCATCCAGCATTGCTGGTGGTTTGTTATCTGGCATGGGACCTGATATAGGAGCTTGAATGGGGGCTGGCATGTTTGCTGGAATGGGAGCTAATATTGGACCTAGCATGATATCTAAGGCACCTATACAGGCACGTATCCTGGCACGAAGCATGGCAAATTGAATGTCAACTGGTAGGGTGCCTGGCATGGGACTTACCAGGTAGGCTGGCATGGGTCTTGGCAGGGGTGCTGCCATGGTGGCTGGCATGGGAGCTGGCAGGGGGGCTGGCATGGGAGCTGGAAGGGGGGCTGGCTTGGGACCTCGCAAGACATCTAAGGCACTTGTACAGGCACGTATCCTGGCACGAAGCATGGCAAATTGAATATCAAGTGACAGATTGGCTGGCATGGGGCCTGGCATAGAGGCTGGCGTGGGAGCTGGCATGGGGGCAGGCATGGGATCTGGCATGATAGCTGTCATGGGGTCTGGCGTGCAACCTGGCATGGGGGAAGGCATGGGTTCTGGCATGGGGAATGGTGTGGGAGTTGGCATGACAGCTGGCGTGGAAGCTGGCATGGGACCTGGCAGGAGGGCTAGTATGTGAGCTGGCATAGGGGCTGGCGCGGGACCTGGCATAGGATCTGGCATGATAGCTGGCATGGGAGCTGGCATGGAAGCTAGCATGGGGGCTGGCATGGAACCTGGCAGGAGGGCTAGCATGTGAGCTCGCATAGAGTCTGGCGCGGGAGCTGGCATAGGATCTGGCATGATAGCTGGCATGGGAGCAGGCATGGGGACTGGCATAGGGGCTGGCATGGTACCTGGCAGGAGGGCTGGCATGGGGGCTGGAATGGGACCTGGCAGGAGGGCTAGCATGTGAGCTGGCATAGGGGCTGGCGCGGGAGCTGGCATAGAATCTGGTATGTTAGCTGGCATGGGGTCTAGCATGGGAGCTGCCACGGCAGCTAGGATCGAGGCTGGCATGTTAACTAGAACGGCAGCTAGTATGTCAGCTGGCATGGCATTCAGCATGTCTGGAGGTATATTATCTAGCATGGTAACTAGTATGGCAGGTGGCATGTCAGCTGGAATGGGAGCTGGCCTGGGACCTAGCATTACATCTAAGGCACCTATACAGGGACTTATCATGGCATATAGCGTGACAATTTGAATGTCAACTTGCAGGGGGGCTGGCACGGAACCTGGCAGGGGATCTGGCATGGGAGATGGCATGAGGGCTAGGATGTCAGCTAGCATGTCAGCAGGAATGCGAGCTGGCATGGGACCTAGCCTGACATCAAAGGCTCCTATGGAGGCACTTATACTGGCACGAAGCATGGCAATTTCAATGTCAACCCTCAGGCGGGTTGGCATGGGACCTGGCAGGGGGGCTGGCATGGGACCTGGCAGGGGGTCTGACATGAGATCTAGTACGGTAGCTGACATGGAATCGCTGGCATGAGAGCTCGCATGAGACCTTGTAAGGGATCTGGCATGGGTCCTCGCAATATATGTGGCATGGGAGCTGCTAATGTGACGTGGCATGGAATCAGGCATGGGAACTGCCATGGGATCACTGGCATGGGATAAGGCATGGGAACTAGCAATGGGAGCTGGTATTGAATCTGACGTGGGAGCTGATAAGGGATCTACCTTGGGATCACTGGGAAGAGAGCCGGAAATAAGTGCTTGCATAGGATTTCGTATGGTAGATTGCAAGGAATCTGACACGGAAGCTGGCACGGGTGTACTAGCATGGCATCTGGCAAGGGATTTCGCATGGGAGCTCGCTTGAGACCTTGTAAGGGATCTGCCATGAAAGCTGTCATGCGAACTAACTTCCGTGACATGGGTAATAGCATGGGATCTAGCAGTGGGAGCTTGCATGGGAGGTAATATGGGATCTGGTACGGGAGCTGGCCTGGCTTTCGAGAACCCTGCAACATAAAAAAAACTTGATCGTTAAGCATGTGTCATTGCATTCACTGGCTTTCAGTGATAACATTAATAGGGCCACGATTCGTATGCAATTGCAGTTTTACTGTCCATTTGGAAGCCATACAAAATCATTTTATACACATTTTGAACTACTGTAATGACGAATATTCCAAGTTAATTGTGCATATTTTTGCATATTTCAGGCGTTCTTGTACATAATAGACTAATGAGCAAGCAATATTTTTAGTATTTTGTGGCACAAAGCCCCAAATTCGCATATTTTTTTTAATATTCTGAATTGTTTATCACAATATTTTTATCTTAACTGTACTCGGTGGTGGGAAATTCATTGAATATGCAATGTGAGTGTGGAAAAATCCAAACAACCACACTATGCTTTTGTTACTGCACAATAAGAAGCATTCCCAAACACCTCTACCTACCTGAATTAATCATCATCATCAGCAGCTTTACAAATAGCCTATTAGACCGTGTGGCCTATTACGATCTCACAATAAAGATGAATTCCCCCCTCTTTTTGGGTTGTCCCAGAGATCTCTTCCCATAGACTTGTAGTGAAGTATAGCTTTCGGGATTCTGTGGGATCTCATACGTCGCAAATGCCTTTCCAACTGTTCTGATATTTCTGTATGAAATGGAATACTGATTCCAGATCAAGCTCTTTCATACTTCGTCGTTGTGTTTGTGGTTCCATTTTGTACAGCAAGCTGTTCTTCGCATAAATCTAATATCGTTATTCTTATTCTGCTTTCATCCACCCGCCTTAATGTTCATGCTTCACTACCATAACAGTGTACAAGGTTTATTAAAGGCGTGTTATAGGGACTTTCGTAAAATGGAAGGTTGCATTATCCTGTTGATTATTCCCATAATTTTGGAGTATTTTACAATTTTGCTCATAGTCAAATCAAATATTAATTTCTAGCCAAGATATGTAAAATCAATAAGTCTTTCTAAAAATTTGCCTTCTAAACATTTTACGAGAGATTTGTTGCGACGAAAGTGTGAAAAAAAAAAGAACAGAAGAAAGAATATACCTTTCCTGTTCCTTAGCAATAAAAATATGATTAATTCACAATATAGAGCTCCAAATATTTCTAAGCATGATGTACTTGTTCGGAAACGAAAGAATTAAATGAAAATTACAACCACACGTGCTTAATTGTGCCACATTGAGTGAAACGAAGGGACCGAGTGTGAGATTCAGATATATTTTTAGCACATAAAGAAAAAGAGTGCCAAACAAAATGAAAGTTTTAATTGTTGGTAACTTTAAGGAGTGTACAGCTGTCAAAAAAAAAAGTGGCCGCACTCGTGAACAGCGAATATTTTCAAAGTCCACTTCGGGTCGCGGCGATGTTACACGATGCATGTGCTTGTACAAGCAGTTCCGGAACTATGAAAGTGTTCCATATCTGCGCCTCGTAGACCAGCGGTAGAGTGCTTGTTTAATGATTCAAAGGTTGTGGGTTCGGGCCTTCTTCAAGTTTTCATTTTATTTTTTAATCGTTCTTTAGCGATGTAAATGATATTCAAATTATCATTTATATCCAGTTATCGTTCTTTATGGATATCACGTTATTTATATTTTGTTATCGTTCTTTAGAGATATGAATAAAATTAAAGTCATCATTTGTATTCTGATATCCTTTTATAACGATATGAATAATAATTATTATTATTGTATCTCCAATGGGGTTTAGCCCTATTTTACATATGTATGTTAGGGCTATAGTTTTATACACAAAAAGATAAACATAAAGAGAAATGAAAAGAAAATTAAATTAGCTTACGCGATGTAAACAAAATATAAACAATCCGTAAGGTAGGCATTGCGATTGCAAAACAAATATCAGTTATCAATTTGAAACATACAAAAACATTAACAACTCACATACGTAACACTTCTATAACACAAATATGCAGCTTTCCGTACCATACATTATAAATTAATACACAATACTCACACAAACACAATCAAACTATAATTACGACATTGCGACGACATCAAGCATCCATTGCAACACATACACTTCGACATAGTAACCACACTTTTAAAAGTTGCAAATTTGGCTCCAAGAAGAACAAATAGGACACTGTTACCAATTACTATTCTTCTACAATTTCTTAAATACATCTGTAATAAATCTGTGAAATTCCGATATGAATAATATTCACATTTTTTATATTCTGTTATCGTTCTTTAGCGATATAAATAATATTCAAGTTATCATTTATATTCTGTTTTCCTTCATTAGCATTATAAAATAATATTCGAGTTATTTATATTGTTATTGTTCTTTCGCAATATAAATAATCTGTATTTTATGTAAGTAAGTATTATAACACAAATAACCATCTTTTTTTTGTAAAATAGGTTATTTTATTTAGATAATTAAATACGTATTATATAATATCTTATATTAATTAAACAAACCGATAATTATCATTTATATTCTGTTATCGTTCTTTAGTGATACTATATAAAAATATTCAAGTTATTTATATTGTAATCATTCTTTAGCGATATAAATAACATAAATTTAATATTAGGTTTGGAAAAATCCAGTTGCATAATACTGATATTAGTTTTTATTTTTGTATTATTACATTATACTATCTTGAAATACAATAAAATGAAAAGGAGTAACGAGGAATTGAACCTGAGACATTGACATCTAAATTTCGACGTGCGTCCGCTGAGCTACGTGGGCAAAAGTGTGGAAACATTTTTGGGAAAAATTGGCCCAATCACACTCTAAGATTTTCTGATGATTCGTAGAAGCTAGTCCAGAATGCGGGGGGCAAAGGTTAATTGAGATTTCCCGGTCTCTGATCGGGTCAAACATCCTGATAGAATTAATATTTAACCCTTGCCGTGACTTTCGGTGAAGTCCTGAGGGCTCAATTAGTCAAATCCACTCTCCTCATCTCCACGCTTGGACCCCCTGGAATTTAATAAGATGCGAAAGAGATAGTGGTGTGCGGAAAGCAACGGGATGTTACCGCATTTAGGCCTATCCTTCCCAAGAAAAACTGCAAACATGAACAAAGGAAGCTTTTAATAGAAGAAGAAGGATCTTCTGCGGACCTCTGGAAAAAGAACTAAGGAAGAGACTAGTGAAGTGCTTTGTGTGGAGTGTGGCATTGTATGGGGAAGGAACATGGACATTACGACGAAATGAAGAGAAACGAATTGAAGCATTTGAAATGCGGATTTGGAGAAGAATGGTGCGTGTGAAGTGGACAGACAGAATAAGAAATAAAATTGTGTTTGAAAAAGTGAGTGAAGAAAGAATGATTCTGAAACTGATTAGAAAGATAAAAAGTAATTGGTTGGGTCTCTGGTTGAAAAGAATAATAGACGGCATTAGGATATGTGGATCATATGCGGAGACTAAGAGGTAGGCAGAAAATAGGAAATATTGGAGATTGCTGGGTTTGCAATGAAAGACCTGCCCATGGACAGAACACTTATGTATGTTCAGAATGCCTGGAATATCGTATCTAAGAACAGTCGCTATTTGCAAAGACTAGTCGATTCCATGCCCACTCGACTGCAAGATGATCGAGATAAGAGGAAGATAGACTAAATACTGAATTGTGGCTTTTTGTTTTGTTTTTTGAACGCTTAATCGTTTAAGTGTTTTAAGGCCGACGCCAGTAAATTTGTTTTGTTTATGCCACGAAAGATATCTTTATTGAGAATAAAATCTTTTTTCTTTCCATTTGCAGCCACAATATCATAATGATAAAGTCATGGCATAATATATTAATGAACCTGATGTTAATTACTAAAATAATCGTAAAAGAGAAAGGAGCCATTATATATAATTTGTCTCTCTCGAGAACAGAACAACAAAGAACATAAAAAGCACGAGGCTGTAGTTGAACTCAGGATCTCACGAATAAGAAGCCTGAACGCTACCATTACGCTATCGAATAACACACAGAATACTTCAATTATAACTGTAGATATCAGGCAACGTGGTCCAGCAACATGCAACATCGCCTGTCTCCGAATTGTAGCGAAGATACCCGAAGGGAACTTTGTTTCAGGAGTGCGGCCACTTTTTCTTTTGACAACTGTACATAATGTAAGTACTATTACTGTAACAGAAACAAAGAAAGACGCCGAGGGCGATCAATCTGAAAATAGCTCTGAGACATAAAATTTATATTTACTTACGCCTAAAAAGACGACGTCTACGAAATACATTTCTTAAAAAGGACCAGCAGCCAATCTTCGTTGTTCTTTCCTCAGCTTCTTCTTCTTCTGCTGGTAGGTGTTCCAATGATGGTGTTGGCATGCGAGCTGCCATGAGATTCGGCATGGATGGTATGGCCTTCAGGATGGGGATATTTCGATAGTCATCCGTGGCTTCCTTCACCTCTGCAAGAAGCAAAATAAACTTGATCGTTAAGCATGTGTCAATGTATTCACTGGCTTTTAGTGAATGGCTTATTAATAGGACGAGGATTCGTATGAAACTGCATATTTTTGCTGTTCATTTGGAAGTAATACAAAATCAATTTATACACATTTTGAACGATTGTAATGACGAATATTACAAATTAATTGTACATACTATTTTTGCATATTTCAGGCGATCTTGTATATAATACACTAATGAGCATGCAATGTAACGTATTTTTAGATTTTTGTGCCATGAAGCCCCAAATTACAATATTTTGTGAAAACAACAATATTCTAAATTATTTGTAATCACATAATATTTTTTCTCTTAACTGTGCCCGATGGCGGGAAATTCCTTGCATATGCAATGTTGTTGTTGTTGTTTTCTAATGCCAGGCGTTTGACAATAAAGTCATTTGACCTTTTGCACTCCAATATTTTTCAAAGATATTATCATGACCAGCCACTGAAGCACAGATTTTTGAGGTGTTCCGAATCCATTTCTTGGGTCGAGTTGCACAATGGGCAGTTAGGGGACTGATATATTCCAATTCTATGCAGGTGTTTGGCCAAACAATCATGGCCTGTTGCCAATCTAAATGCAGCTACAGACGATTTTCGTGGTAAATCGGGAATTAACTGTGGATTTTGATGCAGAGAGTTCCATTTTTTCCCTTGGGATTGTGTTATCAAATTTTTTTTGTTGAAGTCTAAGTATGTAGATTTAATAAATCTTTTTACAGAGTAATACGTAGATTTAGTAACAGGTCTGTAAGTAGCAGTGCTGCCCTTCTTTGCTAAAGCATCCGCATTCTCGTTTCTCAGGATTCCACAATGGGATGGTATCCAATGGAATACAATTCTTTTATTGAGTGATATTAATTGAGAGAGCATTTTAGTTATTTCTGCATACGCAATGTGGGTGTGGAAAAACCAAAACCACCACACTATGCTTTTGTTCCATTTAGTTACTGTACAACAAGAAACATTCCCAAACACCACTACCTACCTGACTTCATCATCATCATATTCATCCAAACATTTAGCCTATTAGGCCATGTGGCCTATTACGATCTCATAATAAAGAGGAATTTCCTCTTCAACTCTATGGGACGTCTCAGAGATCTCTTCCCATGGGACTGATAGTGAAGTATAGCTTTTCGTATTCTGTGGATCTCATTCATCGCAAATGGCTCATCCAGTTCTGATATTTCTGTATGAAATGGAATACTGATTCCAGACCGAGTTATTCCAT
Source organism: Periplaneta americana (assembly GCF_040183065.1). Lineage (NCBI taxonomy): Eukaryota > Metazoa > Arthropoda > Insecta > Blattodea > Blattidae > Periplaneta > Periplaneta americana. The sequence continues at coordinate 2,555,067 of NW_027185502.1, read as the reverse complement.
ACTTCGTGGTTGCATTTATGGTTCCATTTTGTATATCAGGCTGTTCTTCGCAAAAGCCTTATTTAGTTACTGTTATTCTGCTTTCAGCCACCCGCCTTAATACCCATGCCTCACTGCTATATCAGAGCACAAGGTTCATTAAAGACGTATTCTAGTGATTTCCTGTGCCATGGAAGGTTTCATTACCCCGTTGATTATTCCCATAGTTTTGGAGTATTTTACAATTTTGGTCATATTCAAATCAATATCAAATTTTAATTTGTAGCCAAGATATGTAAAATCCTTAAGTCTTTCTAAAATTTTGCCTTCTAAACGTATTTTACGTCGAAGAGAATATTTTTCCCAGAAGGCCATAACTTTGTCGCTTTTGTTCTGTATTTATTTCCATGTTATATTGTTTTGCAATTATATTTAAATTATGTACTGAATACTGTAAATCATTTTCTGTAGGTGCTATTGAAACCAGGTCATCTGCAAATACTGCAAATATCAATGACCCTATTTTTAAATTTCTGTTTATCTGCAACTGATCATGTCGCATTTGTCTCCATTCCTGAAGAATTTCATTCTTGTGTATTATAAACAGAAGGTGGGAAAGGCCGCAATCCTGTTTTACGCCTGTGTTGATTTCGTCATATCGTGTGTGTAGGATGTTTGGCTATATCAGTAGCTCGTGGATTTTTGTTCTGTATCTGTTTTTATTGTCGTGTGTTATAGATGGCTTATGTTCATGTAACTGTTACATTTTGTTTTAATGTTTATAATATTAGTGATTAAAGAGATCATGAATCATGGCAGGCCTATGTAAATTTCCAATCTGGCATGTGCCTTCGTGACGGAGGGAAACCTTGAAAAACGATTGACTGAGCACGGGATTTGAACCCGGGGCCTTCCGAATACTAGTTTCAAACACTACCGTTTGAGCCAAGTCGCTCAGTTTTCTTTATTTCTTATCCATTTCTTGTAATTTTATTGTTTGTTAGTTGCAATTATAACAATAAACGTTACACTACAGTAGACTACTAAGACATGCTGTGTTGTGCAGTGTTGTTCAGTTGTGCAATTAAAAGTTCTTCAGAGAAAATTTTGTCACTATAACTCTTATAACTCTTTCATCCAATATTCACACGATGCATAACATGTGAAAATTTCGGGGCATTGTACTGGAATGTGACGCTTTTTAGATTTTAATAATGATGAGGGATATCTTGCTCCAAAACATGACGGCCTTTCTTCCAGAAATTGGTAAATTCCCATCTTCTCCTCAAGTCTTAGGCACGTGGCAGAAATGAAATATTACAATAACTTCAAGAATTGGCAACTGAGCTAAGTGTTTATCCCTTGCTCGTTCCTTAGGGCCCTTACACACGAGCGACTTTTAGCCGCCAAGGTCGACTGCAAAAAGCAGTCAGTTTGCCGCCGACATGAGCGGTTCTTCGACGGCAGACGCAGTTGACATGAGCGACTCTACAGTCGATACGGGCGTTGTGTGTCGTCGGTTCTGGCGGCAGTCGAACTGCAAAAGGTGTGTCATTTTCACTCGCATTATAATAATGCACGTCGAGGAAGAACTACTTTTATTATTTCTTCTCCGTCCTAGGAAAATACGTGTTAAACATAGAAAATATAGGATACATCGGATTCTCATTCAATGAGCGCAGTATGGCCAATTTCACTGTATTTTTCACGAGCTTCGTGCCTATGGAGATAATTTTCTTCACTATTTCAGAATGTCAGGGTTATCATTCGATCATCTGTTGGAAAAAGTGACAGATGGTGCAGACCTAGGAAACCTTTTTCTGAAGCTTCTGAAAGGTCTGAGAGAAGGAAAGCTAGGAACATATTGCAGGCCACCGGCGTCAGTCGACTGAGGTGCTGGCCTGTTGATCTGGAGTTGCACTTGGGCGTGGGTTCGATTTCCGCTTGGACTGATTACCTGGTTGGATTTTTTCGGAGATTTTTCAACCGTAAGGCGAATGTCAGGTAATCTATGGCGAATCCTCGGCCTCATCTCGTCAAATAACATCTCGCTACCACCAATCCCATCGACGCTAAATTACTTAGTATTTGATACAACGTCGTTAAATTACCACATACACTGCAGTCACAAAAAAGGAGTAACTTCTCTTTCTTACACAGATAAGCTTGCCAGATCAGGGAAAGAGAGATACTGCTAATTTTGTCAAGGAAATTACAATTACTACACCGAAACGTGCCACAAAATAAAAAGAGCGTACATGTCAGCTGCCATAAAGCCTATTCCACTAACTTTTGCCTCTTGTTACAAAATAAATATTTTACCTCTAACTACTGTACAAAGTTTGATCATAATCTGATAGATAGAAGGAAACTTATTAAATTTATCTAATTTCACCCCTATAATGGGGTAGTTTGCTTTACACAAATATAATTAGAGCTTGTATACAAAACAAATATGTTACCCTTAACTAACGTACAATTTTGATGAAAATCTGTTTCGTATGAGAAAAGGTACTAATTTTATATAAATTCACCCCTGCAATGAGACAGTTTCTTTTACATAAGTATAGTTAGAGTTTGTATATAAAACAAATATACTGCCTATAACTACTGTGTAAATTTTAACGAAAATCTGTTAGATAGAAGAAACGTTATTAATTTCCTCTAAATGCGTCCCTTATAAGGGGTAGTTTCCCTCAAACGTAACAAGAGTTGCTGTACAAAACAAATATACTACCTGTAACTACTGTACAAAGTTTTTAATGAAAATCTGTTAAAATGGAGAAAAATTAATAATACGAGTAGTTGTTAATTTTTCTATAAATTCAGCCCCTATAAAGGGTAGTTTCCTTTATACAAGCATAATCGGAGTTTGTATACAAAACCAATATACAACCTATAACTACTGTACAACTTTTCATGAAAATCTGTTAGATAGAAGAAAAGTTATTAATTTTTCTCTAAATACACCCCCTTAAGGTGTAGTTTCCCATCTACCAACGTATTCAGTTTGTATATAAAACAAATATACTACTTACTTACTACTTACTGGCTTTTAAGGAACCCGGAGGTTCATTGCCGCCCTCACATAAGCCCGCCATTGGTCCCTATCCTGAGCAAGATTAATCCATTCTCTATCATCATATCCCACCTCCCTCAAATCCATTTTAATATTATCCTCCCATCTACGTCTCGGTCTCCCTAAAGGTCTTTTTCCCTCCGGTCTCCTACTAACACTCTAATGCATTTCTGGATTCGCCCATACGTGCTACATGCCCTGCCCATCTCAAACGTCTGGATTTAATGTTCCTAATTATGTCAGGTGAAGAATGCAATGCGTGCAGTTCTGTGTTGTGTAACTTTCTCCATTCTCCTGTAACTTCATCCCTCTTAGCCCCAAACATTTTCCTAAGCACCTTATTCTCAAATACCCTTAACCTATGTTCCTCTCTCAAAGTGAGAGTCCAAGTTTCACAACCATAAAGAACAACCGATAATATAACTGTTTTATAAATTCTAACTTTCAGACTTTTTGACAGCAGACTGGATGATAAGAGCTTCTCAACCGAATAATAACAGCCATTTCCCATATTTATTCTGTGTTTAATTTCCTCCCGAGTATAATTTATATTTGTTACTGTTGCTCCAAGATATTTGAACTTCTCCTCCTCTTCAAAAGATAAATTTCCAATTTTTATATTTCCATTTCCTACAATGTTCTCGTCACGAGACATAATCATATACTTTGTCTTTTCGTAATTTACTTCCAAACCTATATCTTTTCTTGCTTCAAGTAAAATTCCCGTGTTTTCCCTAATCGTTTGTGGATTTTCTCCTAACATATTAACGTCATCCACATAGACAAGCAGCTGATATAACCCGTTCAATTCCAAACCCTCTCTGTTATCCTGGACTTTCCTAATGGCATACTCTAGAGCAAAGTTAAAAAGTAAAGTGATAGTGCATCTCCTTGCTTTAGCCCACAGTGAATTGGAAGCGCATCTGACAGAAACTGATCTATACAAACTCTGCTGTAAGTTTCACTGAGACACATTTTAATTAATCGAACAAGTTTCTTGGGAATACTAAATTCAATAAGAATATTATATAAATCTTCTCTCTTAACCTAGTCATATGCCTTTTTGAAATCTATGAATAACTGATGCACTGTACCCTTATACTCTCATTTTTTCTCCATTATCTGTCGAATACAAAATATCTGGTCAATAGGTGATCTATTACGCCTAAAACCACACTGATGATCCCCAATAATTTCATCTACATATGGAGTTTATCTTCTCAAAAGAATATTCGACAAAATTTTGTACAACGGCAACAAAAGTGATATTCCTCGAAAGTTACTACAGTTAGTCTTCTCCTTCTTCTTTTCAAATATAAAACAAATATACTACCCGAAACTATTGCACAAATATTTATGAAAATCTGTTAAATAGGAGAAAAGTTATTAATTTTTCTCTAAATACACCCTCTGTAAGGAGTACTTCCCCTTGTACCAACATAATCAGAGTTTGTATACAAAACAAATATACTACTCGAAACTATTACACAAAGTTTTTATGAAAATCTGTTACATAGGAGAAAAGTTATTAATTTTCCCTACATGCACCCTATAAGGGGTAGTTTCCCTTATAAAAACGTTATCAAAGTTTATATACAAAACAAATATACTACATGTAACTACTATACAAAGTTTCATGAATATCTGTTAAATAGGAGAAGAGACATTAATTATATCCAGATAAATTTATATTCTGAACCACTGTGTGTCGCCGATCTTGGCGGCTAAAATTCGTCCTTGTGTAAGCAGAAAACACTGCCGCCGGTTGCGGGGACCGACTGTGAGTCTGCCGTCGGGGTCAGCGCGCGTGTGTAAAGCAACCTACGTTTTCCATTTAAATACATTACCGACTGCATCCCCGCGACAAGCCACTAAGGTCAACTGCTTTTTGCAGTCGACCTTGGCGGCTAAAAGTCGCTCGTGTGCAAGGATCCTTAAGTAGTGAAGAGTGTGAGGGAAGGCCGTCATATTTTGGAGCAAAGTAATCAAATTTACGTTTCCTAAAGAATGTCAAGGTGTCGTCTTTACATGCAATGAAGGTGTTTGGGGGCCAAGGAGATAGAACTCCATGTCCGAGTTACCTCCCATACCTAGTGAGAAGAAAGTAACTAGGGGATTGTAAATAGACATAATAATTAAATAACATTATTTCATGATAATTATGAATATTTCACTTAAGGTTGTTCCACGTTAATTTATCTACATAGGCCTATTTATAAATAAAGTTAGCCTTTCTCTCTTTCTGTATTGGATAGTGACTTGGTTGTATAAAATTCCTAATAATAAGTAACTTATGTATTATGATAACTTGAAATTACAATATTAAAACTTTTGCTTCAGTTGTGAAAGAAAAAACAAAATTACTAAGAATAGTTTCATTTACTTCTGCCTGTATGGCTACTTAATTTTTATAAATAACACTTGTTGAGCATTCGCCTCCCATAAAACTTAAATTTTCATTTTTTCTTCTTCTTTTTGCGTCTCTTTCGTATCTTTGGGGAACTAGTTGAGATGAGGGAGTCTTTTTCTTGTAATCTTTTAGAAAAATACTGGGAATGGTATGCTAGTTTTGGGGGTGTCCTGATCTCGTTCCCAATAAAATGAATATCGCAAATTCTTGTTGCGGGTGTTTGTTTCCAAGGTGAACCATCAACACTTGAAATCAAGATCTTAAAAAAACAAGGCTTTAGAAGACTTGATGAAATGCCTTCACGTTTCATTGCACTACACTGATTGCTGTGTGGATTTAGATTCAAACATGAGCACAGTTAAATGATACTGACTACTAACGACCCAGCAACCATAAAGCATTCCGAATTTTATTGTCAATACTTTCAAAGAAAAAATAATAGCTATATTTCATTCAAATGGAATAAAAATTGTAAGAGGAATATTAAAAGAGGAAAACGAAGTAGGGTAAAAGTTGGTAATCCTGTAATACGAGTAATATCGTGATACTGTGTTTGATAGCTTATCACGGTTTTACAGAGCGAGAGAAGGACCAATTGTCCACGAACTTATCCTTAATACGTTGTCGTAAAAAAACTGATTTTTGTCTCGATACGTAAAACTGTAATAAATTCTCAAACAAACTATCCCGATATTACTCCTATCACGATATTACATGCGTTTACCGTATCTTATTAACGTGCGTAATAGTGTATTTTGTAGTTAGAAATCTATTTATTTATTTATTTATTTAAATTGTGTTTTTTAATAATAAACTATGGTTCATTGTTGTGTGTACGGTATTAGCACTCAAAGGAAAAGGGGTATTGGTAAACGACTGCCTAAGTAATAACAGATCGATTTCAAGCCTACAAGCATAACATCGACGGGCCAGTTCAAAAGGGAAACAACTCAAAATTTAAAGTTTTCAGAAAACTGAAGTTTAAAGCTTCAAGCATATATAAAACATGATCCGAATTTGGATTAAGTTAAACGATTTTCCCACCTCACTTCTGATATTCCCATCACATCCATTCTGATTCCTCTCATTGTTTCCTTCAAGTTTTCCAACTTACCTGGTACAGGCGGAGTCTTCGGTCTTCTTGTCAATCTTCTTGTCCATCTTGTCAATCTTCTTGTCCATCTTGTCCATCTTCTTTTCTTCTCTCCGTTGGATTTCGTCATGACATGTCCTTCCCCAGTATCCCCCACCCGGACATCCGATTGGGGGGATAGTTTACGTCCGGAATTTTTTACCAGGGAAAGACTCATCATGGCATTTTTATCATATCATCTTCTTGGGATATATATAAATGCGGTAGCCTCCCATTGCTATCCGCACACCACTCTCTCTTTCGCATCTTAAAAGATCCCAGGGGGCCCCAGCGTGAAGGTGAGGAGAGTGGATTTGACTAATTAGGCCCTCCGGACTTCACCGAAATTCTCCACAAGGGTTAAATATCAGTTCCATCAGGGTTTTTGACCCGATCAGAGACCAGGAAATCCCAATTAGCCTTTGCCCCCCATATTGAGTTTAAAGCGTTATAAAGGTCATCCATGCAAAAGAATAACTAAGATACTTATCGAACATAACACCAAGAAAGTTAGTCTTCCAGGATTTAAGATTAAAGTTACGTCATTGAAATACTAGATATGTAAAATTAACATTATTACAAGAAATAAATATTAAATCTCAAATCTCTCCGCAGTGCATATGAAGAGAAGGCATATGTCACTGTTGTTAGGGACTCGTCTGTCGGATAGGGGCGTTAAGCTTGACGGCCCCCTTAGTGCTATTCGACAGGAGTAGGCTACGTGCCGGCACTGGGGTTCTCCTTCTCTCTTTCTCATCTTCATCATCATCACTCATTCCATATACTATACTTACATATACACTCACCCTAGTACAAGACATAACTCTCCACAGATACACATCATGTACAGCGTGACCTGCCGAAGTGGTGTGCAACTAGAAAATGGGGCACAGTTCTGCCATCTATCCGCAATATGCGAAACCCGAATCACGTAAAGTGAAGTGGGTAGACATTAAATACATACATACTAAGAAATAAACGTGAAGTTCTGTCTACATTAATAAATAAGATTACTATAATGGTCGATCTGCGTGGCGCAGGCGGTATAGCGCTGGCCTTCTGTGCCCGAGGTTGCGGGTTCGATCCTGGCCCAGGTTGATGGCATTTAAGTGTGCTTAAATGCTACAGGCTCATGTCAGTAAATTTACTGGCATGTAAGAGAACTCCTGCGGGGCATAATTCCGGCACACCGATGATGGTGATATAACCTCTGCAGGTGCGAGCGTTGTTAAATAAAACATAATTTATTTGTTATTAGAACGACACCATTTTTAAGTTCACAAATACTATTAATTAATTTTTAGTTTGCTCATTATCTAGATGCGAAGCAGAAACAGATGAAATCAAATGTCTATCAAGATTAAGCAAACTAACACTTCAATATTATTCATTTATGCAGTGATAAGAGAAGTTGTGTAACAAATACAAAGGACAAATCGTGAACTGAATACAGTTTATTAAATTAATAACTATAGGATTGATATAATTCTGAAAAAAAAAGTTTTAATTTTAATTTTTATATTCGTGTGGAGTGGGGGACACAGGTATGCATGAGATAATTTTGATTGTGCTACTAAAGCCCCTTGAGTCTTGGTGTTGCCTAAACCCCAAGAGACACCGCTATAAGGAAGAACATGCTGTTTTATCGTCGTTGAAATCGACATGTTTTCACACATTTGAACATAGAAGCTATCAAAAAATGTCTACAAACTAATTTCAAGAATTAAGAAGAATTGCCCGTTCAATATGTTATGAACATGCAATAATTTAACGTGTATATTTCTCAAAGCAAAAGTCTTACATTCCTAGAGGTAAATAATCTTAAACCCCCAGTTTCCTGCTACTGCAATGCGGACCAGGAATATTTCTGGAGTAATAGTTCATGCTAATTCAATCATTTGACGTAATAAAGAAGATGAAAGTCGCAAGGCCTTACCTTGTTGGCATCATTAATTCCACTGTCTGTTATCCTGATGTTAGTTAAAGGGTCCCACCCCATGGGCTGCATGTCACTGTTGGCGTCGATGCCTTCCCACTGCATGGGCTCCTGTTGTTCCTAGAAAATTTCAGAAATGTGGAATAATAAATGTTAAAATTTTAATCGACGATGGTGAAGTTTTAAAGACTATAAACGGCGTAATTTGTCTCACTTTAGAACAAAAGTAAAGTGATGTGTCCCATGATTTAGATTGACGCAATTAGGCCTACATTAGACTAGTCTTACCTAAATGAGAGGATTCTATGGAAGATTTAGAGTTCACTTTGTCTCAAAATGTTCTCTGTCGCAAGCATAGACAAACAACAGAAGTCGCAAGCAGATCTCTCTGTAAACTTACAATACTGCAAGTAACTTCGATAATAATCGAATCAGTGAATTACTTGAAAATTCCTGGAATTGTTTCGAAAGTTATGAAAGACTTGTAAAAGCCGCCTAAAATTTTTAATTTAATTTAATACAGCTAGTGACAATCAGCATAGATGGACTAGGGAAAGAGACTCGTCTGCATAACCTATATTTTATTTCCACGCTCTCGGAGGCAGTGCCGAAAATGCAGTACAGACAGTGCAACTTTCTACATTCGAATGTGACCCAAACAATTGATCAGACCAAGTGGGCTGGAAGTAGTTATGAAATCCAACATATTTCAATTTCTGTCAATGTTGAGACCGCTTCGATAATAAAAGCACCAAAAAGGAAAGATGAGTTCGTGTCAATTTAGCCGTTATTAATTGAGGGGTCTATGATTAGTTCGTGCGCAGGGGCATATACTGGTTAAAGGGTTTGGGCTACCGCTGACCCTATTATTACACAAAATATATCTAACAATTACTTTAATTTTAATTACTATGGTAAAACTAATAATACAAAATTATTACATTATGTTATATTATAAACTTTTTCTTTTGTAATTTCCTTGGGCTACCGCCGGTAGTCCCGGTAGCCCGCAAAATACGCCCCTGGTTCGTGGCCACCTGTAAGACCTCTGATATTGTGAGTTCGTAACGTTGGTTAAATATTATTGACAGTTCGAAGCAATTGTTCATTCATACAATATACAGCATTTCTATTAAATTAGAGACAGATGAAGATTTTCGTAACAGTTACTTGAATTTGAATTAGATTTAATAACAACTACGAGTATGAACATACTGTAATACATTATGCCAGTCTTTCTCAAACTTTTTTCCATTTCGGATCACTCTTAACGTAGTGTACAAACTTGGAATTCTTGTAGTCCATTTTTATTACTATTATTATTATTATTACTATTATTATTATTATTATTATTATTATTATTATTATTATTCATTTAATGAGGTGGGTGTAACTGTAGAATTGAAACTATGTTAATAATGCACATACACTCTCAAAAACTTGCATTTTCAATTCGGTTTAAAGTGCACATTCGCTATAATCAGTAGGCCTACTATGAACTTGTATAAGATTTTTAAAAGAGTAAAAAAATAATAACTTAATAAAAAATAATCTTTAGTATACAAATGTTAATATGTTTTAATAGTAATTAACAATAATTCACACACGTAATTATATAAAATCTAGTACTTAATTATTGTTCTGTTGAGTGGGATGAATATTGTGACAGCGACGTGAGATTCGAACTCACGACCAGCGTCCCGCGAGAGAGCATATCGCGCGGGCTTCACGGGGAAAGGGGAAAGGGGCCTACACGCGAGGGGAGGCTGCGCGCGCAGCTGCTACTTAACGCAGTGAATGTGGAACGACCTTCCCGACTATTCCAGAAATCCGTCGAAGTGGAAGACTCGCGAATTTTCGAGGCTACGTCGCTGTGGTTATAAATTACGGTCGCGAAGGAACGACAGCAGTTTTAGAGTTTTCAGTTATTCAGTCAGTGAGTAAGCCAGAGCAAGCAAGCCAGTCAAGCCAACCGGAGTTCGACTCGAGTGTGCGTCCGCATCTGAGTCAGCATCCGAAGGCCTGGGTTCGAGTGCAGTGGATCGCAGTTGGAGGGACCTGAGTTCGAGTGCAGTGGACCGCGGTTGGAGGGACCCGAGTTCGAGTACAGTGAACTGTCTCTGAAGGTCTGTGGTTCGAGATACTGTGGACTCGAGTGACTGAGATAGAAGAACTGTGAACTGAGAACTGATAGTTCTGATTTGTAAATAGTGCTTTGTAAATATTAGTTAAGATTAACAGTTCATTGTTGTTCGTACTAGTCCAAGTAAATTGTCATTGTCGTCGGTGGAGTGCTATAACGAATACTGTGTTGAGTGAAAATCCAATTGTTGACGAGAGCGTTTAAGGCGAATTGTAGAAAGGAATTATTGTTGTGGCGAATAAATTACATTGTTGTAACTAATAAAATTCACACTGGTGTCAGAAGTGGGATATTATCGACAATGGAGAACCTACAGCAGATCCTGCAAGCCATCGCAGAAATGAACAAGCACATCAGTGAGGTTAAGAACGACATAAGTGATGTTAAAACGGAGATGAAAAGTGACATAAGTGAAGTGAAAGGCGACATAAGCGGAGTGAAAGGCGACATAAGCGGAGTGAAAGGCGACATAAGCGGAGTGAAAGATGACGTCACTTCGCAAATTGAAAGCGTTTCAGCCCACGTAGATGGAATTGTCGCCATCGTGAAAGACGAACTCAAAGCCGATCTTGACAACCTAAACAAGAATTTTACAACTATAAACGAGACAGTAACCGAACTGAGACAGGAGGTAGACCATTTCGATGGCAAAATCCGTGATCTCGAGCGTCGTCAAGAGCAGACGACCGAGTTGCTGGACAAGACGAGTGAGATGATGGATAAACACGCTGAGGAAAACAAGCACATTCTCGCGTTGGTGGATCGCCAGGCTAGAGAACATAAACAGATAGTTGCCGAGGAGGTTCGACGTGCCATGCAAGAAGCAGCCACAGAGTTGAGGACTCCATATAGTGCCCCTGTGGAACCATCGGCTTCAGCCAGACATCACAACGTCAAGACGCCGAAGTTCGACGGTACGACGTCTTGGGCAATATTCCGTCGCCAGTTCGAGGCCATCGCAGAGCACAATGGGTGGACGCCAGCAGAGAAAACTACTCAGCTGCTGGCCGCGCTTCAGGGACAGGCATCGGAGATTCTTCACAGCGTTCCAGAAGACGGGACAGCTGCTGAGATAATGGCGGCCTTGGAGGGACGTTATGGTGACCATCAACTTGCGGCAGCATTCAGGACCCAACTGAAAACGAGGGTCCAACAGTCAGGAGAGTCCCTGCAAGAATTCGGGATGGCGGTGGAACAACTTGCCCATAAGGCCCTCAGGGGCCTACCTAATGACTTCATCGCTGGAGAGGCGGCCTACACCTTCGGCAGCGGAGTTCGAGACCCCGAAATCAGACAACAGCTACTCCTGGCAGAGCATCGTACCATCAACGCAGCTCTGGCGGCGGCCCTCAGGATGGAGGCGGCCAAGTCGGCGGCGGGAGTCTCAGCACCGCACTGGATCAGGAGCGTCACGGCGACGGATGCTGGGGGGCGCCAACCGAAGCCACCCGAGCGGCAGTCAACGGAGCGGCGGAGACGACGGGCGCCCACCTGCTGGTCCTGTGGCAAACCGGGACACTTGAGAAGGGACTGTGACCAATCCGGCCACAAGCAGGAGAGAGAGGTGGCCGACGCCGAGGAGCGCCAGCAGTCAACGGAGCGGCGGAGACGACGGGCGCCCACCTGCTGGTCCTGCGGCAGACCGGGACATCTGAGAAGGGACTGTGACCGATCTGGCCACAAGCAGGAGAGAGAGGTGGCCGACGTCGAGGAGCGCCAACAGTCAACGGAGCGGCGGAGACGACGGGCGCCCACCTGCTGGTCCTGCGGGAGACCGGGACACCTAAGGAGGGACTGCGACCGCTCTGGCCACCGGCCGGAGAGAGAGGTGGCTGACACCGAGAGGAGTCAACAGTCGCCTGAGCAACGGGGACGACGGGTGCCCACCTGCTGGTCCTGCGGTGAACCTGGGCACCTGCGGAGGAGTTGCGACCGACCTGGCAACAGTCAGGAGAGAGAGAGGGGGCCGATGCTAGGAGGAGCACGTCGGCGCCATCATCACCGTCCCCTCGGCTTGTCCTGAAACCGGTCGACAGAAGATGCGACGATGGGCTGATTGCTGAAGGACGGATAAGAGGCCGTCCATGCAGAGTACTGGTGGACACCGGGGCGATGCTCACTATCGCCAGACCAGACGTCGTGCGTGGCCTACCTGGGAGGACGCCGCTGCGCCAATACGAGCTACGGACTACTTCAGGCGAGAGCTTGCCCATCCAGAGAGAGGTCTTCCTGGACCTGACCTTGGGGAAGAAGAAACTGGAGATGTGGGTGTTCGTAAAAAAAAATAACTTAATAAAAAATAATCTTTAGTATACAAATGTTAATATGTTTTAATAGTAATTAACAATAATTCACACACGTAATTATATAAAATCTAGTACTTAATTATTGTTCTGTTGAGTGGGATGAATATTGTGACAGCGACGTGAGATTCGAACTCACGACCAGCGTCCCGCGAGAGAGCATATCGCGCGGGCTTCACGGGGAAAGGGGAAAGGGGCCTACACGCGAGGGGAGGCTGCGCGCGCAGCTGCTACTTAACGCAGTGAATGTGGAACGACCTTCCCGACTATTCCAGAAATCCGTCGAAGTGGAAGACTCGCGAATTTTCGAGGCTACGTCGCTGTGGTTATAAATTACGATCGCGAAGGAACGACAGCAGTTTTAGAGTTTTCAGTTATTCAGTCAGTGAGTAAGCCAGAGCAAGCTAACCGGAGTTCGACTCGAGTGTGCGTCCGCATCTGAGTCAGCATCCGAAGGCCTGGGTTCGAGTGCAGTGGATCGCAGTTGGAGGGACCTGAGTTCGAGTGCAGTGGACCGCGGTTGGAGGGACCCGAGTTCGAGTACAGTGAACTGTCTCTGAAGGTCTGTGGTTCGAGATACTGTGGACTCGAGTGACTGAGATAGAAGAACTGTGAACTGATAGTTCTGATTTGTAAATAGTGCTTTGTAAATATTAGTTAAGATTAACAGTTCATTGCTGTTCGTACTAGTCCAAGTAAATTGTCATTGTCGTCGGTGGAGTGCTATAACGAATACTGTGTTGAGTGAAAATCCAATTGTTGACGAGAGCGTTTAAGGCGAATTGTAGAAAGGAATTATTGTTGTGGCGAATAAATTACATTGTTGTAACTAATAAAATTCACAATATGTTACTTTTTAAAGGCATAATTATCTGGTTTTAGGGCAGAAAGCTGTAGATTATTTCTATGATTTGTTTTCATGGATAAATACACAGAGAATCCAGATATGAAGTGATAAATATTATATTTATTTTTAGATATTCAATAGTAATAATTATGAAATATAATAATGATTAATATTTTGGGGTCGGGCGCAGAAATTTGTTATCATTATTTTACACTAAACCTTGTTTTTAAATTAAGACTAGTACACTGTCTGACATCATGTTTTTATTGATTCGTATTTTCGTGACTTCATATACCTACCTTTTTGCAGTAATCTCCAAATTTGAAATACTACTTAAATAGTCTACAATTACAGAATTCCAAACTTTCAGAAGAGCTGCATTATACGATTTATTTTGTTTATGTTTATTGATAAAAAAGGATGGTCATAAAGTAATCTAATGTATTAAAACCATAAAACTTCCTTGTCCTCAGTATTTTTTAAATTGCGTCGCACGATCGGTAGTGTTTTTAAATGTGCCTGTCCAGTCGAGGCTTAATTATCAGCCTACAATATACACATTTATTCTTAGAATCGCTATTGACGCTATGAAACGTAAATGTTTATATGCCCTACTTATTGTTGCAGTTTTCAAGCAAGAATCATAATAAAACTTAGAAAGCTTACCTCAGTGGGAAAGATTCATCCTGGTTATCCCATGGGACTCGAACCGAGCTCCTCAATACACATACTGTACATGAAACGCTATCTTTGCTTGTTTTAATTGAAATAAAGAATCATAATGGCGGTCCAATATGTCATTTGCTTTGTTGAAGATGGCATTGTTACGCATTGAGCAATGAATTCCATAGAGAATGAAAAAATGGAACTAGCATCAATAAGTAGAAGCTCTGCCTGCTGGAATGCATCTTATGGCACATCTTACGATGAGATCTAGCAGACAGTGGTAGAAGTTTTAGAAAAGAAAATTGATAGTAGACTACTTAGGTTGAGAACTTTCGACTTTATTTTAAATGTAGTCGACCAGCCACAAGGGAATTTAAATATTGTCGTTTTGTTTAGGTGAGATGTTTGGACTTTTTCCGTTGCTGGTTGTCACAATCAAAAAATTAAGACACAACGTTTCGAAGGGTGGTTCTCCCTTCGTCTTCAGGTGGAAAGAAGGAGAGAAGAGAAAAAAACCTATTGTTGGGATCGTTACGTACAGCTATTCTGTATGACTGATCATCGATTCCTGGCTTCGGTGGAGATTATAATTAAGAAAGACCCGAAGTCATTAGCAGTATGTTGGCACTAAAACCAAACGGAATAAAGAAATGGGCGTGAGGTGGCTAAAAAATTAATTAAAGACACACAAAAGGAGGGGGTGGAGAACTGAAAAAATGAACTAGTGTTATGATACCACGATAGAAAATAATATAAAGATAAAAAGGAAAAAACTAGTAACAAAGGATAATAGTCGAAAATACAATAAATCAAAACACACACATCATACCTAACAACAAAAAACAACAATTGAAACAAATTAAACCTCACGCACCTAAATTAAATGCATTACCAAAAATTCACAAAGAAAATATACCAATCAGGCCTCTTATTAACTACAAGAATGCACCAGCATACAAATTAGCGAAATATATAGACAACATTATAAGAAATAGTATACAATTTGAAAACCCAACAACAATAATCAACACCACAGACCTAGTTAACAAAATAAAACACAAACCCATTCCACACAACACAACATTAACATCATTTGACATCGAAAACCTATATACAAACATACCAGTAACAGAAACACTTGAAATACTTCGAAAAATGCTTATCAAAAATAACATACCACAGACTCACATTCACGAAATTATACACATTACAGAAATTATTACTAAACAAAATTATTTCACATATAACAATAAATATTACACACAAACTGAAGGATTACCAATGGGTTCACCTATATCAAGTATATTAGCTGAAATCTTTATTCATAATATAGAACAAACACACATACTAAACACTGACAAGAACAAACACGCAGAGAGAATAATGTACTGGCATCGATATGTAGATGACATAATAGTCCTATATAATGGAAACAAAAGACAAATAGAAAACCTACATCAACAACTCAACAAAATACATCCCAAATTAAAGTATACAATAGAAACGGAACATAACCAAGCTATAAACTTCTTAGACATCACCATAACCAAAACAAATAAGACACGAATTCAAAATATACAGGAAACCCACTACAACCACAACACATATACACAATTCATCAAATCATCCCATACAACATAAACATGCAGCTTTCCGTACAATGACACACAGATTAATTAACATACCAATGAACAATGACAACAATACTGAAGAAATAAACACAATAAAATATATAGCACAAGACAATGGGTATAACTCTAACATGATAGATACACTAATAAAAAAGACAAAACAAAAATAGAACAAACCAACACAAACACCACGCGAGAATAAATACATAACATTAACATATCACAATACCAATACTCACAAAATTGCAACTTCATTCAGAAAACTAAAATACAAGATAGCATACAAAACAAATAATACAACACAGAAATACCTAAATAATCATATTAAACATTCAAATAAATATAATTCAAGCCGTATAAGAAGGTATGAATATACGTCACATGGCCTGCATCTGAATGGTAGAGGCAAGGAGCACCTTTCGGTTCTTATTGCTAATAGCATCAGAGACAGCCATGTTAAAAAGCAGAGTTGTAATGTTCCTGTGTTAGTTAATGCTAGGGCTTCTCCTTTTTTAGGTTAAACCTCCCACCAGTAAGGTGTTTGAAACAAGTTCAACTAAATTGTAAATGCTCTGATGTTTCTAGTAATGAACACAGTAACTTCACTATTTTTCATCAAAATATTAGGGGATTAAAACAAAAAACTGATGAATTGATCACTTCTTTAGGAACTCAAAATCATAAACCTCAGATATTATGTACAACTGAACATCATATGAAGCAACAGGAAATACTACAACTGTCTTTACATGGATATGTATTAGGTTCTCATTTCTGTAGACATGTCTTCCAAAAAGGGGGTGCCTGTATTTTTATCAGAGAGGATCTATTATTTAGTAAAATTGATATATCTGATTTTTGTCTTGAACAAGATATTGAAATCTGTGGAATACAAATTCGTTATGAGATATCAGATTTAATTATCTTATGTGTTTATAGGGCGCCAATGGGAGATTATAAGAAATTTACAACTTAGATTCATTATTGAAAAGACTTTATAAACCACATACCGAATTTGTAATCTGCGGTGACATAAACATAGATTACCTATCAGAAAGCTCACGTAAAAGAAAATTAAACTCACTTCTTGAAACTTATAATCCTAGTCACACAGTAAGTTTTCCAACCAGAATACAAGCTGGAAGTAGTACAGCCATTGATAATATATTTATAGATAAAAGTAGATTGAATTCCTATTCAACAGTACCATTAGTCAATGGCCTGTCTGATCACGATGCACAAATTCTAAGTGTTTTCAATATGAGTGAAAAATTCCAAAGTGTTAATCTAAAAATAAAAAAAAGGATTATAAATGCTGAATCTCTTCATCATTTAAATACATGTCTACAAAATGAATCTTGGGAAAATGTATATAGTACCGATACCATTGATATTAATACTAAATTTAATGCATTTTTCACTACATTTACGAATTATTTCAATGAATGTTTTCCAGTCAAGGTGGTGAAAAAATGTAAAAGTAAAAACATGTGGATAACTCAGGGAATTAAAATATCATGTGCTACAAAAAGGAATCTATATTTAATGAGTAGGAATAGTGATGATCCTCATGTTCTTAATTACTACAAGAATTACTGTAAAACATTGACAAAAGTTATAAAAGATGCAAAGAAAATGTATCTTAATGAAAAAATACAAAATTCAGATAATAAGATTAAAACTATTTGGGATATTATTAAAAATGAAACTAATCGATATTCAAAGAATGAAAATATTACTTGCATTAAAATCAATGATAGTAAAATAAATAACCCAAAATCAATTGCAAATCATTTTAACGACTTCTATATAAATATTATTCAGAACTTGAACATTCAAGATTGTGCAGAAGATGCTGCAATTGGTTACCTAACTGATGCATTTAACACTGAGTTTTTAGGTCTCAAATTTATTCTCACTACCGCAGCAGAAATCATGTATGTGATAAAACAACTAAAAACAAAATATTCCTCTGGATATAATGAAATTCCAAGTAAAGTTCTGAAAGCTTGTTCTGAAATATTATCCCCTCCATTAAGCTATCTATGCAATTTGTCAATGCAATGTGGTATTTTTCCAGAAAGACTCAAATATTCAATAGTAAAACCAATATACAAAAAGGGAGATAAATGTACTATTGCTAATTACAGACCCATATCATTATTAACAACATTCTCAAAAGTGTTTGAGAAAGTTATGTATAATAGATTATATCATTACCTGGAGTCCAACAATATATTAGTTTTAGAACAGTTTGGATTTAGAAAACAAAAATCGACAGAGAATGCTGCGTTTAGTTTGGTGGATGAAATACTTAATTCATTAAATTAGAAACTACATGTAGGTGGGATTTTTTGTGACTTGGCTAAAGCATTTGATTGTGTATACCAAAGTATATTAGTAAAAAAATTGAAGTTTTATGGTATTAAAGATGAGATGTTGGGTTGGTTTACATCGTACTTATCAAATAGAAAACAAAAAGTAGAAATAAATGTACCAAATAGTCATAAAGTTACTTATTCAGAACTTAGAAATATTAAACATGGTGTTCCGCAAGGAGTCAATTTTAGGTCCATTGTTGTTTCTAGTTTATATTAATGATTTAGCCTTGACTATAAACAATTCATCCCATGTAATTTTATTTGAAGATGATACAAGTGTAATTATTTCAAGCAAACAATACGATCATTTTATAAACACTTCTAATACAGTGCTGAATCTAATGAATGAATGGTTCCATGCAACTAGCACTTAATGTTGATAAAACCAGTGCAGTCAAATTTAGTACACACAATAGTGCTCAGGTTTCCTACAGTATTCGATTAAATGGAACTCATCTCAAAGAATCTATAAGCACAAAGTTTTTTGTTTTATTATTGGATAATCACTTGAACTGGAAAACGCATATAGAATGTATTACTCGTAAATTGAGCTCTGCCTGTTATGCATTAAGATCCTTATCTACTATTGGTGATATAAACTTACTTAAAATGTCATACTTTGCATATTTTCATTCTGTAATGAAATATGAATTAATATTCTGGGGTAACTCGTCTGAAGCTAAACACGTTTTTGTTTTACAAAAGAAAGCTATAAGAATAATGGCCGGTGTGCATAAAAGGACCTCATGTAAAAATATTTTCCGAAACTTAGAAATCTTGACTTTACCTTGTGAATACATTCTTTCCCTAATGATGCTGTTCATTAAGAACCAAGATAAATTCAGTACTAATCAAGACATTCATCATTTTAATACAAGACATAAATCAGATCTTCATCTACCCTCTGTTAGTCTAAGCTGTTTTAAAAAAGAAGTTCGCTATTCATGTATAACAGTCTTCAATGCACTGCCTAATTATCTTAAAGATTTGAAGAACCACGAGAAAATGTTCAGAAAAGAATTAACCAAATTTCTACATACTCATACCTTCTACACAATTGATGAATTGTTTATGCTTGTGAATTGAATTATTCTACTTAAATGACATGTACAATTTTATATAGCTCAACTAAAATATGTTTTTATATTGACTTAATCTGTTTACTATGTATTGTATTTTTTTTGTTTAGCATAACTGATGAATTGTATGTACCGTAATTTGAATAGTATACTGTATAGGTCAACTGATGAATTGTTTAAGCTTATAAATTGAATTAATCTACTTCATATGAATTGTACAATTTTGTATAGCTTGACGAAAATAAGTTTGTAAATTGAACTAATTTGATTGTATATGTTTGTATAGTTTGGCTGATGAATTGTATATGCTTTTAAAATGATTACTAGTCTGTTTAGCTCTACTGATGAATTGTATATAGGCCTACTGTAAATTGAATGGTAATATGTATAGCTCAACTGATGAATTGTTTATGATTATAAATTGAATTAATCTACTTCATATTAATTGCACAAATTTGTATAGCTTAATGAAAGTATGCTACTTTGTATTGTATATATTTGTATAGTTTTGGCCGATGAATTGTATATGCTTTAAATTGAATAGTAATCTATATAGCTCTACTGATAAATTGTCTGTGTTTGTAATTTGAAGTAGTTTGCATAATATGTACTATCAATTTCTGTATATCACAACTGGTTCAATTGTTTATGCCTTAAATTTAATTAACTTATTTGTTTTGTGTTATACATATAGCTCAACTTATGAATGATCGTTTGCGTTTGTAAATTTAATAATCTGATTGGCTATGTATTGTATACTTTTAGTAGAGCCATCGATGTAGCTCAGTCGGCAGACTCGCTGGGCTGCTGATCCAGAGCTGCGTTCGGGCTTGGGTTGGATCCCCCTTTGGTCTTTGGTTTCTTCCGAGGTTTTCCCCAGCCGTGGGGCTGAAGCCGGATGGTCTATGGCATCAACACCTTTGATTTGATTACGCCCCTTTGATTTGATTACGTGGTTGGGTTTTTCCGAGGTTTCCCCCATCAAAAGGCAAATGCCAGGTAATATTTTGGCGAATCCTCGGACCTCATCTCATCTCACTACATCTCGCCAAAAAAAAAAAAAAAAAAAAAAAAAGTAAAAAATTGCACAAAATTGTAAAAATTGTAGAAAATTACTAAATTGTAAAACTATAAAAATTTGTAAAAATAGTAATTGTAATATTGTAAAATGTTGACTTGTTCCACATCTTAAAGCTTCATTGCTCATGTAAGATCTATGAATAAAATAAATGAATGAATGAATGAATGAATGAATGAATGAATGAATGAATGAATGAATGAATGACTGAAGTATACAAATTAAAATGCAATAGTTGCCCACATTTTTACATAGGACAGACAGAAAGATCCTTTTACACAAGATACAATGAACATATTAAAGCTATAACCAAACCCTACATCACATCAAATTATGCAGACCACATTATCAACAATAATCATGACTACAATAATATAGAAACAGATATGGAAATTTTACACATCACACCAAAATGTTCACAGTTAAACATCCTAGAACAGTACGAAATATATAAGAATACAATAGCATACCCACAATATATACTTAACACATAATTGAAGTTCAATACACACATTATTCGACGTCATAATACATCATAACACACAAACAGCCAGCTCCCACCATAGGAACAACACACCCCCACCCCTACCATCGACAAATGCACATCGCAGAGTCAAGATCACCAGTGGTTCAAGAGACACTGAGGATGACGTGACATAGCGTCGAAACGGGCCGTCTGTCGAAGGTATATACTTTTTTTAACAATTTTAACACTTTCTAACGTATGACTAAGTAAGTTTTATGTATTCAATAAAATGTTTTTCGCCCTTTAAAATTGTCCCTCTTCAGTCGTGTTCGAACCTGCAAATCTGGGATCCAATGGCTACAGTATAACGACCTTGGGAACTTGTGTCCACGGAGTGGTGGGCTACATAGCAGTACTCGGCTGTCTGACCTGGAACTGCGATTCAGCAGCAAGAATGTAGTCTAGCAGCGGCGGACGCAGGATTTTTTCGGGGAGGGATTTGAGGAGATAGTAAAAACGGAGTAATGAGAAATAAGTTTATATACTCACAATTTGTTTCCGAGTAACAAACTTTTACAAGTTAGCCTGAGTAGCGCGGTCGGTATAGCCTTCTGTGCTCGAAGTTGCGGGTTCTACCCCAATCCAGCTCGATGGCATTTAAGTGTGTTTAAATGCGACAGGCCTCATATCAGTCGATTTACTGGCATGTAAAAGAAGTCCTGAGGGAAAAAATTCCAGCACACCGGGACGCTGATATAACCTCGGCAATTGCGAGCGTTGTTAAATAAAGCATAATTTTTTTAATTCTAACATTTACAATGACTGCAATACAAAAACAATGACAGAATGACATTTACAGAAGAAGGCGACGAGGCTTCCTAGACATTTCATCCAGTACTTCATGAGCTTTTACTTCTACATTTTTATGTATATACATCAAGGCCAGTCCATTTAATCTGTCTGCTCCCATCGTGCTCCTCAAGTAAGTCTTCAAATACCGCAATGTTGAGAACGACCGTTCTGGTGTTGCTGTAGTTGCAGGCAACGTGCAGCAAAGTTTCAGCGCCTTGTGAGTGCAGGGAAAAATAATTTCATTGTACCTGTTCAAAGGTGATATAAAATCAGTAGGTATTAGGTGAAGATTTTTCTGATCAAGGAAATTTGTTCTCCACATCTTCAATTCATTGAAGAAAGACTCTGGTGATGCATCAACATCATTGGACCACTGATTTACTATAGCCTCAACAGTAGTTTCTAAATCTTCATCTGATGCTCGCACTATGTTCTTAGGCAGAAATGTTTGTATGGACTTTAGGATTCCCTTATGATTTAAAAACCTGTCCTTGAGCTGACTAATGAAATAGTCTAAGAAGAGAAGGAAAATTAAAAGCTTAAAATACTCTTCATGACTCTCTGTCTTGAAGTAAGAACGCTGTATTTGTCTTCCTGCAGTTTTTGGAATTTAACATTTTAGCAAAGAGAATTTACGTGGAAAACTATCTAATTCCTATGTACATTCACGAATTAAAATTAATATTATTTTTGTTTCTTGTTTCGTATTTTTCTCAAAATTTCGGGAGGGGATATAGCCCCTTAAACCTCCCCCTTGCATCCACCCCTGTAGTCTAGTGCCGGACCGAAGACGAGTCCTCCACCTCTAGCTGTTTAGTGGACAGCACGATCAATTTCACGCCACGATGCGCCGCCATTCTTGAAAAACACGTCTCTTGATCCGTTAGAATTCCTAAGTCGTTCCGGATGGCACGTTCCGTGGAAAATCTCTGCAGGGAGTGGAGCATGACTGTCCATCTCGCAAGAAGAATAGCTTATCTGCTCACATACAATAGTCGTAGGTGCCGAATCTTAGTTTATGATATATAACTACAACGTCTTTGGTTTATTGCTGTATGATGAACTCATCTTTCCGACGACTTGGGAAGTCGATGTCAGTCATTTGCTTAACGCGAGTCTTTAGTCAAGTGTGAACTTCTATCACATTAGAATTCTTCTGCCATGATTCAATTGACAGTATGTTCACTAAAGTCTAGCAGACACGGGTTCAATCCTCATCAGGGAGTGGTTCTATTTGTGAATGTCTAATGTAAGTTTAAAATTATTATTGTTATTATTATTATTATTATTATTATTATTATTATTATTATTATTATTATTATTATTATTGGAGGGCGGATGTTGATGAAAAGTCATCTTCTCATTTTCACATTAGGGCGATGCCTATTAATATAGAAATCCTTACTATGTTAATATTAACATAAAAAAGTAATTTCTTATATTACATTTTTTTACATTTTTAACTAACAGGTCATTTTTATATTTTTTCGGCATTTTTTGGTCATTTTTAATACTTTGAAGAACTTTGAGATAATTTGGAATACATTTTACTTTCTTCTTTACCGATAGGTCTGTTATATCATTTTCTAATCAAATAGATCAGTAGCAATTACCTACTGAATAAGTGAATAACAATGGAGTTTGAGTTTTATAGTTTGGAACAGACTCTACAGTCCATCCCTCATTCCACTGAAGGCTTCACCTCACACCACGGAAGTAATATCAAATGCTTGATAGCAGCTTAGTTTAAGTGAGGACTTGACCGCTATTGTTCTTTTGTCGGTACGAGGGTGTCTTTAGAATTTATGTTTGGAACGGGGGAAACTTTCACCATGTCCTGAACAAGACGTTGTGTCCTCAACATGGTTCGGAAGGGATGTCTACTGTAGTAGACAGTATTTTTAAAACAAAGATTGCAAGAATGCATGCTGCGCCACAATTTGTTTCGTCATTCACACTCCTTCATCTGGAAGATCTGGTAACAAAAGTGAAGTGCGGAAGGAGGAGAAGACAGAATGAAGGCACTGACATGGACCACCCCTGATTGAAACACAGTGTAAATCCTCATTAAAATCTATAGTTTTCCCTTGAAACCTTCATTTTGTAGCATGTTCTTTTCCTTTATCTTAGCCAAATTGCAGGAAGTTGCGTCCTCTCTCCGAGATTTTCAGGGCAGTCATTGAAACAAGGTGACTAATTTTTAAGAAGTTGTGGTGCGAGTACGGTGAATAATATTTAAATGTCATTTTCTTTTAATTTTATGTCATTTTTCCATTAGTTGAAGGGCATTTTAATGATCATTTTATGTAAATTTTGAGGTCATCAACATCCGCCCCCTAATTATCATTATTATTATTATTATTATTATTACTATTATTACGCCGAGCAAAGTCCTTTCGTTGCTTTGAATGCGGGTCTAATGAAAATTTGAAGAAAACAATAATAAAGTAATTCTTAAACAAGTACTTGTGGCTTAAAGAATCCTTCTGCAGTTTTCGCTTTTAAGTGACAGAGCTATTCAGTACGTTCTAGTTTTTTCAAGTGGATCCGAACGATATGAACCGTGCTGATAGTAGATTCAACAATATTTTGACGAGAAAATCTCACAATACATGTAACCTAAGAAAAACAGGTTTTAATTCAATTCTAATGCTGTTTGTAGTTCTTTAATCCCCGAACTTTTAAAGTTCTATCGAGTTTCGTATATGGAAGCTCTAAAATATATATCGATATCGAGTTTCGAGAAATTGTGGTGCCGACCCATCTCTAATAATAATAATAATAATAATAATAATAATAATAATAATAATAATAATAATAATAATAATAATAATAATACTGTAATAAGCCTCATCCTGTATAGGGCAGAGAGCTGGACGATGCTGAAGAAATATTTTGATGAGTCAATTACGGTTGAAATGGACTTCTGGAGAAAATCAGCAGGAAACCACTGCTAAAAATACATCAGGAATACTGAGATAAGGAGAAATCTGAAAATGAAGAGGATATAATGGTGGAAATTGAAAGAGGACGATTTAAGTGGTAGGTATGGACATTTATGCAGAATGGATGAGACATGTACTCCTAAGATGGTATATGAATGGAAGTTGGAGGGAAGAAGAAGACAACGACCACAGACTTACTGGAAACAGAATATGCAGCAACCTATGAGGAATATTGAGATCACAGAGGATGATGCTAAAGATAGAGATTGATGGAGGCAGTTAATAAATGGAAAAAAAGAGTGAAGCTTGTGTGGCTGTAATGTCATACTGTTCTGGTAGGAGAAGAACCTCTGTAGTGAGCAATATTCTCAATGCTTGCTCACTCGCTCGTTCGTTGGTTCCTTGGTTCGTTCGTTGGTCTGTTTTATTTACTTATTTACTTATTTTTATTTACTTATTTACTTACTTACCTAGTTATTTATTTATTTATTTATTTACTTATTTATTTATTTATATTTATGTGCTGGTCAACACCCATTGGCCAATTAAAATACAGTATATAGGTAATAATAATAACAATAATAATAATAATAATAGTAATAATAATAATAATAATAATAATAATAATAATAATAATAATAGACTAATATTGAAATTATCAAAAAACGAGAGGTTTTCAAACCAGAACACTCAAACTACAACTGTGGACATACGAGAATATTTTCGAAGATCATAAAATTCAGTACTTATATCGAGAAATAATGCAGTTAAATTTACAAACAACCGCTTCATCAAAGGGATGCCATTAAATGTTGCTGCACAAACAGTAGAGGCTTTCCAATTCTGTTAGGCCAGTGGTCGTCAGCACTCGCTGAAATGGGTAGAGTGCATGGAGGGTAAGGAACTCTGCTCCGTCGTGCACAAGGAACAGAGAGATAGCATACCCGCCAGCAGCGACGATTGCACGCTAGGTCAGTGTCTGTCCGCCGGTAAGAGACGCTAGCCCGAGAGTGCAGTGTTCTGATGATCGCTGTGTTAGGCTATGTACTAGGGCTATAGGTTGACGCGTTAAAGTAATTTAATCAAGTAATTATCTTGGAAGAGGGCAATTCAATGCAGATATTGCAAATCTCATATTATGTGGGGTTGGAGCAGTGCCAATCCGATATTGTAAGAAAGTAATGCAATCTAACATAACTGGGTTACAAAATCATATTAACAATGTGTGAAAGAACAACCTTCCTGATTCGTTTTCTTTATATCGTCGGTTTAGAAGCAAAACACATTAAGTAAAAAATATAACTTCTGAGAAAAAGGCGTATATAATGTGCACAATGCAGTCTATGTGTATAAACTTAGAATTGAACAATCATATACATATAAAGAGAACAACTTACTAAAAATAATACTTTGAGGATTCAGTTTTTCCAAGAACATACAAACGCCGTTTCTCAAAATTAATTAATATTTTTTACTTAAATTATTTTGCTTGTAAACCGACATTATCAAAGATTTATCCTAAATTACCCTATATTAAAAGAAATACATGAATATTAAAACAAGAGAATAATTTCGTCTTAGTTTCACA
Organism: Periplaneta americana; assembly: GCF_040183065.1. Taxonomy (NCBI): domain Eukaryota; kingdom Metazoa; phylum Arthropoda; class Insecta; order Blattodea; family Blattidae; genus Periplaneta; species Periplaneta americana. The sequence continues at coordinate 2,528,552 of NW_027185502.1, read as the reverse complement.
CTTATCGGTATTTGCATGATGTCAAATTACAAAATACTTTCAATGAATTGAGGCAACATAGCCTTATTGATCCTAAATCTTTAGGTTTAAACTCTGATATAAGTGTTTTAGATTATTGGAAATTTTTTTTTCTCTGCAAAATGCTGCAGACCATCAGGTGTTCCCGAATCTGAAGACTATTTTCTGTCTGCCATCGTCAAATGCATCAGTAGAGAGAGTTTTTAGCCAGCTAAAGCTAATAAAAACTCGTCACAGAAATCAGCTAAAAACAGACACGATGAGTGAAATTATGTGTACCAAAAATGGTGTTCAGGACTGTGTTAAATTTGAACCCGCAAAAAACTGTTACAGCAGAATTGGAAATAAGACTGATATAGTTCGATATTAATAGTAAAATAATGCTTTAATAAGCAATTTCTTTTTCTATATCAAAGCTTCTAGTTTTTTCATTATTACCCTAAAATTACCCTAAGAGTAAACTTATCTTAGAATTACTCTATGTAGTACAGAATTACCCTAAAAGTGGCAATACTGCTGTATTTATAGTATTTAAATCTAATTCCATCTAATAAAATACATATTTCGCATACATGGAATGAATTATATCATTATACAGGGTGGAAGGGAACCTATTGCACTAAATCAGAGTGGTAATAGATGAAGTCAATGCGAACCAGTTTTGTCAAATAAGTTTTTGATACGTCCAATAGTTTTGAGAATAAGAAATGTAAGATGTTGCAACGCTCCTTGAGGTCATTGCTACTCAGTATGGGTGGGTGAGTGTAACTGCAATCATCCACTCCGCAAGACTTGCGAGAGGAGAATGTAAACAAAAACGTCTCATCAAATACATTTCAATAAAATTACTGTAGATGAAAACAAAGTATTGAATCAATTAATTACGCAAATTGTTTTGTTTTTAGCATTCTTTATTACATGATAAAGGGTGGATAGAACAGAGAAAAATTCTCGAATTTTTCTCTGTTCTATCCATACTTAATCACATGGTAACGCAGAATTCCTGCACGGAAATATCATTATGTACTTCAGTACATCATAATAATATGATATGCGTAAGTAATCACTTAGTGATTCAAGATGGCGTTCATCCTATCGGATTCCGGCCACTTAGCCACTCGTAATGAGTGCACCTCTGTACACAGTGCGTTGGACATTATGCCACTGTCACATATTCTGTGACACAGTACATGAGGGTAGGCCACAAAAGGGAAAACTGAGAGGTAGAACTTAACTGAGACGGATTCGATCAGGCATCGGAACTATAATCCGGTGTGGCTTAGTAGATAAAGTGTCAGCACGTAAAACTGAAAACGCAGATTCGAGTCCTGGTGCCGGAGAGAATTTTTCTCTGTTCTATCCATCCTTTATCATGTGGTAACGCAGAATTTCTGCACGGAAATATCATACTGTTAGTGACTGGTAAATCCGACCCTAGAACTTGGAGAAGTTAGGGGTGAAAATAGCTCCCCACCCACCACACGCTTCAGTAGCGAGAGTTTGTCAGTCAGTTTATGGTTGTCAGGTGGTCAGGTCCTCAGTCTTGCCTGCCTGTGTGTTGTACGTGTTGAAAACATTTGGTTTGATGATCTTTCGCTTTTGCGTTCTGTAATATATTACTAGCTCTTTAGTTTTTGTTATAACAATTTAGTTTAGTTAGTGTGTTCTTCTTTATAATTGTTTCAAGTTTTTAGTTATAATAAATGTCGCCTTGGACTTACTCATTCGGTGTTAACATCCGACTCCCTCTGCCTAGTTTGAAAGCGGGAATCTGATTCCAATGCCAAGCCTGATTTGATAATTACTCATGATGACGGGTAATGAACTTCTTCGTTACTTTAGCCCTTTGTCCATTTCTTAATGATTCGAGGGAGTCTCGCTATCCTTCGGCAGGTCTTCGTACAAAACTTCTTTCTTTGTCTTGTTTTATCTCCGCCTTAACCGACTCAACAAGCCAACGAGATGTAAGGGATGACATCTCTCACAATACAGGACCATCGTGAAGACGTTACAGGACAAGTGCAAGACCTACCGAGTCCTGTGGCTTAGAGATAAATTTCACCCCACGTAAGGAATGGAACCACGGACTGCCTAGTTGTGAAGCACATGATGTCGTAACTGCGGATCCTACACTTCTTTCCTGTGAAAATTTATTGCTAGCTACTTTCACAACGCGACTTCTTAAAAGTATTATTTTATTCTATTTTTACAGCAAAGAGCTGGCTGGCACTTTCTCTTAATTTGCAGTTAGCTTATCGAAACAATTTTGAAATTACTGAAGAGTGTGATTAACTCGCAATTTATTAAAGGAGTATTTTAATTCATTTACAGCTGTTGAAAGGACTGCGACTGGATAGGCAAAACGTTTTCCCGTTACTAATTAAACTACATAATAGGGAACTAGTATTTACTATTTAGATGTAGTTATAGTCATTTTCAGAATACCCTCAGATCGCTTTAATGTGTATTTGCTATTTGATGTATTACATTTAGGACACTGCAGTCCTAAGTTTCCAATAATGTTTTAATTACCATTGGTCACAAATGTTTGATGAAATAGTTAATTTCGGCGAACTAATGCACGTAGTAATTTACCAGAAATCTTTTCAAACTTATTTTCCTTCTGATTTTGTTGTCAGAAATATGCAATGTGAATTCGTCCCTTTCTTGCAATATGTCATTTTGGTTAATGTTTGAATTTCGGCATTTCTCGTGTGATTTATCTAAGTGTATCCAATTGTTCATATAGTGCTGTTTTTTTTTTAAACAGCGCCCTTTTTTGTAACAGAAAATAAGCAAGTAATATGTAATAGTAAATAAAATATTTGAACAGGTTAATGTGTTCAGTTAATGGGGTGGCTGTTATCAAATACAACTAAAACGGTTTCTGAGGCTAATATAATTGAAGCAACAGCATTATGATTCACCGGTGAGTAATATGTTTTCTTTATCAATAGTAGCAGTAGCAGGGCTGTCTCTTCTCTACCCTCTACCTCGGTTTGTCACGTGTTTGTTGACAGCTAGCGGACTGTTAGAAGTGGAGTGGGTGAAATTCGTTACAGGGCCGGATTTACCAGTCACCAACAGTACGTACTTCGGTACATCAAAATAATATTCTTTATGACGCTATAACCACTTTAACTTTAAGTTTAGTGCCATGAAACTTAATCTAACATTCACTGTATCTATTTCCATTAAAGATTCCTTTGCATTAGATGTAAACTCAAAATAACATTATTACGAATACACATCCTATAACTCAATCTACATTCAAGTTATTATCTTTGAAGGAATTAAAAATAAATTAATTTAGAAAAGAAATTAAGTTTACAGTATTGTTAAATAATGTGTTAAGTGTTACGATAGTACAGTAATTTGATCGAAACGTATGTGATGAGACGTTTTTGTTTACATTCTCCTCTCGCAAGTCTTGGAGTTACACTCGTCCCCACTGCGGAGCAATGACCTCAAGGAGCGTTGAAACACGTTATGCTTCGTACTCCCAAAACTATTGACGGATCAAGAAAATTATCTGTCAAAACTGGTTCGCATGACTTGATCTATTACCTCTGTGAATATTGTAATAGGTTCCCTATGTATCTAGTTCCTTCTCATACATAGCACACAATTATTCTCCTTCTAAGAAGAGCATGTAGAAATTATCGTGAAAAATTAATTTACCAATATTTTATTTAAAGAGCTACTTTTAGTTACTTCGTCAAATATTTAAAAAGAAAGTACGTACTATTTCACACATTCTTATTTATTTAACCGCAATTTTCTGCCATAAGCAATGTTTGTAGGAAAGCCTGTAGCATTTCCCACGTATCAGGCCAATTAAGTCTGAGCACCGAATAGAGGCATCAGCACTGCTACTATCCGTGTGAAAGTCTCTTGTCCGTACCACGAAACTTTGAGGAAATGCATTAGGTTTCATGAACATCACATTCGTGTATATTTCATAACGTAAAAACTAGGAAACTTGGGAAGTTTACAGTCGCCAACGGAGCGACTGCGAGCTTCTCCTGTACAGCAACTCAGCGGAGCGCACAGCTGAATGAAATAACGAAATAGGTTTTGATTCATTCATAAAACATCAGAGTGGACGCACGCAGCATCCAACCGGAACAAATCTGTCACTCGGTAAATAATTTGTACATATTAAAGTAAAAGCTGCTGCCAGGAAGTCAAAAGGAGGATAGCAATGGCCAAGGAAGCTTTTAATAGAAAAAGGAGCATCTTCTGTCGACCTCTGGAAAACGAACTAAGGAAGAGACCAGTGAAGTGCTTTGTGTGGAGTGTAGCATTGACGGCAGAAACATAGACGTTACGACGAAGTGAAGAGAAGCAAATAGAAGCATTTGAAATGTGGATATGGAAAAGAATGGAAGGTTGAAGTGGCCAGACAGAATAAGAAATGAAGCTGTGTTGGAAAGAATGGATGAAGAAAGAATGATGCTGAAACTGATCAGGAAGAGGAAAAGCAATTGGTTGGGTCACTTGCTAAGAAGAAACTGCCTACTGGAGGATGCATTGGAATGAATGGTAAACGAGAAAAGTGTTCGGGGCAGAAGAAGATATCAGATGATTAAGATACATGGACATATTATGTGGAAACAAAGAGAAGGCAGAAAATAGAAAAGGTTAGAGAAAGCTGAGTCTGCAGTGAAAGACCTGTCCTTGGACAGAACACTATGAATGAATGAATGAATGAATGAATGAATGAAAGTACAATTTGAATATCGTAATTTTGTGATAGGCTATATTGTTGTAGTCATCTCTTGTCCCCAAGGTGTCACATTTGCCATCTTCAAAATAGTGTAAAATCTTCAATGCTTTGTGTAACGTAACACAATGTAGACCTTACTGATGAGCCCTACACCTCTTAGCTGAGAAAAATAATTATCTCCACCTCGTACAAGTGCACTTATATATTTACTGGATGTACCTTCTCTACAAACCTACATATTTAAATTGATTTTTTTAATTTTTAGTAGGTTATTTTACGACGTTTTATCGACAGCTTAGGTTATTTAGCTTCTGAATGAGATGAAAGTGATAATGCCGGTGAATTGAGTCCGGAGTCCAGCACCAATAGTCACCCAGCAAATGGTCATATTGGGTTGAGGGAAAATCCCGGATAAAACCTCAATCAGGTAACTTGCCCCGACCGGGAATCGAACCCGGGCCACCTGGTTTTGAGGCCAGACGCGCTAACCGTTACTCCACAGATGTGGACATATGGTCTTATATCGTTATATGGACACTGACACCGTTTATGAAAGAAATGTCCTGTAAATGATGTTTTACACGATAGTGTGGTTTTTCGTCGTTACTGCAAACGGCCGCACTTTCTTTTTATGAGAAGTTTTTGATTATTTCCACCTAATTTTCTTCTAATTTCATTCAAAATTCCTCAAAATTCCCCTTTTAGTCATCCATAATCTCTCCAATAAAACAACACTCTCTCTGAAAACGATTAATGTAACCAAAACTGCTTCCATTTTACCTACACTTTGAAAAGCTAAAAACCCAACAAAACAAATTTACAATTCTTGAACCAGGTGACAACCACGTAGATAAAGTGCAATTGTCTTTTGTAGGATTGCTTTTCAAGTACCGAAAGTCAAGAGTTGGTTTGTTTCTTCTCCTCGAATATTGTTACACAACATTCATCTCTTACGCATCACGTGCCGCTTGAAGGTACCTCTGCCTATCTGTCCGATAGGGCTGTGTAAGGTAGACAAAAATATTCTTTTAGATATGTCAATTCTGCTTTATAGCACTAATATCATGTTAATTCAAAATAGCATACTGCGCATCAGATAGCTCAGTGTAAAACAAAAAGTACATTAGCATATTAAAACATGATATCGTTCATATAAGGAGATTCCCTCAGATATAGAAAAATTGAACCAAGTTCAATTCTCAAAATTTCCCAATTCTATAACTTACAGAAAATCTTATTATAACCAAAATATAAATAGACTAAATTAGGATATTTTTAAACACACTTCCGTACAAATTTTTCTAGTTTTATGAGAGGAATATTGGTAAAGATTTCTTACTGAAACGAAACAAATATACAAAATATTTTAACTACTTATTGCACTATTTTTTTATTTAGGATCTTCATGAAAATTCTTCCTTGAGGGACACTAGGACTGAATTTTTGGCCAAAATAGTAAAAATAAACATTTTTGTTTCTTTCCATAAATAATTAATAATCCGTGGCGCTACAGCCCGTGAAGGGCCTAGACCGACCAGCCGGCTGCTGGCCTCACGTCCACATGCCGAAGCAGAGGTGGACGATCATCCAACCAGAATGGAGGTATCATGTGGTTAGCACGATGATCCCCCCAGCCGATATAGCTGGTATTCGCAACCGGATTTCACTACCTATCGTAGCTCCCCAAGTGCATCACGATGCTGGGTGGGCACCGGTCCCATACACTGGCCGAAATTTCATGAGAAAATTTCTTCCCCCATGAGGAATCGAACCAGCGCGCATTCCGTAACGCGAGTCCTAGGCGGGATGCCTTAGACCGTGACGCCACGGCACGGGACCCATAAATAATTATCTTATACAATTGTTTATATCCTCTGATTGAAGTTCTGGCTGATATGTATAGCCTATCTATTATCAGGCAGTACATCTCACTTGACGATATGTGTTAGAGGAAAAATAATTGTTTGTATGCATCTGAAGTCTGTCTAGTGTAATATGCAGCTAGTCGGCGATGTTTGCAATGGAGGGGAAAAGTAACTGACCACCCTACCCCATTATCTCCTGGTCTAGTTGCCTCAGTGCTTTGTTGGTGTCACTTGTGAGGTTCAAACCTGTCTTCGAACAGTTGACTAAACAACAACATAATTTGTTTAACATTCTGTCCTATATTCAATCCCCACCTACAAATTTTAAAGCTCTAGTGACCATTTTTAAGATGCTACGCGCAGCTCTCTTAAACCTACCACACCCACTAAAAATAAAGTTTTCTCAAAACTAGGGCTTTGGTCAACATAGAACGGCTATTATTTCAGGAGTTGCATAACTTAATGCGATCATTTATGTTGAAGGCTTCCGTTTGCTCCGATCTACATGAAACTTTGCAATAATACCAGCTTAGTCCAATACACAAAGCTGTGTATGGAATGAGTTCTTTACCGAAAACTTTTCATGACATGAATTTTTAACTTTAAAAAAATTAAAGAAAATTATTAAGCAAAAATTATTATTTGTAAGAAAATATTTATCTCGTGAACCAATTCTCAAATTTAAAAATCCATACGCAGTTTTCTTTATCATGGAATGTAAGTCCCTCACAGAAAATGTTTAAAAGCACAAACAATTCTGAAGCTGTCAGCTAGAACTATATTTTGAATTTACGCATAATTTGAAATTACTTACTTATTTACAAATGGCTTTTAAGGAACCCGCAGGTTCATTGCCGCCCTCACATAAGCCCGACATCGGTCTTTATTCTGCGCAAGATTAAGCCAGTCTCTATCTTCATATCCCACCTCCCTCAAATCCATTTTTATATTATCCATCCATCTACGTCTCCGCCTCCCCAAAAGTCTTATTCCCTTTGCCCTCCTAAATAACACTCTATATGCATTTCTGGATTCGCTCACACATGCTAAATGCTCTGCCCATCCCAAACATCTGGATTTAATATTCCTAAATACGTCAGGTGAAGAATACAATGCGTGCAGTTCTGTGTTGTGTAACTTTCTCCATTTTCCTGTAACTTCATTCCTCTTTGCCCCAAATATTTTCCTAAGAACCTTGTTCTCAAACACCCTTAATCTCTATTCCTCTCTCAAAGTGAGAGTCCAAGTTTCACAGCCATACAGAACAACTGGTAATATAACTTTTATAAATTCTAACTTCCTGATTTTTTGACAGCAGACTAGATGACAAAAGCTTTTCAACCGAATAATAACAGGCATTTCCCATATTTATTCTGCATTTAATTTCCTCCCAAGTATCATTTATATTTGTTACTGTTGCTCCAAGATATTTGAATTTTTCCACCTCCATTTCGTACATAATCATATACTTTTTTTTCTGAATTTACTTCCAAACCTATCTCTTTACTTTCTCAAGTAAAATTTCCGTGTTTTCCCTAATAGTTTCTGGATTTTATCCTAACATATTCACGTCATCCGCATAGACAAGAAGCTGATGTATCCCGTTCAATTCCAAACCCTCTCTGTTATCCTGAACTTTTCTAATGGCATATTCTAGAGCGAAGTTAAAAAGTAAAGGTGACAGTGCTTTAGCCCGCAGTGAATTGGAAAAGCATCGGACAGAAGCTGGTCTATACGGACTCTGCCGTAAGTTTCACTGAGGCACATTTTAATTAATCGAACTAGTTTCTTGGGAATACCAAATTCAATAAGAATATCATATAAAACTTCTCTCTTAACCGAGTCATATTTAATATTATTAAAATAAATGAAAATTAATGTCTATGGGCCATATTCATAGACATTCTTAGCACGGACTTCCGGTGTATGATCAGCGAACTAACGTTTTTCGTATTCATAAACCAGTGTTAGCAATATGATATGATATGAATCCTGTACAAGTAATCAGTCGATAGCCGGGGCTAGTTTAGCACGTTCGTAGCGCGGGCTAGCAAAATGTCTATGCATAGCACCCTTAGTAACTAATGAATAAAACTTGATGAAATTTGGTACTGTTATTTAAATATACAGACACAACAAACCTGCCGAATTTGAAATAAATTAATCAAAAACATTAAAAGCTTCAAAACTCAGTCCCAGTGTCCCTCAAACCTCCGTATTACTGCAGAACCTCTGAACAAAAACTCCAGTTTTATTTTGACTGCATGAAATCATGTAAAATAGCGCAAGATTTTAACGTTGAGGCTGATAAATAGAAAACAGACTTTAGAATAGATATGTGTCATCCTGATATCGCATTGGCGCACAGTTACACAGCACCCCCCCCCTCGTGGTGCGAGCAGCTGCAGTGCCGTGATAACTCGAGACTGCAGCACTGCAGCGGAATAAAGCCAGTCCTGTGCAGTCGTCGACCGCCCGCCTCTCTCTTTCCTTCGCCGCGTTGCGAAGTTGTAAGAAATATCGACACAAATGTATTTTCCACCCGAGAGTGCACGTCATTGCACTACCATCAATGTAAAACAGCATTACACGGGTTTAAATGTAAACTAGTGGCTTGTGCAGCAAATGCTGCTGCAAACTAAGTTCGTGAGATGTTCAAATAACATTTTTTCAGATTTATTTTCAGTGAAGAATACTTGACATTTTGAAAGTTATTTGCTTCCATAATAGTGAAATATACTGCCTCTGGATGTTTTTTTATGCCAAATACCTTTCCTTGAACTTACTCGTCTTCAGTTCTTGAGTTTAACTGCGAAATAGCAAGTAACAACGTCAGGACGATCAGCGAGTTTTTCATGTGGGAGTAATGCAGTAGCTATTTCAGGTCATTGCGGATTGTAGGTGAGAGTTAAGAAAATGTCAAGTTTGTCAGATTTCGAACATTAGACATAGCATCGTGGTATTGCTGCTGCATGTTTCGTGAACTACCTGAAATGTAGAGGGCAGAATCACTTTTTCCCACTAAGAGATCTTGCTGAGGTGATCAAGAGACTAAAAAATCTTGTAGGCCTCTTATTTTACCAGTAAGTAATATCTTTTGGTCTTTTCTTAGGAATTGTAATTTTTGCGCTTCCTCCAGACAATACTGATCTACCAAATACTGCTGGATTAATTTGTGTAACAATGAATGTTATCCCGTATATTTTCTGTAATATAGGCTGTTGTGAGGAATCTATTGCTGAGATGCGGAAAATGAGGCGAATGATATGTCAGAGTTGTAGAATCTTATATGCGCCCTAAATAAAATTGTCTGTCATAAATCGTTAGCAGTTTCAGTGTTTCATTCGTTGCTGGTTGCGGGAAATAAACTTACTCATCACGGTAGCAAGAAGTGAAATGGCATTCTATTTTCCCTACAACAAAATATGCTTGCCAGCGATCACAAATCTAATCTATTGAACCAAAGAAATATTAAATTAATTTGTATGCAGTTTAAAATACAGCTAAAATAGGAAGCATGACTCAATTACTACCAAGGAAAATGAGAGAATCAGACATCATAATTATACATATCTATACCACACTGCCATTAAATACTGTATATGAAAAAGACCCACACTACTTGATTAATAACTATAAAAGTATTTCATTTTTAATAACAATATAGTTACCTTACGTAAGTTTTATAGTTTTCAGTAACATATATAGCCGTTACTCTGTAAATTATAAAAATGAAGATCTAATATAAAATATTCTCTCTGCGTCTACTTACTTAAAGCCCCAAAAGGATTCACTTTCATATCATCAGTATATTATTATGTGTTGCATTAACTATAATAATATTTCATTTTAATGGTAATAATGTCATAAAACATTCTTAAGTTTTGTAGTTCTTAATATCCAATACACAGCTGTACTCAGAAAACTACAGACTAGGGAATCAGACCTGTAAATTACTTTTTATAGGTTATCAAAAAATTACACAAATAAAGATAGACATATTGAATTATGATGTGAAATAATCTGAGCCATCTGAACTCTATGTCGGCAATCCTGTAGGTCATGGCCTCCGTGTAATAGTCTATTGTTTATTGTAGTGTGTGTTATGTTTTATTCTGATATGCAATTAATTAGTTCTCAAAACTGACGAAAGATAGATTTTGGAAAATAGGAAAATGATGTAGGAAAATTGAAATTTCACTGAAAACTACTATTTTTCTGGAAAACTTTGGGTTCCAAGCTTCAAAATGAGGGGTCATTTATTAAAATCCGTTCAGCAGCTTTCCCGTAATTTCCATTACCAGTTCAAATTATATACAGGGTGTAACAACTTTAATGTTTAGAATTTCTGGAACATGTTCCCTGACATGTTCTACGTCGATTAAACCTAACATACCTATATCCAAAGTTCTATAGGTTTGGAGTATTTGTACCCGAAGTTAAATTTTTGAGTTTAATTTTATCGCTGAATACTAAAAGAAGTAACACCAATTTCCGAAAGTGACATGTCTATGTGATTATTTTTATTAGTACCATATTACATTTTAATATCAACTACTTGTGAGTATGAAAGAAGCAGTGCAAAGTTGAAAAAAATGTCCTTAAGATTCCAAACACTGTACTTCTTGAAATTTGCCAATAGGCACGTGAAAATACTTGTGCACTAGGAATCCTACGATTTGGGAACCGAGCTTGATATGCCAAAACAGCTGCTGTTGCATTGCCATCACACAGTCCATACACAAAACTATGTCGGCGTATTCCTGATGTGTGTACACAAAAGGCATGTTTTAATGGTCAAAAGTCACTAAAAAGACTAGTCACAATACGGTTTATTTTTCTCACAACTGTTATTTTAAACCATTGTCTGTTTCGTTTTCTTAGCAACCTAAACAATTTTAATTTAATTTCTCTTAAAAGTAAAATTTCCTTCATTCACTACTTTTCAAATGTTTCTTATGTATCTCTACTTAGTAATGCCATAAAATAGGCCTTGTATAAACGGTATAATGCTTGGAGCTGCAAGAAGTTCTATTTTTTTCCAGCTCTGTTATCTCTGTAACCTCTCAATTTCGGTTATAGGTATGTTAGGTTTAATCAACATAGAATGTGTCAGGGACCATGTTCCAGAAATTCTAAACATTAAAGTTGTTACACCCTGTATACAGATATATCATCACCCTGTGCCTGATTGTTATACTACAATTGAAATTTTCTTCCTGCATTCAATTTACCTTCCCAGTCACCATCCTGTAATCCTCTCGCTTCCATTATGCTCTTTAATCAAAGCTTGATTAACTTTGTGGTTCCGATAGCTTAAATAATTTTACTTACAAGTTTTTATTTCCTTCATAACTTATGTTTAATACAAATTTATATTTGAACTAACGTTTTCACTGAAGTGATTATTATCAGGTCCTAACAGAGACGTACGCAAAGAGTAGAGGGGGTTCAACCCCCTTTAAACTAAAAAAAAGACATATTTAGATCTGAGTATTTTTAATCCATAATCGTTTTCCCTCTAATTTTTCACGTCAGAGTATCAAAAACTACATCGACATAAGGTATAGTCCTCCTACCCCTCCTTCAATACAATCCCTGTGCTTGATACTTCGGCATGTTCGAATTATAACAATGCTATATTTATTATACCGCCTAGTACCGACCTTGTAATACAATGAATCTGACACAATATGAAATTTAACTCGTTAAACATACTGAAAAGGTTGTTTTGACAGTTCTGCAGTGCAGACGTTCAATATTGTGCATTGTCGATTTTAAAATCATTTTCAGAGCGGTATTCATCCGTTCCTTAGTTATTATGAAAAGTTCGTTTAACATTTGTGCATTTGACAGTTCATATCTTTAATACAGTATAAACTTCTTATGTAAGTATAATAATGACACAAGTATTTTTATTATACAAAATTAAACAGAAGTTAAAATTTGTTAACAATTGACTATGAAAAAATCACGTTACAGAGATTTTATAAAGATATTCATGAATATGTTCTATTAGAATAGTACAATATTAATAAATAATACCCAACATAATAATAATAATAATAATAATAATAATAATAATAATAATAATAACAAAACACAAAATTTAAAATATCGATGAAGAAAAATAAAAGAGGTAAACTTTCAAATTCTAAATGAGGCAGTACAATAAGTGGACAGCTTCAAATACTTGGAGTGCAGGCTACTATAAGCAGTAACATGAACTGCTGCCACGAGGTCAGAAGAAGGATAATAATGGCTCAGGAAGCTTTTAATAGAAAAAGGAGAATCTTCTGCGGATTCCTGGAAAAATAACTAAGGAAGAGACTAGTGAAGTGCTTTATATGGAAATGGCATTGTACGAGGCAGAAACATGGACATTACGACGAAGTGAAGAGAAGTGAATAGAACCATTTCAAATGTGGATATGAGAAGAATGGAGTGTGTGAAGTGGACAAACAGTATAAGAAATGAAGTTGTGTTGGAAAGAGTGGGTGAAGAAAGAATGATACTGAAACTGATCAGGAAGAGGAAAAGGAATTGGTTGGGTTACTGGCTAGAACAAACTGTCTGCTAACGGATGTACTGGAAGGAATAGTGAACGGGAGAAGAGTTCGGGGCAGAAGAAGATATCAGATGATAGACGACATTAAGATATGTGGATCATTTGTGGAGACTAAGAGTAAGGCAGAAAATAGGAACGATTGGAGAAAGCTGGGTTTGCAGTGAAAGATCTGCCCTTGGACAGAACAATGAATGAATCAATGAATGAGTCATAGTTTGATGGCACTGTGGTTCCGATAACTTAAATAATCTTACTTACAAGTTTTTATTTCCGTCAATAACTCATGTTTAATACAATTTTATATCATTTGAACTAACGTCTTCACTTATGTCGAGCATCATCAGGTCCTAACATGGCCGTACGTAAGAGGGGGTTACGGGATTTTAACTCCCCCCCTTGAACTTAAAAAAATGGCATATTTAGATTTGAGTATTTTTTGTATCCATAATCGTTTTCTTTTGTCTAATTTTTCACTGCCAGAGTAACAAAATCTACATCGACATAAGACATAGCTCTCCTAACCCTTATTCAATATAATCCCTGTGCTTGATGCCGCGGCACGTACGAATTATAATAATGCTATCTTTATTATAAAGAGACCTACAGCCTAATAAAATAAAGCCAACACAATATGAAATCTAACTTCTTGTGAAACATATTGAAAAGCTTGTTTTGTCAGTTTTACAGTGCAGATGTTAAATATTGTGCATTGCCGATTTTAAATTAATCTTAAGAGCGGTATTCACCCGTTCGTTAGTTAGAGTTCTGACTTTATTGTGAAACGTTTGTCTAACGTTTTGTGCATTTGACAGTTCATATCTTTAATTTAAACTTTTTATGCAAGTGTAGTAATAACACAAGTATTTTTTATTATACAAAATTAAACAGAAGTTGAAATTTGTTAAAAATTAGATAACTGTGAAAAAATTACGATTCAAAGATTTTATAAGGATATTCAAGAATATGTTCTATTAAAACAGTACAATATTAATAAATAAATACCTTACTTACTTATGGCTTTTAAAGAACCCAGAGGTTCATTGCCGCCTTCGCTAAGCCCGCCATCGATCCCTATCCTAAGCAAGATTAATCCAGTCTCTACCATCATATCCCACCTCCCTCAAATTCATCCTGTCTACGTCTCGGCCTCCCCAAAGGTCTTATTCCTTCCGGTTTCGCAACTAACACACTATATGCATTTCTGGATTCGGCCATAAGTGCTACATAATAAAAATAAATAATACTGTAACATAATAATTATTATAATAATAATAATAATACATAACATTTAAAATAACGATAATGTAAATTATAAACAATTTTCATAATGACCGTTATAAACATCTGTTGGTGACAAATCGTTGCCTTGGAATAAAATAGTCACAACTCAAAAATCACCATTTTTTATTTTCCCATAATTTTAATTTCATGTGGAAAACCGTCACAAATTAAATTCTTTTACTTTCTGAAAAAATAAAATAATTACACTCTAATAAAATGAAAGCATTGCCTTTAATTCACCGAAAATGATCTCCCAATTACTGGGGAAAGACCGTCATATTACGAGTATAAAAGGGTTTAATAAAAGAGATTTATTATTATCATAATACTCAGAGATTAAAGTCTAACGTAGCACATAGTATCTTCATTTTCCACATAAAAGTTTTGTTGTAGGTTAATTTTCGGATTCATATCAGGGTTTATGTAGCGCCTAATTTTTTTAATGTTTCTCCTGAAAAGAATTTTAATAGTTTGTTACTAGATGTGATTTTAGTCAGTTTGTAAAATATTTTTGGTCCAGAGAAAATATACATCTTTCTATGAATATACAACAATGGCTGACTTGATGGCTTATGCAACGAGAACCAGGTACTAGGAAGCTTCCGAAATTAGTAATAAGTATACATATTGTTACTTCAATTTCAATCCCATATCCCAAAGAAAACACAGCCACACCATCAGTTCATTATTAAGCTTGCATATTAATTCTTAATGTCCAGCTTGCGTAAGGAAGAATCAAGAGATACGAAAATGAAAAGGGAGAATTTTGATATAGAAAATATTTTGAGCTTTTTAGTTATATATTTATATACATCATTTTAGAATCAATATTACATAAAAATCCGAACTCTACTCGTAAGTGATATTAATCTTTAAGTTCCTATTTAAACTGAAGCATTAAGTTTCATTCTTTCACCAACTGTCTCTGCATTCAAAACAATAAGAGCCCTCCACTGCTACTGCAGTTAATATTAGTACGCAGCAGCCCATCAGAACTTACACATTTCATTATAAAATGATCGACAAACAAGAAAATACATTCAAATATGTTATAGGCCTATTATCACCTGTCCTACAGCATACAATAGTCACTTGTCTCGTTCCGGACGTATATTTTCTGCACAGTAACCAAAAATCCCCCTGTTATTTATCCTCTAACCTAGATAGGAAATGAATTAACGGCATCGTTAGTATTCTGCGTGTAAAACCCGGACCTACATCTCTGGAGATGGCTTGCCTGGTCATTCATCCCACAACAGCCTATCTTATGTTTCATTCCGTGTTCGGTTAGCGCTAGTATTCATCCCCTTTTCAAGCTCTTCTTTATTCTGTAAAAGGTGCAGTTAGTACCTTGTTCTTATTTTGTGTTTGCATTACTTATAGCAGCGGTGGCGAAAATGTAATCGTGCGCCGAACCACTGTGTAACCTGCAACGTGCATAGCACCTATGGAAGGAGACGGACACACGAAGGGGAAGTGAAGCAACTGTCTGACTTATTAACGGATTTTCGTTTTCCTTACGTCAAGCACTTAAATATAATTTTATACAGTACAAGACTACAAACTAATGTTTAGTACGTGTAACAAGAAAGAAATGAACAATAAATGAACAATATCACTTACTTACTTACTTATTGGCTTTTAAGGAACCCGGAGGTCCATTGCCGCCCTCACATAAGCCCGCCTTTGATCCCTATCCTGAGCAAGATTAATCCAGTCTCTACCATCATATCTCACCCTTCTCAAATCCATTTTAATATTATCTTCCCATCTACGTCTCGTCCTCCCCAAAAGTCTTTTTCCCGCCGGCCTCCCAACTAATACTCTATATGCATTTCTGGATTCGCCCATACGTGCTACATGCCCTGCCCATCTCAAGCGTCTGGATTTAATGTTCCTAATTATGTCAGGTGAAGAATACAATGCGTGCAGCTCTGCGTTGTGTAACTTTCTCCATTCTCCTGTAAGTTCATCCCTCTTAGCCCCAAATATTTTCCTAAAAAGTTTATTCTCAAACACCCTTAATCTCTGTTCCTCTCTCAAAAGGAGAGTCCAAGCTTCACAACCATATAGAACAACCGGTAATATAACTGTTTTATAAATTCTAACTTTCAGATTTTTTGACAGCAGACTAGATGATAAAAGCTTCTCAACCGAATAATAATAGGCATTTCCCATATTTATTCTGCGTTTAATTTCCTCCTGAGTGTCATTTACATTTGTTACTGTTGCTCCAAGATATTTGAATTTTTCCACCTCTTCGAAGGATAAATCTCCAATTTTTATATTTCCAAAATGAACAATATCACAAACTAAAATTAACTGTCTTCAAAATGTCTCCGTGACAAAGTTTCAAAATCAGGAATTATGTCACTTACTGTCAGTCGTAGTTGATCACGAAGGTATTTGTCTGTCAGTCGTGATCTAAATTTGGTTTTTACTATTTTAATTGTTGAAAATAATTTTTCACAAACGTAAGTTGTAGCGAACATGGCTTCAACAGAGCAAGCGATAGAACGAAGCTTTGGATATTTATTTTTTGGCAAAAATTTGAAAGTTCAACATTTGTCAAGTCCTTACATCTAGCTTTCATTTGACATCACATAGTAAATCAGTGAGTTCAAATTGAAGAGCTAACCGCATTATTCGTACATCTGCTGAAAAAGGGTCGACGTACAGAGATGATGATGATGATGATGATGATGATGATGATGATGATGATCACAACAACAACAACAACAATAACACTTAACTTTTTAATGTTTTATCAGTAACATGTAGTATAATGCCGTTTTATGTTATACAACTGTTTTCCTCGTAATACTTGTGAACAAATCATACATTTAATATTCTCATCATATTGACAGCAAAAAAATGCGTCCTCCCCTCCTACTTGGAACTTTCGTACATGGTTTCGAGAGAGACATATGCCACTCGCAGGTCAGAGACAAATACAAACGGAACGGAGTTTGACTCCAGGGAGTGAGAGGGTGGGGGTTGGCGTAGAGGTTAGAAGCGAAATGCACAGCTATCACTGCGAGCCACAATGTCTCGCGAGTCATGTTCTCGCCACGGCTGCCTTACAGAATGTACGTAAAATTCCTTTAAGAAGGGAAGAGATACGTATCTTTTCATGAATTTCAGTGTGACAAAAAGTTTGAAATATAAATACTTCCAACCTATTTCGAAGCAAATCGTAGGGTCTAAGACCATCGCTTTCTGGGTTCTTCTATTGATGGCAATTATATCGACTCTTCTATGAGAATCATCATCAGACACACAATGAATCTCCTCATGTACACTCTTAGACAAAAAAAATGACCGGACTCTTGAAGCGTAAATTTGTCTAAGTTCCATTCGGCTGTGCGCCTGATACACAGGACTAAAATCAGAGTAGCAAGGACGAAACCAGCGAGATCCAAGAACATACTCTTATATCGGCAAACAACGGTTTGAACTGTATATGTGCCATAGCTCCGTGGTAAAACTCTGACTTCACACGCAGAAAACCCGGGTTCGTATCCGCCTCCCGTATAAGTATATATATTAGTTTCGTTTTATTTTTTTCTCTAGCTGGAAACGAATGATACATTTATTAACGTGCACAGGAGTTGGGATTAGTTGTCAAATTAAACAAAAACGTTCATTAATATCGGAGACTTCTTCCTAATTACACTTGAATTAAAACAGATGCTCAGTTCTTGGATCTTCTCCCTTCTCCATAAGGAGTATTGTTCAGTTACTAAAATTAGTATTAGTAGTAGTAGTAGTAGTAGTAGTAGTAGTAGTAGTAGTAGTAGTAGTAGTAGTAATAATAATAATAATAATAATAATAATAATAATAATAATAATAATAATAGTATTGCAACAACGAGAATAATATCAATAATACTATTCATCATCATCATCATCATCATCATCATCATCATCATCATCATCATCAGTCTTCAAGTGTTAGACGCCAGTGGATCTGTTATGGTCTCTTGCCAGCGTTTCCTAGGTCGTCCTAAATTTCTTCGACCTCTTGGGACATACGACAAAACCTGCCTGGGCCATCTAGAGCGATCCTCCTCTTGACATCTGTCTGGCACTGAAGCCTGTATTGCTGCAGATAATGGACAATAGAGTCAATCTTTAATTCCTTCAGAATATCTACGTTCCGATGATGGTCGAGAAGGGAGTATCCAGCTGTTTTTCTCATGAACCTCATTTCGGCAGTTGTTAGCAGTTTATAGTATTCACAGTAATACAAACACGAGAATAATAATAATAATAATAATAATAATAATAATAATAATAATAATAATAATAATAATAATATAATAATAATGATAATCATTATCATAATGTTAATAGTATTGCAAAAACGAGATGAATAATGTTAAAGACAAAACCAATGCGTTCCAGATATAGGCTACACTCGTAAACAGTGCCGTTACATACTTGCTTTGTAATAGCCCAGATCATATATAGATTGTTCATTCCTATGTTAAAATTGGTTGCACTTTGAAGAGAACATCCGCCAGGATCGCCACACATCCGCCGTAAACGAACACGAGATGGCAGTACAGTCGCTAATGCAATTAAAATGGGAGTGCATTACTGATGATCACAGATTATTCCGCCTTGCATTTGCAGAGGAAAATGTTAATTTCGATTGAAATAAGGTAATATTTTCAGACGAAGTTACTTTTTCCTCTGACAATTACGGGCGGCAAATAGTCCACCATTCACGGGGATCCCGATATGATCCTATGCATGTGACAACTCGCTTTCGCAGTGGCCATGCATCTGTTCCATGTTGGAGCTGGATGTCCAGTGACGGTCTAGGTGTTCTATGGCGGCTCGACGGAAATCTTAATGCCCAACAATACAAGGTCTTATTGGAAAATGTTATGCTTCCCTCTGTATGGATGATATATCCTGATGATGATGATGATGATGATGATGATGATGATAATGATATATTTCAACAGGATAATCATCGTGTTCACACATGTGTCGAGGACATGAGATGATTTTCAGAGAGGCCATATATCAGACTGATAGCATGGCCTCCTCGTTCACCAGATCTGAATGTCCTAGAAAATGTGTGGTCGGAGGTGAAGAAAACTGTGAACGCGATGATAAATACAATACCACGTCGGCCGACCACAAAAGATGCACACTGGAACATTATCGAGGACGCTTGGGATCGTGTATCTTCATGTCGACAGTACCTGAGACGCCTGATTGCATCCATACCCCGTAGGATGCAGGCGGTTATAGATGCGGAGGGATTACATACCCGGTGTTGAATGTTTTG
The DNA here is from genome assembly GCF_040183065.1 of Periplaneta americana. NCBI lineage: Eukaryota > Metazoa > Arthropoda > Insecta > Blattodea > Blattidae > Periplaneta > Periplaneta americana. Next base: position 2,508,786 of record NW_027185502.1, on the reverse strand, counting down.
TCTATTTTGATTTTTGTTTATTGGTCTCCGAGATGTATTTCTTTATTTTGTTTAATACACAGAAAAGGATTATGTTTGTTTATTCCTATCCAAGAAGGATTTCTTTTACTTAAGGTTTATTTTTGTTTATTTCTATCCGAGAAGATTTCGTTTAGTCTCTTTAAATACAAGATACAAAGGAAGGGATTGCTATTATGTATCTAATTTGCCCTTTGTAAATATTTAACTTTCTGTTAAATATTTCACAATACAGGTTATTATCAGTATACAAGAAGTAAAAAATGCGAATGAAAAAAACAAAGTATAGACTGAGATTCGAACTCGAAACCTTTCGAATACAAGACCACAATGCTACCGACTGCGCTATGGGAGAGAGACGATGTATCTTCCCTTTAAGAAGCATGTTATATAATCATCATATAGTAGTGACAGTGGAGTGTTGGAAACATTTACGGCAGAAGAAATTCGTCTGCGTGTATATCATGCTCTGACGAATCCACCCGAAGTCTTCCGAATCGGACATAGAATCTGGAGCCCGGTCATTTTTTTTGTCTAAGGGTGTACTTCCCATCCTCTGTTTCTTAGCAGGTTGTTGTTATAATCGACATAAAATATGTTGCCAACTTCTAAATTAACAGTCTGTTTTATATTGTTGACTTGTAGCCTACTTCAAAATGGAAATAACGGCAGTAATGGTAAAATATATTTTCCCTGGACCAAAAATATAATACAAACTGACTAAAATCACATAGTAGTAACAAACTGTTTAAATTATTTTATTTTATTTTTAATTTGGTAGCATTTAATGCTTTCGAATATCGAATGCTAAAAACGCTAATCGAACCTACTTACGCTGACCTTTTTTTTTTTTTTTTTTTTTTTTTTTTTTGCATATGAATAGCTTAATATCAAAGACGGACATCTGTCATCTCCATACTTTTGATCTAGAGGCAATTTTTTAATTCACAATGTTCTTTGTAATATTTAACACAATTTATTTTATAAATGTAGTGTTAGAGTTTGCATATGGTTTCACTATAACTGGAAAGAGCATGAAAAGTTGTATAAAAAAACCACAGCTATCTAAATTTCTATTGAGGTCAGATGTCCGTCTTTGATATTAAGCTACTCATATAATGTGCGATGGGTGGCCCCTATAATGCATCTGTTCCTATCTTATAAATGAGTTTATTTTCTTCAAACTCACAGATGACACACATCAAAATTGCTCTCCTTCCTCATTGCTATCAGCTTACGTTATTTAGCGTTGATAGCGCCACAAACATATTATTGCCACTAATTATATCAGGAAGCAAAACTTAGTGCCCGATGGAAAAGAGGCGAGTGGTTTTAGGTTAACTATGTTCTAAAGTTCCTCTACTATGTACAAAGAAAGCGGCGTGGGTCGTGCCCCGTTGAACTAGTGTGCCTTAGTTGTTCGCTATTTACTTGCTTTGTGTTGCAGTCTACGAGTAACTTTTTTAAAATTCGTTACTTTACGACGCTTTATCAATTGCGACGAGTAACTCACAACGTAGGCTAGAGACCACAGAATTCCGTATTAATTTAGAAAAAAAATCGTGATAAAAATATTATATTTTGCGTTTTTTCTCTAATTAGTTGTAAGATATAATCGCAATAATTTCGTATAAAGGGTAAGAGATTGCTTACGCGAAAAAATAACCCTTTATTACCCATTAGGCGTCAAAATAATGATAATAAAGGTTTCACACATCAATTCATTGAACAGATTCTCAAGGAACCCAGATACGTTTCAACTATTTCTGATTGTTTCAGAACTATTTCTTTCAAAGTAAGAAATGTTACACCGCAATCAGTAGGCCTACTTTTTATATCCTTGAAGTAACACGTTGTTTTAACCCTATCTGTGAGTGCATTAACATTATTAGCATTTATCTGTACAATATTTGCTGTGTTGAATAAGTCATTTAAATTTACAAACAATATGAATAATTTAACTCATATTTTTTAATTTTCTGAAGCACATGTTTAAATAATTATTATATTTCAGTCTTTAAGTCCAAGCTAAAATGGTTAATTAATTTGTCTACTGACTCCCCTACATTATTATAAATTACGATATTCAATCCACACTTCATGTCATTATGCAAAAATCTGTTGTCTCTGCCTATCCCTCTTCACAGCTGAACGTGACTACTTTTACGCGCATGTAAACAAACCCGTATCTATAGTCAAGGAACAGTTAACCTGTTTCATTGGGCAACAAGTTTCGCTCCCTTTCACGGTTCATGTATTCATACTTAAAATTTTTCTAAAAATCTTCCCTTATTGTGGTTGCATGATTTCTCCTCAAATTTATCATCCAAAATGAAACAACACGATCACGTTACGTAACATAGCATGTACAACCAGATTGCATATTGATGAAGATACTCAGGATATTTATATTATACACTGTGTACCTTAGTTTTAAATTATGTTAACTGTTTTGAGTAGACCTAACCATTAAAACTGTTCTACACACTTATGACATATACACCGTTACTATCAAGAAAATCCTTTATTAGTTTTTGCATTTAACCATGGCATCATATTTTATAATATGGACTTTGGTTATTCTCTATAGCCTATTGATGTTACATTTGTAACACACATTTTAACAATCCAATAGTTAAATTTTCATTGTGGTTGTTTTATTGATCCATGCTTATATGTATATTTAAAAGAATATTTTTTAGAAAACCAGATATTCCTGAAAGTGTTCATTTTGTGTTAACTAATTGTACGAGATCTTGTAGCTTCACTAATAATAAATTCCATATTTATGTCGTAATGACTTCATGGTTTATAATAAAAGATAAGTAATTAGAGGGAAAGTGAGCAAATGCTGGGTAACTATCGGTGCCGGACTCCAGACTCATTTCATTGGCATTATCACCTTCACCTCATTTAGATACTAAATAACCTAAGATGTTGATACAGGTTCGCAAAATAACCTACTAAAAAGAAATAAAATAAATGGAAAATGTGACCACAATGCTTAATTGTCGCCACATTGCACAGTGTTTCCAAGAGACTCAAAAGCTGGTCAAAAATAATTCTTCCATTTTTAGTTTTATGGTGTTTACAATAAACCCAACTATCTCCAAGGTCTGGCGGTCATAAAACAGCCACCCTCGTAGCAGGTCTAATTCTATGCAGTTGTATTCGAACCTTTGAAGCCAGTGCATCAAGTGTCGTTTTTGTGTTTTTCAATCAGAACTTCAGTTACCGGTATTATTTTTTGTGCTTCTATGGTTGATTTTCAGGTAAGTGTTATTATAGATTGCTAGAGTTATGTTTTTGAATTAAGAGTACGTTGTTATTATTCTAATGATTAAGTATATTATGCTTGGCTAAGGACATGTAACCATATTATTTAAAAAAAAAAAAGGTATCCCTGTAACATGCCATGATGGCACTTTGGGGGCATGGAGGTAGAGCCCCATGCTTTCCATGACCTCGGTACTAGAATGAGGTGGTGTGGTCGGCACCACACTCTGACCACCTTTTACCCCCGGGAAAGACCTGGTACTCAATTTTATAGGAGGCTGAGTGAACCTTGGGACCGTTCTGAAAGTTTGGCAACGAGAAAAAATTCTGTCACTACTTGGGCTCGAACCCCGGACCTTCCAGTCCGTAGCCAGTTGCTGTACCAACTGAGCTACCTGACCGCCAACCATATTATGTACAATTTTATTTTGTGATTCCTTAAGTTCGGTCTTTATGCAGAATAACAAAAATTGCCTCTCATTGCCCCGTGTTATTTCCTCGACCAATGTGTAGTCTCACATGTTTACTTAATGATCTCGAAAGGTAAAACTGCCCATACTTGCCTCTTTTGATAAGATTTAGATAAATATATTTATTGCGTATTTCAAATTAATCGTATAAAATACAAATATTCTCAGTATTAGTTAATTTCTTCTCTAAAGCAAAACTATGTTCAATTTGGCTATCCAATAGTTAGAAAAGTTAAAATTAACAAATTTTTCGTCATTTGTTTTGGTTTCAGAATGGAGTAGCGTTGCAAAAGGAAGGAATTGTTAAATGATTTATAGAAGGAAAAAAGCGGCAGTGAAAAACAAAAAGACGTAGTATTGCAGTTTCTTATTACAAAAATCGGTATAGAAGGCTCCTACAATCAAATTAAATTGTTAGAAAGACATTTTTCCCGTTTTTTAAGTAATTTGTTTTGCAGACTCGATAAATCGAACAGGATGAGTGATAGATTTTTTAAAAACAATGAGAGTGGTTAGATTAAGAGTTTGTATGTGGTTTAAATGTTGTGAAACCTACTCTACAGAAAAGAAGAAGACCACAGGCAGAGTTTGGGGAGAACAGTAGTAGGTCTATGCGTAGAAAAATTGAAAATGTAAGAAAATCAGCAGAAAGTGCGGAAAGTTTAACATTTGCTGCAAAAATGAAGTATTGCGAGTCTGGCAGTGAAGACCATGCTAGGCTTTAAGAGGAGATGAATAAAACATCTAATAGAGCTTTCAAAATTAGAAAAAGCTGGACATTGGCATCAACTAGCAGCTCTGTTACATGATGCTATGATGAAGAAGAAGCATTGGCGCTCTTCCTGGAGGCAGATTTTACAACGCACCAGTACAATATGATGAGATGAGGTGCCAAAGAACGAAATGCAGAAATATATATATATATATATATATAACCATCATATAAAAGGATTTTAAATGTAAAGACAAGTTACCCTGAATCTGTAATGGTCACAGAATTCCTTACAGAAGTAAAACTTCAAGATCTATTGAATCATACTACTAGCCGAATTCTGAGATCACAAGAACCAGTAATTGAGAATACGAAAGACGAAAAACTATGTATGAAATTATTTTCAAAGTGGGGCTGTGATGGCAGTAGAGGACATTCGCTCTAGAAACAAAAGGCGGAGGGATTTTCTGACTCTGATATTTTCTTCACGTCTATGGTTCCCTTGCAGCTTTATTCTTCAAACGAAAATGGAGAAAAAATTATTATTGATTGGCAAAATCGTCGACCGTCTTCTACATTGTACTGTCGCCCCATATGGGTACAATTTCTAAAAGAGACTGCCAAACTTTCTAAGGAAGAAGTAGCTTACATTGAAGAACAGATATGTGCTCTCAGTTCCACTCACATTAATTTATTTGGAAAAGAGCTAGAAATTAACCATGAAATTGTACTAACCGTGATAGATGGCAAAATTTATAACGCTGTGATGTCAACTTTATCAATCCAAAGGTGTTACATCTGCAGGGCAACACCGAAAGAAATGAAATGGCATAGGCAAGAAGACACATCTACTTTTAAATTTGGCTTGTCAACTTTGCATGGCTGGCATCTTTCCAATGTTTAGCATTTAAAGTTTGGCAAGTGAGAGGCAAGAAGTTGAAAGAAGGTGTGGCCACTTGCAAGAAAGAAATCCAAAGTAAGTTCTGTTCTGAATTAGGGCTCTTGGTAGACCAACCCAAGACAGGAGGAAGCTGAAACACAAACGATGGCAACACTGCCAGACGATAATGAAGGAGTAAGTGCACAAATAACTGGCATTGACAGGCATCTCATCCACAGATGTGTAATTATACTTAAAACTATATCCTGTGGATTTGAAATAAACACGAATGAATTTTAAAATATGCAAGGGAGACTGCCAGATTATTTGTCTCACTGTACTCTTGGTATGTCCCATGCCATGGCGTCGTGGTCTAAGGCATCCTGCCTAGGACCCACATTATGGAATTCGCGCTGGTTCGAGTCCTCATGGGGGAAGAAATTTTCTCATGAAATTTCGGCCAGTGTATGGGACCAGTGCCCACCCAGCATTGTGATGTACGATAGGTAGCGAAATCCAGTTGCGAAAGCCAGCTATAACGGCTGGGGGATCATCATGCTAACCATCGTGCTAGGCCCTTCATGGGCTGTAGCATCACGGATAATAATAATAATAATAATAATAATAATAATAATAATAATAACTATTATTATTATTATTATTATTATTATTATTATTATTATTATTATTATTATTATTATGTACTTTTGGTATCCCAAGCCCGTCACTGTACATGAAATACTCATTCATGGTTCTGTTATTATTTCCGAGGCATTACTTCCAATTGGACAAATGTCGGAAGAAGCCCAAGAAGCAAGGAATAAACATCTTAAGCAATTTCGTGAACATCATGCCAGAAATATTTCAAGAGAGGCCACTAATCGTGATGTATTCAATCGACTCCTTGCCACCTCTGATCCTTTTATAACATCTCTCCGCCAACAGTACCGAACAAAAGACAAAAAAAGGATCCTACCTGTGGAAGTCATAAAGCTATTGAGTACTGAAACACAATAACAAGGGATGCCTCATAAGTAGACCTACTACAAGCACAATAACAACTTTCGGAGAGGAGGACAATACCAATACTAGTGACAGTGATCAATGAACATTCTTTACCCTATTAAAGTGTTTCTAAAACTGCATTGTGTGCGTGCTCACTTAGATTTCTTATTTATTAAGTGCCCCATAATAAATACAATAAACAGTGAAGTTACTTTAATATCTGACAACCACTAAAACGTTACTATTAAACAGTCATGGACATAATCGTACAATGTTTCTAACACATAAGGGACATATTAACTCAATGAACACTAATAATTAGGGATCGGAAGTTTAGGAAAGTGCCTATTTTCTTAATGTACGTTTTTTTAAGGCTGTTAATTTATGTATACGAATCACGAAAAATTAAATCTTGTGGTGAAGTTTTATATTGCATATATTTGCCTTTTTTACAGTTTGTGCCTTTTTTGTTTTTATTTTTGTTCTTTTTTCCTTTTTCTGTATAGGGATATATAGCTAACAGCACTCATTATTATTTTTTTCCATGAAACTGAAAAAAAAAACTGATAGTTCTTATAGTATACAAAGATTTGTAATGGAATCCTTAAGACCCTCTACCTAACTAGCCCCATCATTCATACCGACAGTCACTGTCTTGAGTTCAGATAACGGTTTACTTTATTATCTACCCTTCTCCTGCATAACATACACGACGTATCTACTTACAGTCTAGGATTATCTTTGTATTCCGAGAGAAGTTATCTGACACTCCCCTGCCTCCTGAGCCTATTGTTACGAAGTGAGGGACATGGTTGAGAGAAGTAAAATACTATGCGAATAACTTTGAACAAATAGCACTAATTGTTAAGGAATTTTCAGAGAATGATTCTCTGTCAATCAAAGAAGCTCAATGTGTGTTTCAAGAAAAAGGACTTAAAGAAGACTTAGCATATATCGATGCGCATTTCACTTTAGTAGCAGATACCATGCAACAAATGGAATCCAGCAGTCTGTCATTTTGTGAATCCACGTCTCTGTTATTGAATGCAAAGATAGATTATGTGTAGCTCCTGGCAAGTATGCTGCTCAAATATGTGAGAAGCTAAAAAGTTTTTTTTTTTTTTCAAGAAATCCTGGATATGAAACCATTAATTCTGTGTATAAAGTTCTAAGTGGTGAGCTTCCTGAGGGGTTTAATGTAGCCAGGACGGTACTGTATAAGCACGTTCCAGTCACTTCAGTGCATGTTGAGAGATCCTTTTCGGCATATAAACAGATTTTGTCCAATAGACGTCACAAGAGCAAGTGTTTTAATCTTGAGAAGTTGTTTGTTGTGTACTGTCATTCAAATTATGAACATGAAGACGAATAAGTGCACACTAAATTAAACATTCTGTAGGACAAATACCACTTATCTAATTCTTTTAAGTGGTCATGCAGTGTTATGTTAATATGCTGTGTATACCTACATAAAGAACAAAAAAGCGAATACTGGCATTTAATTAAAACATTGAGCAAGGAAATAGCCCAAATTAATTATTGTGTGTGGAATAAATTTTCAGTGGTTAATTTTCCCTAAATTTTTATTTTTAGTGTCTTTTAGGTGTCTGGAATACAATTTTTAGTGAAGAAGAAGCATTGGCGCTTTTCCTGGAGGCAGATTTTACAACACACCAGTACAATACGATGAGATGAGGCAGGGGCGTATTTTGCGGACTACCGGGGCTACCGGCGGTAGCCCAAGGAAATTACAAAAGAAAAAGTTTATAATATAACATAATGTAATAATTTTGTATTATTAGTTTTACCATAGTAATTAAAATTAAAGTAATTGTTAGATTTATATGCGCTCTCTGCTCACAAAAAGAAACAAGTTGTCAAGGCGGCATCGCTGGAGAAACCGCTTGCTACGTGAGGTAGCCTGTGATCGTTCCGCGCACGCTGTCCTGTCGTACAACTGCCCGTCCCCCGCTCCCTTCTGTTTCCATCGTGCAGCGTAGGCGGGTGAGTTGCCGCTCTCGTGATCGGTTTCTTCGCAGGCACGAAGCAACAATACGCTTAGCATGCTAGCTCATGAATGTGATTGTGTTCTTGCAGTGCATTATTTTAAATCTGTGATTTGTTCGAGTGTCTAAGAGTTATATTAATTGTGAATTATTAATTTTAATTTCCCAATTAAGTGATATTGTGAAAAATATGGCAGAACAAGTTTCTGGAGAGGTTTGTGTTGAAAATGACTGTGTAATAGAAGGTTTATTAAAAGTGCCTTTTAACCGTCGTACATAACAACGAGAAAGTTGAAATTGTGAAAATGGAAGGACCAACTCCTGAGTTAAATTTGTCCATGGATGTAAAAGAAAAACAGCGTGAGTACACACGCCATTTCACTTCAACTTCATATGGTAAGTGGAATTGGTTGTGTGGTACTTCTAAACTGTCTAAACTATTTTGCTGGCCATGTTTGTTATTTAGCCACGAAACTAATGTGTGGTCGAAAGAGGGGTTTTCTAATATGAACTCCCTTCGAACGGCAGTCCTAGAATACGACAAATCAAAAGCTCATATTTGTAGTAGCATGAACTTTGCAAACTTTGGGAAGACAAGAATTGATTTACAGCTAGATAAGCAAAAAGCTCTACATATCAACTAACACAATGCTCCTGTGGAAAAAAAATCGGGAGATTTTACTGCGTCTTATTAACGCAGTCTGCTTTCTAGGAAAACAAGAATTGGCTTTTCGGGGTCATAACGAGAGTGTGGAATCAGACAATAGAGGAAATTATATTGAATATTTAAGTTCCTTAAGTGAATTTGACCATTTACTGGCCAATCATCTTAAGAGTTCAACAGTATTTCGTGGTACTTCTCCCGCAATTCAGAATGACTTAATATTTGCTATAAGTGGGGTTATGATAAAGAACATAAAACCTTTTGTGGCCATTGTTGTTGATGAAACAAGTTACTGCTCTAATCAGAGTCAATTGCCCACTGATTTAAGATACGTCGACAGTACTGCCAATGTTCAAGAACGGATTATAGGATTCACAAATGTCAGATCGGACAAAACTGCTGCTGCTTTGTTTCAGCATGTGGAAGGTGTTACAGCAGAATACAATGTCGGCAATAACTTAATTGCACAGACATACGATGGTGCTTCAGTTATGGCGGGAAATATTAATGGCTTAAAAACAAAAGTTCAAGAAAAGTATCCTCAAGCACTATTTGTCCACTGTTACAGCCATGTTCTCAATTTAGTTTTGCAAAAAACTACTTCATCCATTCCAGAATGCCGCATTTTTTTCAAAACACCGTCGGGTTTAGCTGCATTTTTCTCATCATCTCCTAAAAGATCAGAAAACTCAAGGAATTTATGAACAAGAAACTCCCAAAAGTAGCACCAACTAGATTGAATTTTACATCTCGGCTTGTAAATACAGTAAAGGAATACAGAGAAAAACGGACTGCTTTCTTACAAAATATAATTTGTAATGACTCTGAAGAAAACTATGATGATGATGTAATTGTGCAGGCTCAAGGATATTTTAATTTTTTCACACAGTTTCAGAATATATTTCTTCTTGAAGTCTATGCTACAGTGTTCGCACATACAGATGTGCTCTACAATATTCTTCAGACAAAAAGTCTAGACATAGCATACTACTTGCAAGAGGTATCAAAGTTAAAACCAGCTGAACCAAGTTATTCCTGAAGTCCTTAAATTGGCAACATTAATTGTGACAATACCAGCTACATCAGCATCGGTAGAAAGAACATTTTCTGCGTTGAAGAGAATAAAATCCTACTGCAGATCAACTCATACACAAGAACGTTTATCTGGCTTGGCACTAATATCCATTGAAAAGCCATTTCTACAGAAACTTTGCAAGTGGCCCAACTGTAATTTCAATGACGAAGTCATCAACGTATTTTCGTCTCAATCAAGACGTCTGGAATTCACATAAATATGTAAGGAATTTTATTATAGGGATTTTAAAATATATTTTGTGTAATAATGGGGGCAGTGGTAGCCCAAACCCTTTAACCAGTATACGCCACTGAGATGAGGTGCCAAAGATCGAAATGCAGGGCAGGGTTTACCAATCCAGCTATGTCCTTGAGACCAATTTTCAGATTAGGATATTTTCTCATCCATAAAGAGCATGCTTCATTATAAGCATTCTTGAAAGGTTTCATCACAACTCTATCAAGCGGTTTCAATTTGTGGGTAGTATGGGATGGTAGGCTAAGCATGTGAGCATGATGCTGTTTTGCGTACAAAACCACATCCAGACCCTTATGGCTGGCATGCCCATCCACAATCAAAAGAACAGGGCTTTTTTTCGCATGGATTCACTTTGTCTACAAAACTTTTCATCCATTTGAGGAAGCCTTCTTTCGTGATCCACCCACTTGGCTGGCCATCAAAAACACTTCCCACTGGTGCATCTTTTGTTAAGTCATTATCAACTCTCACGCGTGGAAAGATAAACAATGGTGGACTGTACTAATCACCAGAAGCATTTATTGAAAGGACAGTAACATTCTTACCCCTCTCTCCAGATGTTAGTTTTCCCACTTGTTTTTTTCCTTTGAGGTGATTGTTGTGGACACAAGACACACCAGTCTCATCTGCTTTGAATATTCTTGATGGTCTGTACGAATATTTCCCCATCAGATCACTTAGCTGATCAAAAATTCTGTCTGTTTGCTCTCTATTGAAACCTGCTGCCCTCTGTAAACTGGTTGATTCTGCCATCCTTAAGCTCAGATCTTTATGTTTCTTCATGAATTCGTAATAAAATTCCTTCCCGGTCATCATTTTTGTCGTATTGAAACGATGAACAACTTTTAGTTTCTCTGCAAACTGGTAAGCGAGTTTTAAAAACTCATTTTTATTTAGTGGCATGAGTGGCTGTCTTTATATGATTGTACAAGTCGGCATCTTGCTCGTCAGTAAAAGTTCTCCGAAAAGTCCCACTATTGGCCATACATGATTTCAAAGGGATTACCTTACCATCTTCAAGAGCTTTAATTCGATCTCCTAAAGTACTTCTGGGTACATTAAAACGAACACTTGCTTCTCTTATTGTCATTTCTTTGTTACGTATTTTATGTACAGCCAATACCATGTTTTCTTCCTCCCATTTTCCTGTTATTTTTCCCTTTTTTTTTCCTGAAATAAAATGCAGAGCCATTATTATCAATGCATGGATCACGACCTTCACTGTCCGATACTGCCCGCCACTTTATTGTCCGATACCACCTGAATGACGCGCAGTAACAAATAAATGTCTGAAGGAGCAGCTTTGAAGTTCAAGGGATTTTAACACTGCAGTTTATAGAGTAAAATATGTTGTTTTAATCAGTGTGCTTAAAATCTAACTCGACTTACTTTTACTCCAGAAACTTGCTGGCAAATTTAACTCCTTGCAGGGCTACACACAACACCAACAACAAAAGAATTAACCACACACAAACAACACTACAGCTGGACTAAATGTGGCGAACAGCATGCAGCCGGATCTGTTAGTTACTTCCTATTCCCGCTTATGGCAGCACCTGTTTGGCAACTGAGTTTGTCCGATACCAGCTGCTGTCCGATACCACAAGACATTCCCCTATAATGGACTATTGAGCATGCACTGTAGCATATTCCAGTATTTTGTGGCATAAAGCCCCAAATTAGTATATTTTGTAAAAACAATAATATTTAGAATTTATTTTCAGCACGTAATAATTTTCCCTTAACTGTAATCGATGGTGGGAAATTCCTTGCATATGCAGTATGGGTGTGGAAAAACCAAAACCAGCACACCATGCTGCTGCACAACAAACACCTCTACCTACCTGACTTCATCATCATCATCATCATCTATACAAGTGTTAGGCCATGTCAACTATTACAATCTCATAATAACCAAGAATTTTCTCCTCAACTCTTTATCGGATGTCCCACAGATCTTTTCCCATGGGGTTGATAGTGAAGCATAGCTTTTGGAATTCTGTGGGATCTCACACATTGCAAATGGCTCATCCAGTTCTAATATTTCTGTATGAAATAGAATATTGATTCCAGACCGAGTTCTTCCATTACTTCGTCTTTGCGTTTATGATCTCATTTTGTATATCATGCTGTTCTTTGCATAAATCTCATGCATTCATCCATCCACCTTAAAGTCCATGCCTCACTACCATAACAGAATACAACGTTTGTTAAAGGCGTATTCTAGTGCTTTTCTGTACCAGGGAAGGTTTCATTATCCTGTTTATTATTTCCATAGTTTTGGAGTACTTTACAATTTTGCTTATTATATCCAAATAATGATCAAATATTAATTTGTAGCCAAGATATGTAAAATCATTGACTCATTCTAAAATTTTGCCATCTACACATATTTTACTAGGGACAGGTTATTTTCACCAGAAGGCCTTCCTGTATTTATTTCCATGTTATATTTTTTTTGCAATGATGTTTAAATTATATACTGAGTATTGTAAATAGTTTTCTGCAGATGATATTAAAAGTAGGTTATCTGCAAATATCAATGAAACTGTTTTCAAATTTCTGTTTACCTGAAACTGACCATGTCGCATTTGTCTCAATTCCTGAAGAATGTAATTCAAGTGCATTATAAACAGAAGGAGGGAGAGACTGCTGTTTTACTTCTATGTTAATTTCGAGCCATTCTGAGGTCCTATTATTAATTTTACCTGAAATTAAATTTGTCCAACCTAACCTGAAAATCCCATAATCACATTTTCTCTGTTTTACTTATTCTCAGTTGGTAACTTTTTTATGAAGTTTATTTATACACACTTTAACATCTGTGGTCATATCACGTGTGTAGGGTATATCAATAGGTCGTGGACTTTTGTTCTGACTCTGTTTTTATTGTGTGTTATAGATGGCTTATGTTCATGTAACTGATTTAGATTTTGTTTTAATGTTTATTATATTGGTGATTAAGGAGATCATGAATCTTGGTATGTAAATTTCCAATCCAGCATGTGCCTTTGTGATTGAGTGAAACCATAAAAAATCTCAATCAGATTGGCTGACCAAGGGGTTTGAACCCAGGACCTTCCAAATACGAGGCTCAAAGACTACCATTTGACCCGACTCGCTCGATTTTTTTATTGCTTATCCAATTTTTGTAATTTTATTGTTTGTTAGTTGCAATTATAACAATAAACGTTACACTGCAGTAGACTACTAAGACATGCTGTGTTGTGCAGTGTTGTTCAGTTGTGCAATTAAAAGTTCTTCACCCAGTATTCACACAATGTAAACCATGCGAAAATTTCAGGACACTGTACTGGAATGTGGGCACTTTTTAGATTGTAATAATGGTGAGGGCATGCCTTGCTCCAAAACATGACGGCCTTTTTTCCTAGAATTGGTAAACCCTCATAAACTCCCATTTTCTCCTCAGCTCTTAGGCGCATGGTAGAAATAAATATGACAATGACTTCAAGAATTGGCAACTGAGCTAAGTGTTTATTTCTTGCTCGTAGTGAAGAATGTGAGGGAAAGCCGTCATGTTTTTGAGCAGAGTTGTAAGTGTGAAGGTGTCGTCTTTACATGCAATGAAGGCGTTTTGGGGTCAACAAGGTAGAACTTCATGCCCGAGTTGCCTCCCATACATAGTGAGAAGAAAGTAACTAGGGGATTGTAAATAGAGAGAATAATTAAATAACATTATTTCATGATATGAATACTTCACTTGAGGTCGTATCTACATAGGCCTATTTCCAAATAATAGTCAGCCCTTCTTTCTTTCTGCATTGCATAATGACCTGTATTGTATAAAATTCCTAATAATAAGTATGTATTATGATAACTTGAAATTATAATATTAAAATTTTCGCTTATGTACATGCTTGTTCGGCTTCATAGTCAATGTTGAAATCTCTGGTCGTAAGGTTAACACATCGCAATTCCAGTAATCGTATGTGCAAATCCATTGATATATCCTGTGATGTCATTCTAATTTTTTAACAACTGGTTCTCTCTGCTAATAATCGCAAATTTAAAAATATTAAATGACGTAATAATAAACAGCTACAAATAAAGGAAAAGTGCAATTCAACATTCTCTTGTATGTGTGCATAATTTAAAATGCTGTCTCGTGTCGCAAAGAAGGGGAGTAGACTTCTGACACTTCATCTGTGCGCTCTGCAGCAGAGGGTTGCCTCACATCATATCACATACATTGTCCTACCTACTATGCTATTATATGCACAAATATACAGCATTATACTATATACACAAATTAAATAAAAACAATAGAAGCAGGAAATACATGTGTTTGTGTGTTCTTTACTCAGAAACATTACTGTAGATTAATTGCATTGATGTATAATTTTCTTGTAGTTGTATTGTATTTCTGGTGATGTGGAAGAGAAGGCCTGATGGCCTTAATTCCACCAGAGTAAATAAATAAATAAATAAATGTTTCCTGGAAATGAGGCAGCATGGGTCAAGTGCTGTTCTATGCATCCACAAAATCATTTTTACTTTCTCCCAACGTTCGTATCTCCAACACAATAACGGCAGACAAAGTGTGAGAAATCCACAGAACAACACCAACTAACTAACTTTCAATATCTGCTCACACCAACGTATTGTTTGGATTATGCCAAGATGCACCAGCCAGGAATAAGATAATGTGGTGCTTGTTTGTTGTGCTCCACATAAGGAAATACTATACTATCCCAAGATGCATCTGCATACACACTTATACCACACACTGTTACACCAAGGTAATTTAACATGTTCAGCATATCACTGCCACTTCTAGCAACGCCATATTGTATATTTGGTCCAGGGAAAATACAATATGTTGTTGCAAAAAGTGGCAGGATTGAGTCTTTCCATAACCAATTTTACTTTTCTCAGACATAGGGTAAGGTTGCTATCAATGGGCCACTTAAAATAAATCTCATATAATATCCTCGGATAAAGTAATATTTATTTCCTTTTTCAAGCAAACTTAAACATTATCTTCTGTATTTCACTACGCTACAAACAGAGGTTATAAATATCCGATGTTAATGAAATATTTGGAAAATAAAAGTAAGCATCATCGGCCCAATGAAAGAAGCTTGTTTCCTTCATTGGACCAGGTAGTTTCCATGAATGGGCTGCAGAATAATATTGTTAAATAACAACCCGCATCTAAATAAATGCCTATACACAATATCTTCGGCATTAATATGAGTAGTGTGTTGGCATGTGGAACCACAGAATGTGTATTCGAACACAAGCAAGACCACTAGGGCACTTACAAAAATCTTCAGATATTTCATTAACACAAGAAAATGAAATACATCATTGTCAGTTGGTAATCAGGCTTCGACCTGCAGCATTTATATCTCAAATTATTTACGATCTTAAAGAAATAAAAAGAAAAGACTTTAGGCCCTATTTGTTCTATAGCGTGATTAAACAGAACTAAAACATTTAAAAAATAACGAAAGTTGAAAGTTTAAGGGCTAATCAAACAAAACAGCAATTTATATACCTAAAAACAAAACATATCAAGACAATTGAAGTATTAGACTATAAATACCATTACTTATTGTTAAGCCAATTAAACTCTATCCTTCTTCTCTCTTTGGCTGACCAAATAAAAAACTGAAAAATTTAAAAAAGAATGTGCAATGGAAACCATGAATTCAGTTTTCTTTATAGCAGCTAACATGAGAAAAAAACGAAACTTTTATGAAACGTTGTCAAACTTTAGTCACAGTTTTCGCAATAGAACACTTTGGCTTCTTTGGAACAGCAGCACAATTCTCATGAACCCACTCGTTGCATGACAGACAGTGAATCATATCTCCTTTTATGCCATTGCAACAGAGGCCACAATACCATGACTTCTTCTTATAATTACACCTCGTTGAACTATTTGAAGAAAACGAGAGTTTGGTTTGAGCTGACTTCTCTGGTGCAGGATTTTCAAGACGTCTCCTTTTAGTTGTTCGCTTTTTACCTCTTCCAGCCTCTGCTTGTACGGACTGCTCATGATCACTATCATTCTCTGAGCTTTATTTGCACTTCTTCCGAAAGAAATTTTGTTTGGTATAGGAGAAGATTTCACCCAAGGAAACTTGCAATTTTGGTGCCAACATTGTTGCATCAGCTGGAAGACATTCTAAACTATCTTGACTTCCAGATGCTATTGCTCCTTTTTCTAGATTCACGGTATTAGGCCAATTTGGTTCTGGAATTTACTCATTGAAAAGTCCAATTGTAGAAGCTTCATTAATGGGAACATCATCTGTTTCAAACTGCATCGTTGCCACAAAATGGCAATCTTGGAACATGGCCCTGTTGACTGGCCAAACTCCAGTTTTTGCAAATCCATTTACTGCAGTCCCTATTGTTGCCGCCAGTCCACATGTTTTACCAAACAGTCGTGGTATATGAAATTGGGTAAGAACTTCAGGTTTGCTTACTCAAATGCTTAACAAACGACACGTCCAATGGCTGCAGCCTAAGAGTAGTGTGTGCCAGCTTGATGAGATTTCTGGTGTGAGTTGAATGTCCATCAAGAAGAAGCAAGACTTCTCCTTCCTTTGAAGAACGGACAGTGCCGATGAAATGCCTTAAGCACCTCACAAATACATATTTGTTAATGTATCCACTTTCAGGATAATAAGCAAAAATTGTTCCCAATGAAGCTCCATCTTCTAATCCTTTTGCAGAACGCGCACGTTTGTAGATGATCAGTGGTGGAACATACTGACACGCAACACTTGTGCAGCAAACTGGATTAGTAGAGAAACCTCTGTTGCCACTGGCTGTCAAACCTACTGCTCTTTTAACTTGAAGGCAAGCATCTTTCTAGGTTTGTTTTACACAGTTTATAAACCAGTCTCATCAACCTTGAATACTCCCATTGAATTGAGCTGGTTTTCGTCAACAATTTTCTGCAAGGTATCAAAAAAATGACTTATGTTTTCTTTATTAAACCCCTTAGCTCGAGCAAAAGAGGTCGACTCTGGTTGACGCAAGTTAAGTTCGGGATGTATAATACAATTTCTTTCCGACGATTCTCTTTTCTTTACTGAATATACGAGGGATTTCGTTCCCTTTGGCTATATCAAAAGATAGCAAGCGCAATTCCCTTGGCGTAAAACCATAATAGGCCTAATTTCCTGAAGTTTGAGAACATTAGCAATAAATTCATTTTCCACTTCTGTGGGAAGATCAGCTATGATACCTATACTTTTTTTTTATGTTCAATAGCAAAACAATTCTTGCCCGCTAAATGTCTTTGTAATGCTACCCTAGGCTCACTATATGTTCTGGCAGCCTCATTGACACCCATGTCACCATTTCGTACTGCAGCTAAAGCACGACTCATACCATCTTCCTGCCACCAATCATATTTCATTTTTGACGGTATCTAGGAAAGAAAACATACATATTTATAATATATGCATGTATAACTAATCATTAGTTTACATTATACACGTATTAAATCAGCTAGCACGGCTCTTTGTTAACTAATTCGAAACAGTAGTTATGGTTTCCATCATTGGGCCACTAGCCCATTCATAGCAATGCAGACCGACTCATTGAAGGCAACTAGCAGTGCATCGTTTAACATGACTCTGTATCCGTCCAAGGTAACTAAATTTTTAATGGAAATATGACTAAATAACGAGAATTCATCGTACTTTCAGACAGTGTCTGCAGAAATTTATACAGGATTAATATTTGACAGAAATGCTTCCTTCATTACACTAGTAAATTAAAAGAAAAACGTGAAAATCTTACCTTATTTCACTTTTGCTTTGTGTCTGCGTCAAGCAACTCACAACTAATATGGCGACACTTTGGCAAACCCCAAGTATACTAAACAGCCACCAGAGTGTACCTATTGTCGATACCTATGGAGAAATCGAGCCGGCCCATTGATAGCAACCTCTACCACCACTACTACAGGCTTGGCATGTGAGGTGCAGGCCGGTGCTGTGTGCCATCTTTGCAATGAGGTGCGAGGCTTGTGGTTCCTCACGCTGAGGATTTAGTGGATCAGTTGTGTCCAATGAATCTCTATGCCTGTTTGCCACTTTTGGGAAAGGAAGTTAAGGATGAAGAAGAAATCATCCTGCACACTTTGGTGGAGAAGAGAGTGATATCTTCAGTAGACTGTCAATACTCCAAGTATCTAATTGTTTTATTTTCCTATTTTATTATTAATTTTTATCACAGATTTGTTCCTTGGACTCGCATAATTACGAACTTACATCCCTATCGATATAAAACGTTAAAAAAGTCTTCCCACATAATTCATTTTTGGCAGTCTGAGACAAAAATAGGTAGAGTGATTCTAAAACAAGTTACAAAAGAGTTTTTTACACTATTTTCTACACATTTACAGTTCCCTGTCCAACAATATGAAAGAAGATAAGCATGGACTGGGGTTGTCCATGATACTATGGCAAAAACTGAAGTTTTTCTAATCTTAGCTCCACATACTTCACTTTTGTCTCTTGACAGTCAAACTGCTGTTTTGTAGTTAAATTTTAAGTTAATGAAGTGATATCAGAGGTCGCTCCATTCTAATAACACTAGTCAGCGATGAAATTCCTGCCTCCAAAGTTTTAATGTTTTTAGGGTATTTTTAGCATGCTGAAATCAAATTCAAAGCCAAAAAGTTCCTACCACGTACCATTTTTTTGTTATTTTTATTTTCTTATAATATATTACGACAATTTATAGCATAATCATTTAAACTGTAATACTTTAACATATGTAGGTTTAGTATGTTAGGATATGAAAACCAAATGTATTCAACATATTTTTAAGGTGTTTATTTTGAAAACCAAGGACACTGGATGTTTCTTAGCAGATAGGGGGTGCAAGCACATAAGGAAGTTAGGGCGAAATAACGTGCAGCCTTGTCATTATTTTTATTTGTGAAAGATAGAAATGTCAGCCACTCCTTGGTGAGAGACTCAACTCAACTCGTCTAGTTTCTCTCACATTTCATTAGTCTGCATTTCATCTGGAAACGAAACGAAATCAGTTTGAAGCTTTATTGTGGAGTAGAATGTTGAAAGTTTTTAGTTCAGTAAGAAAGTATTTACCATGTTGCATCGAGGATGTCTAAATAATCCAGACCACTTTTGTTATATAACTTATGTAGGATATACACATCGCCTAAGCAGAGGTGTAATATTACACATTTTGTGAAAAAGTCATACCATGCCTATTTTGGAATCAAACTTGGAAACCAAAGTAAAGCTTGGGCACCACACAAAGTATGTAGAGTATGCACTGAAGAACTTCGTCATTTGATCAATTGGAGAAGACCGTTGCTATCTTTTGGAGTACCTATGGTTTGGAGAGAGCAGTCGAACCATAGTAATGACTGCTACTTCTGTTCGTGTGATGTGAAGGGGTACGATTCTAAACATAAAAATCAAATCGTGTATTCAGTTATTCGGTCAGCCATTTTACCTGTGCCTAATGTATACCAATCCCTGTGCGACCAGAAAATCTTAAACAAACGTCATTCTAATGGTACTGACAACATAAAATAGGTTTTAAATACTTTTTCTCCAAAGATGATAATTTTGTATATTGCAGTAATGTGAAAGAATTTATGCTAAAACTTGGACTTCCAAACTATGACCTAAGTGAATGGAGACTGTTCACTGATGCTTCCAAGCGAAGTTTAAATGATTTCCTCCTTCATAACGGAAACGTTTTTGGTTCAGTGCCCATTGCCTATTCAGTGATCCTCAAAAAATCATACACAAATTTGCAACTGCTGTCATTGCGACTAGACTATAGGAATACAACTGGCAAGTTTGTGATGATTTCAAAGTTCTTACTAAGTTGCTGGGTCAACAATATGATTTTACCAAATTTCCATGCATTCTTTGCCTATAGGATAGTAGGGTACGAGTTGATCACTGGACTATGAAAGACTGGCCACCTCGACAAAATCTGGAAGTCGGTTGTAAGAATGTTGTGCGCCAAAGCCTTGTGAGTTCTTCTAAAGTTGTGCTGCCATTTCTCCACATCAAGCTTGGCTTAATGAAACAGCTTGTAAAAGCTTTAAATAAGGAAGTTGCCTGTTTTAAGTACATATGTGACAAATTTCCACTACTATCTGAAGCAAATTGAAAGAAGATATATATTTAATGGTCTTGACATAAGAAAACATGTCTGGTGCAGCATTTAAAAACAGTATGGATGAAAAGGAGAAATCAGCATGGATGTTGTTTTAAAATTTCTTGGCAACAAGGATCCTAATTACCGAAACATTGTGGCTAACATGCTTGAAGCATACAAGGAATTTGGTTGTAAGATGAGTATCAAAATTTTCTGTTTTCTCAGCTAGATTATTTTGCCGGAAATCTAGAATTTTTCAACTAAAAGTAAGATGAACGATTTCACAAGGATCTGCAGGAGTTCGAAAGAAGGTACCAGGGACGCGGGAGCATCAGTATGCTTGGTGATTATTGTTGGATGTTAAAGCGTGAAATACCTGAAGAGAAACATAAAAGAAAGAGGAACAGGAGGACTTTCTCAACTAAGAAGCAAGTGGTGTAATTTTTTGTGTGATACATTGTGCTAATTTATACATCCAATAGTGAAGTAAACAAGATAAAACAAAGCAAAAACACTCTAGTGACATGTACGAACAACCATACACATAATTCCAGCAAGTTGTATGTTTTAAATATTGCTTTTGAATTTGAAATAAAAAAGTGAAATGAAAAAGTTTGTGATGAAATTCACGTAATTATAAAATACATTTAAAGTGATTTTGCAAACACACCTGACGTGATAGAAGCAAACGGATTGAAAATTCGGATTCAGCACATCAACATTATATTATAAAATCACAGTACTTAGTTAGCAACAAACACAAAGTTGAAATTCGCAGGCTAGTGTAATTTATGTCAATTTTATCGGGTATGAGTAAATGAATATGTCTAATAGTTTGAGATCTTCCCCTATGAACTGGCTGCTTGGGAAGCCAATCTCTAAATTGTCGACAGCAAGATTACCAAGTGGATTAGACATGCTCCAAGTGTACAGGTTCATCTCTTGGACAAAGACAAGCCCCTCCAACATACTTACAAATTGACCTAAGGGAGCATGCAAGGATTCCAACTCTGTGAATAGATTTGTGTGTTAAGAAACTTCCCAAACTATGATAAATATCTGGATCTAAAAAAAGAGCAGACCGCAAGGAAGTAATGTAATGAAACAAAACACATTAAAGAGACCTGGGCAAGTAGTTTGACACGTGCAATGAAAGAGATTAGAAATGAGGAGGACCAGATGTTTCTTGAAAAGCAAAGAGAAAAGTATTTTGAAGTAGCATGGAAGGTAGTGATGCCAAACAGCTGCAAAAGAAACCAAGAATGAATGAAGAGAGCTCGGTACGAAGAAGTGAAGTCTGTGTGTGTCTAATGCCTACCCACTTCACTTGCGTGATTCTGCATACCGTGGATAGATGGCAGGACTGTGACCCATTTTCAAGCTGCACACCACTCGGCAGGCCACGTTATGCATAATGTGTATCTGTTAAGAGTTATGTCGTGTATTAGAGTGAGTACATGTGTAAGTGTAGTGTAGGAAATGATGAGGACGATGACAAAGGTGAGGAAGAAAGAAAGGGAGAAACCCGGTGCCGGCACGTAGCCTACTCCTGTTGAATAGCACCCAGGGGACCACCAGGCTTAATGTCCCCATCCTATGGATGAATCACTATCAACAGTGACATATGCCTTCTTTTCATATGCACGTGGACAGATTTGGGATTTAATTCAAGCATACTGGTGCACAATTTAGTGAGTAAAAGTTGTGCACCACCATCTTTCCTAGTCCTGAGGTAGAAATCTTACATGAAAATTTCTGACCCTGCCGAGAATCGAACCTGAGCCGGCTAGTCTGAAGGCAGACGCATTATCACAGCGCTAACTCGGTGGACATGAAGAAGTGAATTTATATCCATGAAAGGAAGAGCAACCGACCCTCTTCATCATGTTAATCACCTAGTGCATCTGATAGCGAGAATGCATATCGACTGTCTGAACCATTATCTTGATTTTTAACATTATTACCCGCTTCAGATGTTCCTCCTCACCACCTAATGTCCCTAAAACCATATTCCAGTCACCTAAAGTAGTCAGTGCCTTGAATAGAGTCAGTCTTCCAGATTGTGCAGCAGTATTTGTAGCTGGAGCCATTACTGAGACACTAGATAACATTAGAGAGTGGAACAAAGCATCTATTGGTATCAAATACTCTCTAACATTAATACTGGAAAGTTCACGATAAGAGAGGCGAATGACTCATCAGTGCTATCTAGTGGCAGGGAATGTTGACAGTGAGGATAACGTGGCACGTAGAGCGGTAAACTGCATCTAACAAGAGTTTTGTACTTCAACATGTGGTGTAAGTCGTAAGGATTATTCTCATGGCTGTTCCACAAAATGTCAGAGAAAAGTGGAATTGTTTGTTCTGTGTTCTTCTGTAAAAACTATGCTTGGCAAAAAGATGCTAGATCGTTCTTCAGATTTCCGAAGTGAGTAGGTGAGTGAGTAGTCATGTAAATACAAGTAGTCTATTACTTTTCTGCCACAGGATGATGATGATTATTACAGTAGAGTCAGTAGATAACTTGTTCTGTGACCTTATCATGTGTTGTGGCTCTCACCAATGGGTATGGAGAAGGAAGATAATTAGTCTGAGATGAACTTTCGTGTCAGTAGATTCGTATAATTTTAATCATGAAACAAACTCTCTTTCTGTTAGCTCATTCTTTCCCCACTCGCACGATTCACATGACAGGTCTCGTGTCCTCACCATCATCATCATCATATTATTATTATTAGAAGATTAACTCCGTACGTAGATGAAATTATTGGGGATCATCAGTGCGGTTTTCGGCGTAATAGATCGACTATTGATCAGATTTTTTGTATTCGACAGATAATGGAAAAAAATGGGAATATAAGGGTACAGTACATCAGTTTTTCATAGATTTCAAAAAGGCTTATGACTCGGTTAAGAGGGAAGTATTATATGATATTCTTATTGAATTTGGTATTCCCAAGAAACTAGTTCGATTAATTAAAATGTGTCTCAGTGAAACATACAGCAGAGTCCGTACAGGTCAGTTTCTGTCCGATGCTTTTCCAATTCACTGCGGGCTAAAGCAGGGAGATACACTATCACCTTTACTTTTTAACTTCGCTCTAGAATATGCCATTAGGAAAGTTCAGGATAACAGGCAGGGTTTGGAATTGAACGGGTTACATCAGCTTCTTGTCTATGCGGATGACGTGAATATGTTAGGAGAAAATACACAAACGATTAGGGAAAACACGGAAATTTTACTTGAAGCAAGTAGAGCGATCGGTTTGGAAGTAAATCCCGAAAAGACAAAGTATATGATTATGTCTCGTGACCAGAATATTGTACGAAATGGAAATATAAAAATTGGAGATTTATCCTTCGAAGAGGTGGAAAAATTCAAATATCTTGGAGCAACAGTAACAAATATAAATGACACTCGGGAGGAAATTAAACGCAGAATAAATATGGGAAATGCGTGTTATTATTCGGTTGAGAAGCTCTTATCATCCAGTCTGCTGTCCAAAAATCTGAAAGTTAGAATTTATAAAACAGTTATATTACCGGTTCTTCTGTATGGTTGTGAAACTTGGACTCTCACTCTGAGAGAGGAACATAGGTTCAGGGTGTTTGAGAATAAGGTGCTAAGGAAAATATTTAGGGCTAAGCGGGATGAAGTTACAGGAGAATGGAGAAAGTTACACAACACAGAACTGCACGCATTGTATTCTTCACTTGACATAATTAGGAACATTAAATCCAGACGTTTGAGATGGGCAGGGCATGTAGCACGTATGGGCGAATCCAGAAATGCATATAGAGTGTTAGTTGGGAGACCGGAGGGAAAAAGACCTTTGGGGAGGCCGAGACGTAGATGGGAGGATAATATTAAAATGGATTTGAGGGAGGTGGGGTATGATGATAGAGACTTGATTAATCTTGCACAGGATAGGGACCGCTGGCGGGCTTATGTGAGGGCGGCAATGAACCTTCGGGTTCCTTAAAAGCCATTTGTAAGTAAGTATTATTATTATTATTATTATTACTGTTATTTGTTTTTGTCTTATAGATGTGCCATATGGGTAAATAAATGTAAAAGACAGGACCTAGATGAAACGTTTAAAACTAGAGGAACAGAGTATCTGTACAAAAATCACAGAATATGTTCAGATCACTTTAGATTATCGGACTTCAATAACTCTAATTTGAAAAGTCAGGAGTAAGTAAAAATAAGGTGTAATTGGAAAAGTACCGAAGTTTCAAATGAGTCATAGACCTGTTAATTTTTCATATATTTTTTTAATAATAGTCTGAAGAGAACAGCTATTCCTTCACTGAATTTAACAAGTCCTTCTTCCGAAAATATGGGTCAAAGTACAATGAAAGAACAACGAAGGTCCCCAAAGAAACGCATTAGACCTTCCATCGAGGAGGTGACAAGTTCTCCGATTCCAGACAGAAACGACGATAGTCCTCTACCAGGTACCTCATAATCAGATAGTACATTAGCAATAACATGTTCTCTGTGCTAAGTGAATCAGTTATTAAACTGCATAAAACTACTTTACTTCCATCATACCAAACACAATTTCTTTATAGTTTCTCCATATAAAATATAGAAAGTCATGACTTTTTCAAACTAAATAGACGCATATTGTATACGTAACATAAAAATACGAATTATTGATTTTGTGAAGAAAGTGTGTGAACTCATGTTTTCTCATAAAAACTGATTCAGTTAGTTATTCGCAAAATATTATTTACCTAGCCCTAGACTTTCAAGACGTTATTAATATTTCACTAAATTAAGTCCCTGTTTATTTTTTAAGATGCAAGAAATCCTAAAAGGTCAAAGATGGCTCAAAATCTTCTGATAAAGACACTTTCTAAGAAATTGATTGCAGCTCAAAAGTTGGTATCTAAATACAAAAAAATTATTTCATCCCTTCGGGTGGAAGTGAGAGCTCTGAAGACAACCAGTTCAAATACTGATTTAATCAAAATTGTTTCTAATGATGAATTCATTATGTCGCAAGTGCGCTTAAAAAGAAAGAAAAAATTGGGAAGGCGGTATTCCAGTTACGATAAAAGTTTTGCATTGGCACTCCATTATTGCTCACCTCAGGGCTACAGATTTTTAAGGAGAAAATTGTGTTTGCTAACAGTCAGATCTCTCCGAAATTGGCTTCATGGATTTGGTAAAGGCCCCGGTATAAATCCCACCATTTTACAATTATTAAAAGTAAAGTCTGGAATGCTGCCACTAAATGAAAAGGTAGTAACACTTGCTGTAGATGAAATGTATTTGAAGGAAAATATAACGTACAATGCTAAAGTGGACATTTTTGAGGGATTCATTGAATTGGGTATACACAGCCCTAACCAACAATCTCCAACTAACGTAAAAGATTCAGAGGTACCACTTGCAAACCAAGCAATGGTTTTTATGATTCGAGGAATGTGTAAAAATTTTAAGCAAACCATTGGTTATTTTCTATCGAAAGATGCCATGCCTGCAGAGATTTTAAAATCACATCTGCTTGAAATGAAATAAATGAAATAAAAGATACGGGATTTATCCCTAAAGCGATTGTTTCAGACCAAGGATCAAACAACACTAAATTGAGAAGACTGCTTGGATGTAATGAAGTACAGCCTTATTTTGAACACGATGGTGAAAAAAAATTTATTTGTTTCATGATACACCACATTTGATTAAGAGCGTATAAGGAATAATTTAAAACATTATAATTTTAAGCTATTTGATAAATTAATTAAGTGGGAATACCTAGAAAAACTTTATTTTATAGATAAAGATATGAATCCCCGACTTTGTCCTAAAGTAAAACTTAATCACTTGAATCTACCACCATTCACACTGATGCGAGTGTGCCTTGCTACACAATTATTAAGTCATTCTGTAGGAAAAGCTATGGCAACACTCATAAAATTCAAACAGTTACCAGAGGAGGCTCAACCTACTGCAGACTTCATCCTGTTCATGGATAAAGCTTTTGATTGTTTTAACTCTTCTAGTTTCCAAACTAGTAAAGCCTTAAATAGGCCACTAAGTGAAAATTCCACACACTGGAATTTTTTTAATGAAATAGAAAAAAACATTTAGAAATATTCAGGTAATAAACAACAGGAAAATGAACCCAAAATGTATAAATGGCTGGCTAGAAAATTTACAATCTTTAAAACTGCTATGGAAAGAATTGCATTATAATTATGGATTTAAATTTTTAATAACAAGAAGATTAACACAAGACTGCATAGAAAATCTCTTTTCTATTATTCGATCTAAAGGTGGAAACAACGTAACTCCAGACTGCTCGAAGTTTAGAGCTACAATTCGGGCAATCATGATGAATCAATTCCTAAGTCCTCCTGAAACAAGCAACTGTGAAGCTGACGTTTGTTCTTTCTTACTCAAGAAAGGAGATATCGAGGCAGCTAAATTGAATTTTTGCAGTCCAGGCATTACAGATGTCTCCGATTTGGATGTAACTGTTGATGACAAAAATGTACAGCATACAAATGAAGAAACCGTGTTGCAAGAAAATGCAAGAGCTTATGTTGCAGGTTGGGTGTGTAGCAGAATAAATCACGAAATTTGTCGAAGAAATTTATCTTGTAAAGAAAACCCCAACAATGACGTAACAACGCACATCGCAAATAAAAAATACTGTAAAGATTCAAAAAATTTTTCCTAATGATGTTTCTCTAATGCTCAGCCAATTGTGTTCTGATGTTTTCAAAGAAACTGATCATGTTATTTATAAAACTAGAATTGGTGTAAAAAAAGAACTAGTTAAAATGGTAGTGCTCCCTGTTAACATGTCCATTTGCAGTGACTGTGCCAATGTCTTCATTGACAAATATTTCAATGTGTTAATAAATTGTTACATCAAAAATAAAATGGACAACCAAACAGCTAAAAAAGAAAACAAGCGATGTATGAAAGCTGCTAAAGTCATGCACAACTAAATTTCATCAAATTTGAAAATATGAGAATTTATCAATTCATTTCTATTCTAATAACTTTGTAATTTGTTATTAATTAAAAATGTTATGAACAAAGTGACTCTAAAGTATAATATTTATTGCTTTGCAGCTTCTTATTGAAATCAAATGCACACCTCTCCTCTTTTCCTCACATAATCCAGCACGACGCACGGAGTGTGCGAACGTTTCAAGCCGCTAGATGGCAGCACTGTTACTTTTCGCCGCCGCTTGCAATGCTAAACAGGAAAGCTTTCTAGTATTAATGTTAGAGAGTATTTGTTGGTATTCAAAGTCCATATAATGATATCAAGCTTCTTACTCTCCATAAGAAATATCCCAACCAAACTGTAGATAAGAAAAACAATTATAGGCTATTATGGCATTTTGCCAACATCTTTGGTTTCTCTCTGAGCATCTAGTTGCTTTTTGATGACCAAGTGACCACAGAGAAAAAGAAAAATCATCACAATCATCATCATCATCATCATCATCATCATCATCATTTACTAAACAGGCTTTAAATAATGTGGTCTGTTGCGGACTCAATTCGTTTAACCAGCAAAAAAGGAAAATATAGTAACAAACTTGCAGCCTCCACAGAAACCTGATACTCCTCAATGACTACAGAACTTGGCTAAATTGGAAAACCTGAAATTGGAGAATCCTATAACATTGAGAACCAGTTATTTATTTGAAGACTGAAATAGGAAGAGACAAATCTCAATCTTTCCTGCACAGACTTCCTACAGAGTGGTTTTCAAGGAACTTCGTGATTGCTCCTCTTAGACGAAAGTAGTAAATGACACGACAGAACGCACTATCAACCTGTTCCAAAAGTACAATGAGACATTGAAGAAGATGAATAGAAACAGTTTCTTCTATAACTTTTATCCAAACACCGATAAGAGTTTTCTACTCCTTCAAAAGCTGCTCTGACTTTTTTCTTTCACTATGTTACACATTATAAACTTCTCAGCTCTGGAGCGACTTGTAAATGGTAATATTTTAATGAAATTTTTTGTACTTGTTTTACACATTAATGCATAATATTAGCCTTGTGGGAATTTGAATTTTTCAAAGTTCGGTTTTTTGGATCACACTACCATGTCAAGACACTGGAGGAATTTCTGTTAGCTACTAGCAAACACATGTAATTTTTAAGTGAAGAGTTCTCTTTTAGATCTCTTATGTCAGATTCTAGAATATTCACATAACTAAGTACTTGACTGAGAGTATCGAATGTATTTTGCATGTTTAATCTTACTGTTTCTAGTTGGACTGTAAGAGATTCGGTATCATGTACGTATCTCTGGCAGACTTAGTGTTCTCTCAGAAGATAAAATTTTCTTGGTAGGCGATCTATTGCAGACTCCATCCTGTTGTTCTCTCACCAGTGATAGCTTGGTTGAAACATGATGTGAACTGACATGAACTTTTGTACTGTCACCCCTTGACAATCTTTCTGATGATAAACATTTCTTGCATGGAAAGATGAAGGACCCACCTCATGTAAAAGCCTCATACTCAGGATTGCCGAATTTGAGACAATCATGGTGGAATGCACTTCTGACCGCACACCTCTTAGCTTTACAAACCACTCACTATTGCTCGTATAGTGTGGTCTCTCACCTCGCATGCATCAGATCTTAAAAAACAAGCCTTTTGAAGACTTGATTGCTGTGTGGATTTAGATTCAAACATGAGCACAGCTTAAATGTTATTGACTACTAACGACCCAGCAACTATAAAGCATTCTGAATCGTTAGAGACTGGAATTTTTTGTTGAGTTCAAAGTGCAAAATGTGGGATTTTCAAATGGGAAAATCGGTGCTTTCAATTAAATGTTTCAGTATTTTCACATTGTTCGTTTTCGAGCTTGGAAATTGGTATGTTCGTTTTTATAAAGTCTTTCCAACACTTTTTCCCAGATATTCGCAATTTTTCTTTTTGTTTTGCACACTGCAAAAACAAGTGGCAATAGAAGTCAGCACAAGAGATTGTTCGTCTTCCTTGCGAAAATTAATTGCCGATGCATGTTTTACCAACTTCAAATCTTTCTCAACAGTATCTCTTCTTTCCCACGAGACCTCACAATTACAAAATTTACACATGACTGTACTTTTGTCTGTGCAATAAAACCTATGCCTTATATACTGGAAAGCTCTATTGGAGCTATTTTATTATTAAGCATTCTTGTAGCCTCACTTGCACGGGAACACAATAATGTTATTTCGCCTATGTGTGACACTATAAACAAATAAAACAAACACACTCAACACGTCCAAAATAATATGGCATTCAGCAGGCTCACAATGCTCACAATACGATTCTCGCACATCGCTACATATATCAGATATGATGTCAAGAGTGTGTTTAGACCAGGTATTTGAATTAAAACCTTCTAGCTCGTTGACCGTTGACTAAAACAGATTCAGTATCGAATGTGCAATACTAGCGACCATAAATATCGACCTTATCTGTGCGACAGCTATCGATTATCGATTGTAGTAAAAAAAATTAAAAATTGAAAATTCGCGCACATAATTCGCTAATTGCTTAAAAAATCGCATTCCCGACTTGATACGGATTTCGCGATGTTTCACGAATTCAAATCAGGCATAAATGAATTGAATAATGTATATTTACTGTAATTAGATGTTGAGAAATATTTTTTTCCAAAATTCGAGAAATATTCCATTCCCTATGAATTGTCAATACTTTAAAAGAAGGAAATAATATATTTCATTCAAATGGAATAACAAATTGTAGGAGAGAGGAAAACGAAGTAGGGTAAATCTTGTTAATATTGTGATAAGAGTAATATCGTGCTACTGTGTTTGATAGCTTATCATGCTTTTACAGAGCGAGAGAAGGACCGATTTGATGCAGCAACTTGTCCACGAACTTGTCCTTAATACATTGTCAAAAAAAACAGATTTTTGTCTCGATAAGTAAAATTGTAATAAATTCTCATACCAACTATTACGATATTACTCATATCACGATTTTACCAACCTTTACCCTATCTTATTAATGTGCTTAATAATGTATTTTGTAGCTGAAAATATATTTATTTATTTAAATTATGTTTTTGAATAATGAATTATGGTTCATAATTGTGTATGCGATATTAGCACTCAAAGAGAAAGGGATATTGGTAGACGGCTGCCAAAGTAATTGCAGATCAGTCTCAAGCCTGCAAGCTTAGTAATATCGACAGGCCAGTTCTAAAGAGAAACAACTCAAAATTTAAAGTTGTGAGAAAAATGAAGTTTAAAGCTTCAACCATACATAAAACATGATTAATTGAATTTGGATTAAGTTAAACGATCCTCTGATTCTTCACAGCAACATAAAGCTTCAAAATGCAGCTTTCTTTAAACTTTAAATTTTGAGTTGTTTCCCTTTCAAGCTGGGCCGTCGATTTTGTATTTCTGTTTTGACTGCCTGCACACTTGGATAAGGAACAATAATTTAATAATATGACACGATTATATTTAATGTCAAATTAAAAAACTAGATAATTTCGTGTTAAAATGTTAAATTAATATTCTTCCTTTTATGTCAAGAACCTAATTTGTTTTAACTACAAACATTTAAGAACAGGTTCTACGAACTAAGGCAAATTGAACAAGTGAATCCACTGGATAAATGCCCTATTCCCTACCAGTAAGAATCCAAGTCTCCTGAACTTGTTCACAGAGTATGTGGATATCCAGAGTACCGCAATCCTTTGCGCTGGAAATGCCGACAAATCAGCCATTTTTATTACAGCGCTTGCTATTTGCCGTACACATTTGTAAAGGGAATGAATGTAGCCTAAATCAGAATCAAATATTTTTAATTTTAAGGGCCATGGCCTAAATTGAGTTTTACTTTAAATGTTCCCATCCCAAGCATGTTGAAATGGAATAACAATAGTGGCCAACTAGTTGATTGCACTGCTCTGGGATTCTGCTTGTGCATAGCTGAAAGAGCATCTACTTCAGGATGTAAACAGTTACTGTACCTGAGTACATAAAGAAGTCGAAAAGACGAATCGCCACTCTCTGCAGATGCTGCAGCTCCTCCAGCCTGACTTCCTCCTCCCACTCGGCATACCGTCTGCTGGATTCCTCGAAGTGGTCGCTGCTCGAGGTCTGGGTGGCAGCGTCTAGCATCATCAGCTTGCCAGTTGTATCATGTCGAGCTAAAAGGCAGTGTAATTCTGAACTGAAATCTTCGTAATACACTGATAGTTAATTATGAAGAGAATAAATAGGTACTGTCCAGCTGAAAGGTTATGTCTCATCCCAGTTCGTCCCACTCGTTTCTCCTGTCCTCTCTGTAAGGGCTAGTGGCTGAGCTGTTAAGTTCTTCTCTGCAAATATTTGCTGTACGGAATTGGAAGTTTACATAATATTATACAACTGTTTAAAATAATTTAAAGAAAAGGGCCCCGTTAAGTAAGTAACTGTCATATCATTTCCCCTGTTTTGACGAATGTGTGACATAACCACTTGGATGGAGAGTAGCATGACAACATGTACATCACCAAATTAAACTATTAACTATAAGTGAATCATAAAAGTAAAATCTGAAAAGGAATCAAAAGATGAAGCACGTAGTAATGGCATAACCTCTAAGAAAAATAAATTCAGAGAACTGAAATGAAGAAGTTTAGACTTTTATTAAAAAATGAAATTAAATCATCCATATTCTTTTATTTACAGATGGCTCCTAAATGTTATGTTTCTGTGTGTACCAAAAATTACTAGAGTGCTTTAAGTGAGTGTGTTACATTACAGTTCTCAAATTTCCAACTGAAAAGATAAGTTATGTGGCTGGAAGCTACTCGTATTCTATGAAATATTTTCACGCCAACAAAGCATTCAGTTGTGTGTATTAAACACTTTGAAGTAAACGATTTGTATCTAGTACATGTTTCTAGAGACAGAGAAGGAAATGTGCAAGAATAGTCCTAAAGCAGATCTCTTATAACTATTTCCAGGTTTACGGGAACATATAGATAATCTTATTCCTCAACAAGAATGGACCCTGCTAACAAGTGCATTCAAAGATTTGAGCAGCAACAAATTAAGTGCTTGCAAATGGACAAAATTAATTCGTTTGATGACCTATGTAACATAGATACTTTAAAAAAGATAGCAGGTGGATCATTAATCTCAATCCAGTGTTTCTGTACTTTTTGTTGGTTAATTTTGAGGGTGTGTCACAAATATATTGATGTATTAAAATATATGAAAATTTATCAGTGCAATTGTGTGTAAATAATCAAAATGATATTCATTGCATCACAGAGTTGGTAAGTGCACACATGAAATTAGAAATGTGGTCTCAATTGGAGAGCATTCTTCTGAAGTACGTAAATTATAATAATTATTACGGTGTAATGATGTTTAGTGTTAACACGACAGCATGTTGGCCACGTTTGTATGTTTACTTAAGTATAATGCTTTATTGTAGGAAGTATTCGAAGTATTATGTTTATTGGAACAAATTTCAAACACATTAAATATAATGCCAAAATACTTATGTGATGTATTATAAGTGCATCTTTGTTGTACAAACAGTCATCTTCCTCCTGCAAAGTTATTAGAAACTGTCCATTTTATACGCTAATATAATACTGAAATCTTTTAACAAATGCAGTAAATCAATAATAATGAAATAATTTTTCACTTTTTTGAACCCGTGTGCTAGTAATCTTTTCTCATGCGTTAATTTAGACTCTTTATCAAATGCTATTATTATCTAGCATCTGAATAAAATAATTAAGTGCAAAAACAAGCGTGATAAAGACACATTTGCTCTATATGGGTTGAGGGAAAACTGCAGAGAAAACCTCAACATTGACATTCCTTAATTTGAGGATCAGCCAGCAAGCCTTGAGAAACTGCTATAGAAGCAGCACTTTCTCTATCAATACTGTCTTTACTTGTGCAATACAATATGCTAACTGCGAGCACTGCGGCTGCAGTATTTGTTCTGTTGCATTGAATGGGGGACAATCACATCACACACGTGATCAGAAGTTAAGGTTGTTGCAACCATAAGGCAAATTCCTGCATGACGCTATCTGCAGTAGGTTCTGGAATGTAGACTATGATTACACCGTAAAAAAGGTCCTTTCTAAACAATAGGGCAATAATGCAACAGAAAGTAGAACATTTCCTAAAAACAATAAAATACCAAATAGTGCAAATAAATGCAAAATAAAAGTAGGCTATATTGGTCTCTATTGAAGTGTAAAGAGTTTATATTGTATCCTGCATTGTCTCTGAAGTATAAGAAAAAATATGATATTTCATCAACTTCCGAGCCCTATTCATCACTCATCAACTCATCACTTTTTCCCACCTCACTTCTGACATTCCCATCACATCCACTCTGTTTCTTCTCATTGCTTCCTTCATGTTTTCCAACTCACCCGGTAGAACTGGTGTCTTCTCATCCCCCGTTGCAGTCGTTGATCTTCTTTTCTTCTCTTCTGTGTCTTGTGTCATGACATGTCCTTCCCCAGTATCCCCCACCCGGACATCTGATTGGGGGGATAGTTTACATCCGGAGTTTTTTACCAGGGAAAGACTCATCATGGCATTTTCAACATATCTTCTTGGGATATATAAATGCGGTAGCTTCCCATTGCTTTCCGCACACCACTCTCTCTTTCGCATCTTGAAAGATCCCAGGGGGCCCCAGCGTGGAGGTGAGGAGAGTGGATTTGACTAATTAGGCCCTCCGGACTTCACCGAAATTTACCACTAGGGTTAAACATCAGTTCCATCAGGGTTTTTGACCCAATCAGAGACTGGGAAATCCCAATTAGTCTTTGCCCCCCTTATTGAGTCTAAAACATTACAAAGGTTATCAATGTGAAAAGATAACTAAGATACTTATCGAGCATGACACCAAGAAAGCTGGTCTTCTTATTTTAAAATGTAGTCAACCGACCGCAAGGAAATTTAAATATTGTCGTTTTCATATTTTATATTTAAAACGTATTTTTAATTTTTCTAAAGAAATTGATATAACGTACATTTTATGAAGCAGTTATGTATTACATTACTGTTAGGTTACTTGATTTTATCGACAGTAATCTCACTAGATAATGTCCGACTTTGTGTCAAGAAGAGATTAAAGAAATTCAATATTACCACTCAGGTTGGGCTCACAGAATAATAATATGGTACAGTCACGGATGATAAATTACTATCTTGGAAATTTCAAGCTCATAGGGAACTTGCACTCTAAATATCATGCAGTCGAATACAGGGGCGTTTTAAATGAAAATAATACTAATTGATCTTATTTCTCATTACGAATGTCATAACAATAGAAACTTGTTAAAACTAGGGTTGCCATAATGAAGAAACAAAGAAACCAGTACATGATTCACAAGTCAATTTGATCGACAGGAAAAAACGCAGGAATTTATAAGAAACTTGTATATATCATTTATTTTTCACATTAATATCACTTGTTTACTTAATGTGGATGAGACTGGCCACTTCAGTGATACACTTTACCTTATCTAGCACACTATTTGGCATGCAATTTACATTATTACCATTTATTTTAGCACCACACCATTCATGTCTGTAGATCACAGTCACAGAACCTTTCATACTTCTCAGAACTGTGAAGAGAAGGAAGGATGAGTTGTGAAGCTAACTGCAGTTTACATTATACTCTATCTGCAGATGCGTTTACTAACTTAAGTGATAATTTGTTTCTTTCTTGTATCCACTGGCCATTCATCAAGGAAAATGATCTTTGAACGTTGGTATTATATCCACGCAGACAGAAATAACAATTCTACCATTTGCAGCAGTTCTAAGTAGGCTACTGCACCACGGAAATACAACTGCGACAAAAATTTACCGAGATTTCGTGTGAAATCATATTTTTAGAAATTTCCTCTTTGTTGTGCAGTAGGAAAAAATTAAATTTTATCACCTAGTCAGACAGAAGGCTCTTACTGAGTTCGTAAGATGTATTATCTTGCACCCATTTGAGTATCATTTGAACACTATCTTACAAATTACTGCATTTTTCCAATTTCTGTCCGACTTCATTCAAAATCGTGGACATCAGTCTTTTCTCCCTACTATAAAGCCATGGACTGTCCGAGGCATATGGCAGCCCTTTGTTACAACCCAATGCCAATAAAATTTAATGCATTTTCTCAATTCTCTTCATCAGATCATTTTGAAGGGATATGTGTTTACATTCACAAAAATGTACAAGTAAGCTCTTGAAGGATGTTTAAGTTACATTCAAACAATATAATTTATTGTAAACAATAAATGCATAATATTCTAAATTGTAAAACTTTAATTAATAATATAATTTGTTTATATCTACATTTTATACGGTTATATTACTGAATCATCAATCAATGCAGAGAACTTAAATTGTACAACGAGAGAGTGAACTGGGCATCAGCAGAAATATTTAAATGATCCTTATTAATGTTTGAATATGTCTTGAAATGTTTATGAGATGCCACAGAAACTAGTAAAATGTCATAAGTACGCCTCAAAATTGATGTTTCTATTTCGATAAATAAGATGATGAAATCAAGAAACTGCTGTAATGGAATTGAAAACTGGCAAAGCTATAGGAAGTTTTACAGGTTTTCCCGATTGCAAGGTCATGGGGATTGTGTCAGTCTTCAGTCTGGGCATTGCACACACGTACTCCGTGCCAAAGGTGAGTGTAAGCTCACGTCTATCACGTGTGTTGTGGGGGAAAGGCGTCATATGACACAGCTTCTCTCTGGTGCTGACCAGCCTGTACAGCTACCACATTGCCCCTGATGTATGGGACGATCCCCAGCCAGAGTGAGGATTTTGATTACTTAAAAAATTATCTATAAAAGACCCAAAAAGTTATATTATAATGGCTAGAACCCGGAATTTTAAGTGCTAAAAGTTAATATTGTTCCTCGCTATAGTTTAATATAAAAACCATGCCCCCACTTCTTTGAGATGCCATTCTTGTCATTCAGTATTTTCCCTTCGGTACTGCTAAAGGTCTCTAATCCTCTTAACCACCACTTACAAACTAGCGCACGATTTACAAGATCATTGCCATACCTCCACTTCATTGAAATGCCATTCTTGTCATTCAGTATTTTCCCTTTGGTATCGTTAAAGGTCTTTAATCCTCTTAACATCACTTACAAATTAGCACACGGTTTACAAGATCCATTGCTCAGTCCTTCTGACTCTGTTGTCTATTATTACATAACGGACTCTTGTGAACTAAGCTTAAAACTCTCCTCACGGGCACTAGGCCTACTTCTATTCATCTACACTCAGTGACATTCTTAACTTTTAGGACATAAAATTTCGGGCTGTAATAATGACTTGAAATGATGAAAAAACAGACCTAAAAACAAACAATACTATGCATAAGTAGTCAAAATACTACCTTAAATTAACAGCTCTTCAGACTGTCTACTATGGTATTCCCATATAAAAGTATAAAAATTTCCCACACGAACACAAATTTTCCCACAACTTACAGTGTGAGCTACAATAAAATAATTAATTAGGTCATAATTAAACGTTGAGCTACAATAAAAGAGAAGGGTGGATGTACCAACCACCAAATCTCCTCCACATCTAGCACATGTATCCCAATAACGGAAACTAAAATGGATGCTGGTGACTTCAAAGGTGCTCTAGTTCAATTCTTTTATTTGGAAGCAAAGCGTACAACTTAGCTGAGAGCTTCATGTGCTATTCTATTCTCCTCTTCCTTTTGACATGACTATCGAAAAAATCCTTCCAAGTTCTGCATTTGAATGAAGTAGTGTCAGTACTAATTTTGCGAGTTTTTCTATATTGGGAAATTTTACTTCGTCATTGAAGACTAGCTTAAATTAGGCCTACTAAAAAAATCATTTTAAAATTGAAAAATGATAAAAAAAGCTCTCTAAATTTAAAAAATGACTTCAAAGAATTAAAACAGCGAAAAATGACCTAAGAATGACAAAAACTCTACATTTCTGTAACCAGCAGCTCATATCCA
The DNA here is from genome assembly GCF_040183065.1 of Periplaneta americana. Classification (NCBI taxonomy): domain Eukaryota; kingdom Metazoa; phylum Arthropoda; class Insecta; order Blattodea; family Blattidae; genus Periplaneta; species Periplaneta americana. Next base: position 2,471,260 of record NW_027185502.1, on the reverse strand, counting down.
AAATGTATTTATTTACAGGCATTGCAAAGAATGTAAAAAAATAGAAAGATGACATGTCATCAAAATCCGCGCCCTGACCGTAACCATAACCATTTATTACATGCACTAGATCATGGGACATGTCATATTTACAAACTAATAGAGAGTTAGATAATACACAAGAGTATATCGCCATATTCATCTTCGTGGACTGTCCTGGCTCAGTACTCCAACATTTACCAAATCTCTTCTATAATGTGTCCGACATTTCTATGCTGACCACTGTTCATCCTCTTCACATGTTCACTCCACTTTGGTTCATATTTTATCTGCTCATTGACAGGTTCGTGTTCTAATTATTTTCTTATTTCATTTCTAATCTGGTCCACTCATGAGCATCCTTTTATTGTATGCAAAAATTTAATTTCTGAGGATTCTATACGGCTTTAATCTTCATGTTAATTACATTACCCACCATTCACTTTCCTGAGAAGTAAGTGTCGTCATACATATGTAAAATTTTAGCTGAGTTGCTTTTCTAGTTCATTTTGCCCATAATCTTTTAATAATGTACTACACATTATCTGGTATATTGTATGAGATTCCTCACCAATATTAACAGCATCAAAATGACAATAGAAGAAAAAGCACTGATTCAATATGAAAAACTTATCAGGTTACCAGGAAACAATTGGCATTCATACAGTCCTCTCTGTAGATTGAAAACTCAAAAAAGTTTCATATCCATTGTTCAAGAATTAAAACAGAAAATCAATATCCCAAATTTAAAAGAAAACTTACAAATTAAACCAAAGCCCTTAACTCTATTAAATATAGAATATAATCTAAATTTAACAGAAGAAATACTGATATCAGAAGTAAACACTGAAATAATGGAACAATTGTCTTTAGACACCCTCCACAAATCTGGCTTCATTTATACACTGACGGATCCTTGATCTCCAGAGAACAAGGTGCCGGTGCTGGTGTTACGTACTGTCTCTTCTTACTTTATAGATCTCTTGGATATGGAACAACAAGTTTTGAGTGTGAAATAATTGCAATACGTGAAAGTCTCAGGAATCTTCTATGCCACATCAATAAATTTAAGAATGCAGTTATATTGTCAGACTCCAAAGCAGCTATTCTATCAATAGTCTCTAAACACACACCTTCATCTCAAACAGCAGAAATAACTAAAATGCTCTCTCAATTAATATCACTCAATAAAAGAATTGTATCCCAATGGATACCATCCCATTGTGGAATCCTGGGAAACGAGAATGCGGATGCTTTAGCAAAGAAGGGCAGCACTGCTACTTACAGACCTGTTACTAAATCTACGTATTACTCTGTGAAAAGATTTATTAAATCTACATACTTAGACTTCAACAAACAAAATTTGATAACACAATCCCAAGGGAAAAAATGGAACTCTCTGCATCAAAATCCACAGTTAATTCCCGATTTACCACGAAAATCGTCTGTAGCTGCATTTAGATTGGCAACAGGCCATGATTGTTTGGCCAAACACCTGCATAGAATTGGAATATATCAGTCCCCTAACTGCCCATTGTGCAACTCAAACCAAGAAATGGATTCGGAACACCTCAAAATCTGTGCTTCAGTGGCTGGCCATGATAATATCTTTGAAAAATATTGGAGTGGGAGAGGTCAAATGACTTTACTGTCAAACGCCTGGCATTAGAAAACAACAACAACATTATCTGGTATAGCAGAGGAGGCAAGATCTGCCCTGCGACCTTATCATGTGCAGTCACCAATGGGTATAAAGGGTCAAGACAGGTTTTAGTCTGAGATGAAATTCCATGTTGGTAGATTTGTACAGTGGTGGCTGATTGGCTGAGGCAAGTGAGGCTGGGCCTCAGTCACTTTGTTTTCTTAAACTCAAAAAATTTTAGTGGTTTTTAGTCGTATATATCATAGCTATTATATAAGTTCTTTCAATGAAGCATATAGAGTTGTAGAAGTAGAAAACCTTGTGATGTATATAGACCTGTCTTGCAGTAAAATTTGTTCCTGAAGCCAGGATCACTCATGCCGTGTCTGGCTTCTGCATTTCCCCGGGTTTTATGGTTGCACTGGGAAAGCTGAAACTGAGATACATTTCTTGTGGCCTCGTGGCCTAGCAGGTATTCCCCCACCCATCAGCCTTCACTTCTCCCATTCAGAACTCGGTTCTTGTCAATGCCTGTCTCAAGTGTCGGTTGGGATGAGAATAACAGTGGTGAATCGTCATATGGTCCACTGTGGTTATGTGTTTCGGGAAAATAGTAAATAGAAGTCTTATGGCCATGCCATAATAGTTTTGAATTTTGTCTATAACTGAGTCAGTTAGCCTCCCTTTTCCTAATAAACCCTTACCATCCGATAATTTTTGTCCCTTCACACTGGTTTTCAGTCTCCTCAAAATGCCCATGTGGCCTATGCACTCTAATTTTCTAATTTGTACGTCATTCCCATGTGGTTTCAATTCCTCAACAGCATTGAATGACTTAGAGTCCCATCTCCTAAATATTTCACATATCTCACATTATATGAACTGAGTGACCGATTGAAAATGTTCGTCACACCTGCAACCTCCACTCCACCACTTGACCCACTGTAATTACATTCACAATCGGTTTCATGTTTATTTGTTGTTCTACCTTCACACCTACAATGTTTTGATAATATAGCAACATCAATTACCTTGCCAGTGTCCACACTAGTTGCCGTCACAACGCCATTTAGTGAAATGTGGCCCCTTTTCTGCCACGTCCCATCAAAGGCAGCTGATATGCCTCTGACATTATCATTTTCTGCAACTGCTTCTTCCACAGCAACCTTCATGTTATGTAATGCAACATTTTCAATCGCAGATCCAATTATTATGTTATATCTAGTAGACCTGGTTGGAGGAGGTGGCAAATTCAAAATGCCACATAAAGTCTCTCCACCTGTCTTACCTTTTCCTATAGCCCTAAGGCCATACATAGTCAAACATTTACTGTGTATAGTTTACACTGTTATTGGGTTTATCTTTGAAATATCAATAGATGAAGAGTTGTAAAAATTTACACCATACTCACAGTATTTACATTTTAAAACTAATTCTGCAGCAAGACCAATATGCTTTTTTACCTCAAGAGATATCCCACCTTTGCCACAGCCTTTACAGAATACATTATTTTGCAGTACACTAGATAATATGCCAACATCTATAACCCCATTGGTATCACTAACACTGCGTTCTTGTTTCAGGGTTTCATACCTGATTTTAGAATCTTCAAGTTTCTTTCCTGATGCACAGCCATTATTTACAGATTCACACTGACCACATGTGCTAGAGGGTTGTAGGTTAGAATTCACCTTACTAACAGTGTTCTTACGTTTACCAACATTTCTTCTCTTCTTAAATACTTTCAAACTACTTTTGTAACCCATATTGTAAGAAAATATCACAAAATGCACCTCCATAATGCAACTGAACTGTATCGTAACACAATTAATAATAGAACTCCGTACAGCACGTGTATAACATCACAACACTGTAAACAAATCCGTTGCTACGAAACAAAGCACAGACGGTAAACCAGGTGTGCCAATACACATAAATTCCCTACAATGAAAAAATTTCGCACATAAGGCGCAAAATTTGAAACTAACATAGTAGTATCACAGTCTAGTATATACAGTCGCGAAGCTCAATACGTAGTAAATATGCAAACATTAGATAGTTGCTCACCACTAGGATCGCTAATATCGCCTCATTACAGGCAATACAAAATAGTACCGTCACAGTCTATTGTTTCTAGCACCCTCAAAACTCAAGCTTCGTGACTGTATATAGTAGACTGTGGTAGTATGCTAGATGAACAGGAGACAAGCCCATAGACGGAGTAATGGGGGCCACTGCCCCCCCCAACTTGTCTGATCTCTTTTTTTTTTTTTTTCTATTATTCTATTGAATTCAAAATATCTTTTTTTGTTTTGTTTATGATTAAGTTTTTGTGCTTAAATTGATGAATTAATGTCTTCTGATCATGTGCCTGGACTATAATACTGTATTTATTTTAAATTTCTGAATGTATAAGAATTCCTATACTACCTCATTTGAGGAATGGAAGCACTGTAATGTTTCTTTCGTAACAGCCTGTACTATTGTCTTTGAAGTCTGCAGTTGTTGAGGCCACCACTTGGAAATGTATGAATAACATACTGCACGACAATGCAGGAAAAAGAAAAGTGATCCCAGTATAATGTGTAAACTTAAAAAATGAGATTAAATAAAATAATTATTAGAAATTACATTTCATATATCTTCGGAAGGTAAGCTTCATATAAAAATATTTCTGTTAGCACTGTTACGTAGTTTTATTGATGTATGCATGTGTTTCTTCACGAGAGAGAAAAAGAGGGAGATTGTTTTAAGTTATGCCCTATTATAATTTGTAGCAGACCTACAGTTCAAGCCCTATACAACTCGGTTTGAAACATCGCCGATATGGATGTAACACTGTAAAAAAAACATGCCCCTCCCCCGAAAATCCTTTATTAACTGATCATATTCCAATATACTGTACCACAGTCAAGCTATAACGGAGGAGGAGGTAATTAATTATGTCTTCCTTTGCCTCCCCAAGGAAATGGTTCTCTCTCCGCCTATGGACACGCCCACTTAAATGTCACTGTTCATTTAAACCGAAAAAAAAAAACATACTTAGGAATCAGATACAAACTTAAATCATGGCTCATCTGAAAGATAAATGAAAAATGAAAAATTCAAGATTTTTTGGCTTACCAGGTCCCCTTAAATTTCAGTGTTCTTTTTAAAATGAACTAATCGCTGTTAGTCTTTTTTTTTCCAGTTCACTTTACGTTAAATGAAAGTCCTCTGAAAATGCTATAGACGGAGCCAATAAACCAATTTTTCGTAAAATTGCAATGAGCACTTTCTGCATGTATACCCTTCTTATAATAAACATTGTAACCTGGACTGTTAAAATGTGACGTCTGCTTGAAAATTTTAACACCAACTCAATATTTGAGTTTACTGGGTCCTTTCCTTTAAAAGCCATTACTTTCGTTTTCGTCAGTGCTGTATTAAATAAAATAAATGACTATAATATTAAATACGACACAAATACAAATACACAAAATCTGGAACTTAATTTTAGAAAACTACAGGCTGAGCCAACTTCAGCTAAAAGGACCATTTGCAGTGTGTAAACCAAATACTTGTAAAATTGTAGAATAGACTCCTCATCTAACTACTCTGAATTATCTTGAAGACAAGATCTAAGATAGAGCAACTCTAAGAATTCATCAGTGCTATAGAGACAGTGATATAATAGCAAACTGATTTGTATAGACCTATTTATTTACTCTCATAATCCTTTATTCGTCTTTTCGTTTGACAACTGAAGTTATCAATTCTCTTACTTCTGTAACCATACACTTCTTGTCCAGTCGTTGGCTACTGCAGAATTAAGGCTGAAATATTCCCAGCCACTTTTGATAGTACCTCTGATTGAGGTTCTGGCTGATATGTACATCTATTATCAGACAGTACATCTCACTTGACAATATGTGCCAAAGGAAGAACAATTGTTTGTATCATATAATTCTGAAGTCTGATTAGTGTAATATGTAGCTAGTCGGCGATGTATGCAATGGAGGGGGAAAGAAATTGGTCACCTACCCAATTATCTTCTGGCTTAGTTGCTTCATGAGTGATGACTTATTGGTGTCACTTATGAGATTCAGACCTGTCTTCGGACAGCTGACAAAGCAATAACTTTTGATAGGCTCAAAAACTTTTATCTCACGTAAAGTCTGTCAGGAATGGTGGAGAAGCTCATTTTTTTTGCCGATTGCTATAGACTTATTCCACGTTAAGAAAAACGCATTGAGCATATAGGGCTGTTCGATCAAATGACCAGTTGTCACAGAAACGCCTACCTACCACACAGCTTCTACAATGTACTTTGCAAGGTCCATAAAACCAATAACTTTTTCTTAATGTGGAATGTTCTATAGTAAAGCATGCGGGAATCTCAGCCCTTTCGTTCTCGTTTTCTAAAAAAAGTCTCCTCCGAGTAGCCAATTTGGATGTTCTTTTCTTTAACATTTTATTGGGCTCTAGCATCCATATGCTCGAGGGTAAAGGGTGTCCTTTGGACTGTAGTTAGAATTTGGTGACCTCTCTGCTCTACATACATCAGCTTTCTTCCCGCTGCACATTCGGCAGAGTTATGGTGGTGAGAATCTTCACAGATGGATAGATTACAACCTTGGACTTGTTTCGAAAATAAACTTCTATTTGGGATTCCGATTTTGCTGCTCCTGCGTCCGATGTGAGTCACGGGTGAATGCAACACCGCGCCCCATTCCTCTATTGCGTCATTAGGCCTATATACCTACGTCGTCCATTTTCCTACAACTCCAACCACGTAATCCCTCATACATGCACTTCTTCCCTGAAGAAGATGGCAGAGCTAGCCGTCGAAAGATTGGAATCTAATCTCCAACTCACCTGGCTGAGAACCCAAGAAGAGTTATTCTATATCAAACGCCGGGAAAGCCTCAAGTCATACTAATTTATTTGTTGGTTCACTACCCAGTATCTTATTCACCTACTCAAGTGCTCACTAGTACACTTTCTCGTCAATGTTTTTCCTGTACCATCTGATAATTTCGAAATGTGTTGCCGGGAAGCGTGTGTGTGTGTGTGTGTGTGTGTGTGTGTGTGTGTGGGTCAGACATTTGGCTGCAGAACATGTGGTTGATCCTTAGTGTCCTGCTGCAGAACTTCACCTTCAAGCCGGCACCAAACCAGAAGCTTCCAGACCTCATCAAGGTGCATGGTTTCCACCAGACATCACCAGATTTCTGGTTCTGTCCAGTGCCACGGGTGTGAACCTTTGCACAAGTGATTCTCAAACGACAACCTGTAGGCAATCCTCTCAGAGCTTTTCACTTAGGACACATGCATATGAAATTTAGCAGAGGAATCCTCGTCATTACTGATTACTTTCCAAATTAATGTGAAGTTTAGCTGGGTGCGAAATCACGAACTTTGAATATTTGATTTACATTTGTTGGAATAGAAGCAGTCCTGCAGAACAGAAGGATAACTTCCATGGGTTGGAGTTTGAGAAACTGTTCACTGCGGGAAAGCCACGTTACACCTGTGTTTAAACATAGCTACAAGCTTCAAACACAGATAGCCGGAAAAATAATAAGAATGTGTTTTATGCTGTTTATATGAAGAGGCTAGCAGTAACTAGAGAGTATTGCTATTTATTGAAGGTAAATGTTCTGTGAAGTTCTAATTGGATACAGATAAACAGATTGTTTCATAATTTAGATGATGTAATACAGAGCAGTGCCTTACAAGAGGTGTCGGTATGCAGCTGAGTAAATACAGGGAGGCTGATGCTGATGACTTCAAGAGAAACAATTATCATTTCGAAAGATTAACATTTCTCAGAAATAATTATTTTTTAGACATTCGTTTCATGGTGACGACTTTTCGATTCTCATTTTAGCATAAAAAATTCATTGAATTCTGCATCCATATATTAGCGTGCTTAAAAAGTAAATTTCCATGCCTGAAGTACTTTTAAGCACACTAATTAGAAATACTGAAAACATAAATTCCAATTATTTATTTATTATAAATATTCTCAACACAATTATTTAAAATTGAAATTACATTTGGAGATTTGATATATAAATTATTCACTTCCAAATCACTCACTTTTCTAATTACATTTATCACTTTCGTTGTAATAATTGTATATTCCAAATTACATAACAAGCAGAAAACAACTTCATAACAACCAGCAAAACAATCACTACATATCCAAAGGCCATGAAATCTATCTCTTTTTACATGAATATAATACTCTTTCGTCTTCAACATCATAAGTTCGCCATTGCGAGATAACGAATCAACAATTTCATTCTCTTTAAAATATAAATACATTTAGGATTCTCGAGTGACTGTTCAAAATATTTTGCACGAAATACATGCGGAACCAGTGTTTTAAGAACTTGCCGTGTTGGACAATCTTCACTTGTCATGCTTAAAATGCTATTATTTCGCAACTTGTTGCATAAATAGCAATTATAATTGTGATTATTTTTATCCCTTTATCTTTTAAACACATTTACAAACACCCATTTTGTAAACATGTCCACATTATTATTTTCAGTGGCAACAAATAATTTTGCATAATGTTTTTATTACATTTATGGTTCAAGAGTATTTTAATGCTTTAATTAATAATAAATCAGTTTAAGTAATGTATATTTTGCAAGACGCATGCTTCACCCTAAGCCTGAACACTGCGGGGACAGCGTGACTGTTATCAGGGAAGACTACACAGGTTCTAACAAACTTAATTACCATTCAGCTCATGCAATCTGTGGTTTTTTTTCGAAACTAATTTTGAAGCTATTGATGTTACTGACGTAACACTCTTTAATTATCAACTTCAAATATCAAGGTTTAGGACAACATACTGCCAAAATCTTCTGCTGAAAAGGTAGAAAATACAGGGAGAAGCTAAGTGACGAAAAAATTAAGAAATCAAGAAAAGAATGCACAGCAGAAACCACTTTAAGAAAGAAATGGTCTAGAGTGCAGAAGAAAAAATAAACTGAAAATAATAGTAAATTACGAATGAGAAAGTACAGAGAGAAATTAAAGGCTGAAGCAATGTTAAGAGATGTTGGATATGATTCACATACAAGTCTCAGTCATTGGGGAAGACAGTACATCAAGCACAAAGGTCATTACCAACATCTCCAAGAAAGAAACGTGCTGTTGTGAAGAAACTTGCTGAGAAGTTTGGAGTCATAGAAACTTGCGAAATTAAGCAGAAGGAAGGTGAAAACTCTCATGATTATTCAGTTGTTTCACAATTTTACGAAAGTGGTCTAGAGTCTACTGTACTTCCAGAGCACAAAGATTTTGTCACTTTCATCATTAAAGATCCAGAAAAAGAAAGAAAACAGAAGAGAGTGTTCATGATGACAGCAATGGAAGCATATAGTTATTAAAAGTGAATACGCAATGTTCAATTAAAAAATCTAAGTTTGCTAGTTTACGACCAAAATACAGTATATACTTCCAGTTTCTGAAAAAGATAAAAATGTTTGCTGTTGTCAAATGTGGACCTTCTTACTGACGGATTATGCAAGTGCACTGGAATATCCTTTCTACTAATAAATTATTAGAAATGTCCACATGTGACTAGAATATCGCATGCTACTTGGAAAGCCAAATGTAGTAATACTGAACAGTTTATAACAAATCTATTCCCAGATAGTACAGGTGGACAGACACATAAAATGGAGGCAGTCACCTGTCCTCCTGAAACTGCAAGAAATATATTGATCAGACATCTTAAGGGTTTATGCAAACTATGTTTCTTTGCAAAAACACAACTGCAAGAAATAAAATATCTGAAAGGAAATCTTACAACCTAACATGCTGTAGGCTATTACAAAAAGATTTTGCAGAAAATGTTGGAATAAAACACAAGGATGAAATGTCCACACATTGAGTCAACAAGGGTATTATCACATTTTCAGCTGTTTTGAATACTTTAAACAGTACAAAATCATATGCATTGGTCACTGATGATGTGTAACATGTAAAAGGTGCAGCATTAACATTCAACAGAACCATATTGGAAGATGCCATGCACAGCGAAGAACAGAATATTTCCACATTCTGTTTGTCAAAAAAGTGTACAATATCGTCTTGGAAAACTCTACAATATCTACTAAGTCCAGGAGAATCGTCCATTTATATTCTAATACTTATTTTTACTGTTCTGATCGTAATTTAAATACGATAAATTTCTTCCATAAGTTAAAAAGAGATAAATGTAATTTCCAGTGATTATGTCAGTAACAAGTGAATGTTACATCAGTAATATTATTTGAAATGTCTGTTTTGCATGTTATTTACATTTAACAAAAGTGTTAATGATCATAAAAAAGGTAACCAACTGTATATCAGATTCATAAATTATACAGTATTCATATTGCCTTTTTACTATGTAACTTCACAGAAATTCATCATTAAACATTTATTATAAAATCTATGTCCATATCATGTTACGTCAATAATAATAATTCATTATGAGCTGTTTTAAAAGTCATTATAGAAAACCCATCAAACAGAAGAGCACGAAGGGTTTTTTAAATTACAGGGGCAATGCCTGCATGAAATCAATGTGAACACGATTGTCCCTGGTTTAGATCCATGACTAAATATACTGAAAGAGATTTGTAGCTTGTAATTATTGTGATCATAGACACCTGCAAAATTAAGGGTCATAAAAACTTTTCTAAAAACGTATGCTACATGGTTGTGAAACTTGGACTTTCACTGTGAGAGAGGAACAGAGGTTAAGGTTGTTTGAGAATAATGTGCTTAGGAAAATATTTGGGGCTAAGAAGGATGAAGTTGTAGGAGAATGCAGAAAATTACACAATGCAGAACTGCACACATTGTATTCTTCACCTGACATAATTAGGAACATTAAATCCAGACGTTTGAGATGGACAGGGCATGTAGCACATATGGGCAAATCCAGAAATGCATATAGAGTGTTAGTTGGGAGGCCGAAGGGAGAAAGACTTTTGGAGAGACCGAGACATAGGTGGGAGGATAATATAAAGATGGATTTGAGGGAGGTGGGATATGATGGTATGTATGTTCAACTATGTAAGCAAGTTTTAATCCTTGAGTGTAAGAGAAGGCCTTAACTCTGCCAGGTTAAATAAAGCCATTATTATTATTATTATTATTATTATTATTATTATTATTATTATTATTATTATTATTATTATTATTATGAAGTTTATTAGGTATGACGTTATTTAATTTATTATTAGTGTAGAAGGCAATATTCATATTGTGTTTTTTGAGGAAGTTGTTCAATTGGTTAGAAACTGGTCCAAAGTACGTCATGCTTGTTCATGTTTTTAGGGGTTATCGGTTCAAGGAAAGTGTGTTGAGTTCTTACGTTTTTGGAGGAGGCTGTTTACTGTATGTTTTTGGAAACAATTATCTTGGGCTAAACAGATAATATAATTATATTCTTTATTATAATTAGATTTACTTAGTGGAATAGTTAATAATCTATCAATGAGGAAACAAAATTTACTAATTTTATGAGTTTCTGGGTGGTTAGAAAGATGTGTATAGAATGATTATTGGAAGTTGGTTTCCATTATATGTCAAAATTAAAATGGAAATGTTTTATAAAAGTTTTGAGGTCTAGAAAGTTTATTGATCAGTTAACAGCTGACTGGGAGGTGATTGGGACGTAACCTTTGATAACAAGTTATCCTGGAAACAACAAGTGGAGAAAATTAGCTCCCAAACTTCAAACCAACTGAGGATCCTAAAACGCCTTCCAGGATGCAAATGGGGATGTGCTCGCTCAACTTTAAGCACTACATATCAAAAGTATGTTCTTCCTGGAATGTAAAACACACAATTGGTCGACTCTAAGACTGTAAAAATAACTGCTGTGGATGCCATGTTGACCCTCAGAGAGATCCATGCTGTTGTATGAAGAGCTAATCAGACTATCGGATGGTCAATACTGGTACAAATACGAAAATAAGAAAGAAACCCCAAAACACAACATGGATTCGTGAAGAAAGTACATCAGCTAAAAGAACAATATTCAATTATATCAAATGAACCCCAACCCATAATACAGAATCCAACTGAAATAGAATCCCATGACTGCTTCACAGACCTAAACCAAAGTGTTTTTAAAAAAGGAACGGACACAATGAGTCTAAAGCTTTTGGCCTTGGAGACTATCAACAGTAAATACCCAGAACCCGAATGGCTCAAAATATACAGCTACATCTTCACTTTTTATAAATTTAAATTTAACAGAAGAAATACTGAAATCAGAAGTAAATACTGAAATACTGAAACAATTGTCTTTAGAGACAATTAATATTAGGTACGGTACCCTCCACAAAACTGACTTCATTTATACACCGATGGATCCTTGATCTCCAGAGAACAAGGTGCCGGTGCTGGTGTTATGTGCTGTCTCTTCTCACTTTATAGATCTCTTGGGTATGGAACAACAAGTTTTGATGGAGAAATCATTGCAATAAGTGAAAGTCTCAGGAATCTTCTATGCCACATCAATAAATTTAAAAATGCAGTTATATTGTCAGACTCCAAAGCAGCTATTCTATCAATTGTCTCTAAACACACACTTTCATCTCAAACAGCAGAAATAACTAAAATGCTCTCTCAATTAATATCACTCAATAAACGAATTGTATTCCAATGGATACCATCCCATTGTGGAATCCTGGGAAACGAGAATGCGGATGCTTTAGCAAAGAAGGGCAGCACTGCTACTTACAGACCTGTTACTAAATCTATGTATTACTCTGAAAAGATTTATTAAATCTACATACTTAGACTTCAACAAACAAAATTTGATAACATAATCTCAAGGGAAAAAATGGAACTCTCTGCATCATAATCCACAGTTAATTCCCGATTTACCACGAAAATCGTCTGTAGCTGCATTTAGATTGGCAACAGGCCATGACTGTTTGGCCAAACACCTGCATAGAATTGGAATATATCAGTCCCCTAACTGCCCTTTGTGCAACTCAAACCAGGAAATGGATTCGTAACACCTCAAAATCTGTGCTTCAGTGGCTGGCCATGATAATATCTTTGAAAAATATTGGAGTGCAAGAGGTCAAATGACTTTATTGTCAAATGCCTGGCATTAGAAAACAACAACAACTATTTATAAATCCATCGGATCATTCAAAACAGCGTTTGATGGAGAAATCAAGCCATTCAAACAGCATTAAACCAACTTCTACTGCATCTTGAAAAATTCTCTAAGACTGTCATCCTGAGTGATTCAAGATCTGCCATAGAATCAATTGGTGCAATTGAGCCTGCTGCATCAGTGGAGATTCATGACTGCTGTGAGACACTGAGGAAACTCAAATTAGCTCCCTGTGGATCCCTGGACACTGTCACATTTCTGGCAATGAACAGGCAGATACATTAGGAAAAAAGCTGCCATGCTCACTAGTTGCTTCAAATCAGTATCATACCATTGCTCTAAACTCTACAAATGAAGGAACAATACCTCATGAGTTTAGAATCAAACTGGAAGACTTTTTTACATGGCCAAGACAAGAAGCTCTATCAGTTTGGGTTACTTCAAACGCCCACCTGCATGCTCTGTAATCTGGATGAAGATATGGACAGGGCCCACTTAATGTGATGCCTGGCCCTTCGCAGAACAGAAACTATTGGGAAGCCTGGATTAAGATAATGAATCAGATGGACAATTGATGACTATTTGTTAATGTTCCATGCCATTAGAGAAATAAATAAATATTACCAATTCCTTTCATGATTTACACCCTATCATAACGTTCACCTCCGAGTCAGCTGTTAACCAATCAATAAACTTCCTAGACCTCAAAACTTTTATAAAACATTTCCGTTTTAATTTTGACACATACTGGAAACCAACCTTCACTAATCATTCTATACACAGCCTTTCTAACCATCCAGAAACTCATAAAATTAGTAAATTTCGTTTCCTCATTGATAGATTATTAACTATTTCACTAAGTAAATCTAATTATAATAAAGAATATCATTATATTATCTCTTTAGCCCAAGATAATGGTTTCCAAAAACATACAGTAGACAGCCTCCTCCAAAAACGTAAGAACAAATTACAAAAAACTCAACACACTTTTCTTGAACCAATAACCCCTAAAAACATGGACAAGCATGACCTACTTTGGACCGATTTCTAACCAATTGAACAACTTCTTCAAAAAACACAATATGAATATTGCCTTCTGCACTAATAATAAATTAAATAACGTCATACCTAATAAAAAATTTCATAATAGAGATCGACTTCAAAATAGTGGCATATATATGCTACAATGGAAAAATTGGCCTAGCAAATACATTGGTCAAACTCACAGAAATTACCAACCCAGTTTAATGAAAATGTTTCCGATTTCAAATACAGTAAACGAATATCAAAGTTTGCAACCCATCTGATAGAACAAGGTCATGAATTAACCAATATAAATAATACACTACAGGGCATTCATCCTATGGGTGACAATCCACATATACATATTGCTGAAGAATTTTATATTTCACAAGCATTAAATAATGGTTTATCCCTTCTGAATGAGCAATTCCCAAACATACATAGTCTGCTTTATAATTTAAATTCTCCTTACACACGTGACTTCCGATACTCCAATATGCTTCTTCCCCCCCCCCCACCCTTCAATTTGATGTTACTTAGTCCTTTTGTAAGCGTAACGTTCGTCAACATTTGTGGCTGAACTTTATACAACAACGGATATATTTTCTTTTGCTCCGTCTAGGTAAGTAATTTCTTTATTTAATTGGTTGCCCCCCTTCTTTTCGTGTTTCGTGAATTAACATCATTTAGTTACAAATCATAAATAATTTTCATTATTAATCCTTTCAATATAGTAAATAAGAATTTGTACATACTTTCAGATTACAAGACCACGCATGTCTCAAGTGTTACTCCAGTCTTACCACACATGAAGCTGCATATTCACCTCTCTTCACTACTCTGCCAATTCGCATCAGCATATCGATCTGACATTTGTAAATGCAGCCTTCATGTTAATCTTGTTATGCAGTCACATTGAATGGTGCTTATGCTATTTATATAGCTTAATCTTATACTCATAAAAGTGGACTGATCATTTACTTTTTAACAATTCTATTCTTGTACATACAGTTTTTACTGTTTTATGGTACTATTATGAATTTTACTCATTTACTTGTGACTCAATATGTGATATCATAATTCATTATGCATCCGAATCTATTTTATAAAACCCATGGTTTCACCGATTGTTTATAATACTTTGTTCATAAGATTTTGTAGGTTAATTGGGGATCTAATGATGGTTCCTTGAACCGAAAACATTCATCAAAATGTTAAAATAAAACATTTATGTTATTGTAATATTAATAAAACTTTTGGAATTTCTCACAGCTTATCGGACCCAACATGGTCTTTAAATATACTTTCCAACAAAATACCACATAATCTTTAAAAATTCTAGAACATTCGTAATTACTAACTATATTCAAGAAAACAAAGGAAATGCATGAGTTTAGCTTGCAGTAAGTCTGTTGCCATTCACAGATTAATTTCAGTGCACTTTAGTGGCAGCAAAAGAAAAGAAATTTCTTGGGACGAAGTGTTAAAACAAGAAGAACCAAGAAAAACGTACACCCCTTTCCTGTTGCATGGCCATAAAAATATGATTAATTTATAATATGCCTACAGCTCCAAACATTTCTAAGCATGTTGTGCCTATCGGAAAACGAAGGAATTAAATGGAAAATTCGACCACATGTGCTTAATTATCGCCGCATTGAGTGGAACCTAGGGACGGAGCATGAGATTCAGACATTTTTAGCACATAAAGAAAGAGATCGCCAAACAAAATGAAAGATTTAATGGTTGGTAACATTAAGGAGTGCACATAATTCACTACTACTGTAACAGCTCAACTTTGAACAAGTGGGGAGGGAAATATAAGAACAGGCTGAGGGCGATCTATCTGAAAAATGGCTTTAGACATACAATTTATAACTACTTACGCATAAAACGACTACAAAGCCCATAAAATATATATCTCAAACATGAACAGCAGCAACTCTTCGTTGTTTCCTCCTCCTCCTCATCTTCTGCTGATGTGGGAGTTGCGGGATAACACACAAGGCCTCGAATGGTCCTGGGTAGCCTGCAAGCAAAATTAACTGCATTCACAGGCTTTCATTGAATGGCATATTAATAGGGTGAGGAGTCATATGCAACTGCATATTTTACTGTCCATTTGCAAGTGATGTAAAATCATTTTAAACAGCTGTAATGCAGAATGTTCAAAATCAATTCTACATATTTTTGCATATTTCAAGTGTTCCTGTACATAAGAGACTGCTGAGCATGCAATGTAGCACATTTTCAGGACTTAGTGGTATAAAGCCCCAAATTAAGATATTTTGTAAAACAATAATATTCTGAAATGTTTGTCAGCATATAATATTTTTCTCTTAAATTGTACCCAATGGCGGTAAATTCCTTGCATATGCAGTGTGGGTGTGGAAAAACCAAAACCACCACACTATGCTTTTGTTACAAGAAGCATTCCCAAACACCTCTACAAGTTGTAGGCCATTACAATCTCATAATAAAGAGGAATTTTCTCCCCAGCTCTTTTTGGGACGTACCAGAGATCTCTTCCAATGGGACTGATAGTGAAGCATAGCTTTTGGGATTCTAGGGGATCTCATACATTGCAAATGGCTCATCCATTTGTTCTCATATTTCTATATGAAATGGAGTATTGATTCTAGACCAAGAGGACTTAAATATAATAGAGGGGTTCAATCGCCGCTAACTCTTTTAACGACACTACGAACGCTACCATCGTTTCTTACCAACATTCCGGCACTGAATTCAGATGCCAAGAAATGGACAATGAACATGCGTGCTTTTGGTTTAAGTTGTCAGTCCTGTTAAGGTAGGAAGGTGAAAGAAAGAACCGAAGGAGAAGGAAGACATCTTGATTTGTCTTGTATCTGTTGTGTACTGTGAAAGATGCCATCGTATGTGAAGTGTGAATATTTGAATTATAGAAATAAGAAGGACAGCCACTCAAATAAGTGTTTCTTCAAAATATCGCGAGATAGTGAATGGTGAGTTTTCATTTACAATAATAGTAATTTTATCACTTAAACAAATGTGATGTACTGTAGATTTTTCTAGTCACGTGCATCATTATAAATTATATAAGATACCGGATACTATTCGTGTGTGTGTATATGTGTATATATATATATATATATATATATATATATATATATATATATATACACACACATCTATATATAATAATAAATTTAGCTTCCCTTATGGAAAGGTTGCCAGATTTGATAAAGCGTATTACATACAATTTGGAAACACACCTAAAAGGTAAAATGATATACATTTGAAACGGTTAGGAAATCGAATATGCAAAATGTCAGAAAAATTTACACCTAAGTAGCGTTTGTGATCATTTACAGTTAAGAAAGGGGGGGAAATATCATCAGATAGGTTAGAATGATTTGAATGCCATATACCAAGAGAAAAATAATAGTACGGATTGATTGGCATTGATATCTAAACCAATTAACAGCCATCGGTTAAGATAACTTGAAATTTCCATTATCACTCCCATACAAATGATTTCTCAATATCTGAACCGATCCTTTGAGGGCACTAATGGCTATTTCCTTCACAATGCTGTGTGTTAGGCCCAAGTTTTTACATGTGTTGGCAAAGAAGGAGGATATGGTACCTCGTGCTCCCACCATCAGACCTATCACATCAATGTGGGACAGGCTATATTTATCTTTATAGAACGGGATTGTTGGTTCATAGATCCGTTTCTTTTCACTGTCCACCTCATGCAGTTGATCTGCATGTGTCTCAAATCTGATGGTGGGATCAAGAATATATGCCGAGTTGTTCTTAATGGCAATGATATCAATTCGCCGAACACTTCCTTGTGTGGCTAGTCCCTGCACCTCTTGATGGACTGTAAACCCTACTTCCTTCAGTGCCTCGGCCAGCATAGAACAGACAGCATGGTGACGGATGTTGCGAAGGGCCTCACTATAGGGGCAGAAGCCAAGGATATGGGGAAGAGTTTCAATCTCGCTGAGACAGCGCCTACAGCGGGTACCATTCCGACTTCTACCCAGTACAGCTCGGACCGGAGCGACATAGCCTATCATTTTAAGGGCGTCTATCCATTCCGAGAGCGTTAGACCTTTGTGATTTCTTATCCAGCTGTTTGCTGGGGGGAACTCTTTGTTAAGAATCACTCCTTTACCCTTTCGTTACAATGTACACCAATTTTCAAATTCTTTGTCTCTTAAAGCGTCTCTAACTTTTCGAGAGTCCACAAAATTTTCACGATTATTTAAAAAAGAATTAGCAGGAGTTAATTTAAGGCTCTTTAAACATGTTTTACTCTCCTCAATAAGGTCCCTAGTGGAAGTAATGTAAGGATCATTAGTTTTGTGTAATACCCTTAAGCCATTAATGTGTTGTAGCATGGATTTCCAGCATACCTTAAAAAGACCAAGACCTTTATATTTACGATGTGTATATATCATAGAATCGGGTGTGTCAGCTGGTAGTTGCAAAATTTCTTTCAGAGTGCTTTTAATAATTTTATCAGCGTTATCTAAAAAAGTATTGGGTATTGTTTTCAAGGGTATTGTCTGAAATGTGTAGATTAATGATGGGCAAATTGAGGAATTTAATATACAAAACTTTTGATCAGGATGTAATAAAGGAGACGAAATTAGCAAATCTAATCTAGTTTTCAGGTCGTTTAAAACGGTTTGGGAATCGAATATACAAACATCAGAAAAATTAACACCTAAGTAGCGTACATGCTCATTTGCAGTTAAGCATGTGATAATAGTGTCATCAGAAAGGTTTAGTTGATTTGGATGCAATTTACCGCGAGAAATATTAATAGCTACAGATTTATTTACATTTATATCTAAACCGTTTGAGAATAAGGTGCTTAGGAAAATATTTGGGGCTAAGCGGGATGAAGTTACAGGAGAATGGAGAAAGTTACACAACACAGAACTGCACGCATTGTATTCTTCACCTGACATAATTAGGAACATTAAATCCAGACGTTTGAGATGGGCAGGGCATGTAGCACGTATGGGCGAATCCAGAAATGCATATAGAGTGTTAGTTGGGAGATCAGAGGGAAAAAGACCTTTAGGGAGGCCGAGACGTAGATGGGAGGATAATATTAAAATGGATTTGAGGGAGGTGGGGTATGATGATAGAGACTGGATTAATCTTGCACAGGATAGGGACCGCTGGCGGGCTTATGTGAGGGCGGCAATGAACCTTCGGGTTCCTTAAAAGCCATTTGTAAGTAAGTTATATCTAAACCAATAGCTTTGAAACGATCAATAGCATCCTTGCGAGTTCTAAAGCAGAGTTTTTGTTTTTAGCTATGATAACAGTATCATCTGCAAAACCAAGTACAGTAATAGGTTTTAAACCTGAAACAAGATTGAAACCTTATTTGGCAGCGATCGAGTCTTCTGACATTTCATTAAGGATGTGATCAGTACACAGATTGTATAATGCGGGTGAAAGGGGCAATCCTTGCATAACTCCTTTTCGCAAACCAATGGGATTAGTTTTTTTATGATTGTTTTCTATTCTAGTGGAATTATTTAGTTGAAGTTTCAAAATTAACGTTTTCAACAAGCTTGGAATAAGCAAGCTATCTAATGTGTTTGATAGGTGCAAGTTCCCGATATTACTAACGTCAAGGAAAACGAGAGTTGCATCACATTTTTTAGATTTTGCGGACATTGAAGTGGACCTGAGAAGGGATGTATTAACTATTGTTCCTGGAGAATGTGTAAATCCCCTCTGATGAGGATTGAATTTTATGTATTCCCGAAGATATTTATCGAGGATGCATTCAATTACCCTACGTAACACGAAACAAATAGTAATTGGTCTCCAGTTTTTAAAGTCATTTTCGTCACCAGAGTTATAAAGGAGAACACTTCTTGCGGTCTGGAAGCATGGAGGTACGTGCCCAATATGGAGCATTCTTGTAGCTATGGAGGAGATGATTTCTGCAGCAGTATCATCCTTCAGAACTCTCATCAGGACGTGGTCTGGGCCAGGAGCGGTGTCCACCGCGATTCGAGATATTGAAAGCGCAACTTCTGACTTGGTGATAGATTTCTGGAATGTTTCATCTAATTCGAGTATTTCTGCTTCGGTGTAATGGGATGGATATTCTGATCGAATATTGTTATTTGGTTGAGAAAAATTTGAACTGTAAAGTTGTTGCATCTCGCTGACATCTAATTTGCACGTTGGTTTATTTTGACTCAGTACTGTTCTTATTGCTTTCCGCCATTGATTGAAGTAATCAAATTGTGTTTTCTCATAAAGAAATCTGTTTTTTCTTTTCTGTCGGTCTCGTTTTGTGGCTCTTTCTGGGTTAGTGGATCTGCTGTAAGTCCTCTGGTTATTTAAATTTTTCTTTAGTTTTCTTGCTTCGTAATATTTCCTGGTTGGATGTTTGGGTCCAGGTAGATAATCAATTGCTTCGGATAAGAAAATCAGGAATTGCTGTGTCACATCATCAAACACATTGTCGGATAACTGTGCGCTAAATTTATCCTTCCAAGTAGAAAGATTTTGTTTGTAGAAAGATAAAGGACTTGTATTAGCAGTAGAGTGGTTTTCAGAATTATTAGTTAAATTATTGGAATTGTTCTTCCACACGGTAGTTGAACATCGGGGTTGTTTACGAATGAGACGTTCTCGATGAATATCTGGGTGGGATTTACTAATATGTATGTTGAATTTAAGGAACATTTTTCACAATAATCACACTGAATTTGATTAGAACTCTGCGTTGTGTTACAAGTATCTAAAGAAATATTATTTATGTCGGTTGACTCTTCTCCTGTTGCAGCCTCCATGTAGTAAGAAATATAAAAGATTTGCTTATACTTGACCAAGTAAGGGTCTATAAATTAATAATAATATATGGTATTTGTAAAGTCTCATATATCGCAATAGTCTCACCTACAGTATATTCCAAAACTTATATCAGACACAGCACAGAACTATAAAACTTTCATATCACGATATGCAAAACCAATAAAACCTGGACGTTGTTGATAAAATGTCTATAGCAACACACAACATTGCAGGAAACAAGGCGAAAAAGTCACTATTTTCCAAAAGTCATTCAATAAATCATTATGCGAATACCACTTTGTTTAAAAAAGAATAATTACTATGTATATCTTACATAAAATAAGTC
This sequence comes from Periplaneta americana, assembly GCF_040183065.1. NCBI lineage: Eukaryota > Metazoa > Arthropoda > Insecta > Blattodea > Blattidae > Periplaneta > Periplaneta americana. Next base: position 2,450,272 of record NW_027185502.1, on the reverse strand, counting down.
GAAACACCTTAAATGACACTAATAAGTTCACATAAATAACGTCAAACTGTTCTGTTTCTCCGATCTCATTCCATGGCCATTCCATAATACATATATGTATTATATTTAATTTCTGTATTATGTATTCATCTAAATTAACAATACCACGTGGTGGATATTTTTCAAGAGAAGGATCTATTGCAGTTATTCTTTGTACTGAAACTCCGGTACCCTACTGCACACGACACTGATGTTTGATTTATCTGGTTTGCTACAATTTTAGAAGTTATTTTCAGTGATTTAAGTAACTTTATTCCGTCATGTGTGATGAGGCAAAGTACAGAATGATAATCACAGGAACGCTTGTTCGTATCTCTTTATAAAATCACTCAGATAAAGCAGAAAATCGAAGGGATCAGATGCACTGAGACATGGTAGTTTATACTTAAACCGTTTTACTACAAATTTTCAACATATAAAAAGGCTAACCAAAAAAGTATTACAAATGGAGGAATAATTTATATTTTATCTTTAAGGTCACTGGAGCAATTTCTTTTCATTTTCTAGCATATCCCAGTGATTTTACAAGGTACCACGAAATAGTGTTCCTGTGCTCATCATTTATATTTATATTATATTATATTATATTGTATTATAGATACATTATATTATTTATATTTATCCTATTATTTTTATTTCCCTTTTTTATTTCAGATACAAGGGATGGCTAGAAGCAATGGGCAGAGAAGACCTAAAGGTGAATCTGCCCAAGAAATTGCATAACAGCTTTCGGTGTGTGCGGACCATTTTGAAGATAAGTACTTCACAAGTACCCTCTGCACACATTTGAATAGAGAAGCCATACCTTGCAAAGTTCAGGCTATCTCCATCGGTCAAGGTAACCATATACTTCTTAGGTATCATCAGCTTACTTCTAAAACCAAGTCAAAATTTATTATTTTTTAAAATGCGTCTCCTGATAACACCTCGTTAGTATGAAAATGCTTCTACTTTTTGTATACAACAAATGCATAACAATTGTTAGCTGGATATAAAAATAAAAAGTTCTTATGTGCAATTTTCTGAAATGCAGTTACAAGATTTTTTAAAATAAGCCGATGATATTCAATTTTAATGCTTCAGAACTACACACATACAGTATATTCTGTCAAAATTGAAGATTATGTAATTGTTATTTATAGGAAAAGATAAGTAGCCTGTATTGGGCTTAGTAGACCCCATAACTGCACCCTCTATTCGTGGTGTTATAGGCCTGCTTACTCTTACTGTTAGTTTATAATTATATATTTTCTGTTGTTTCGTTTTATACAGATTCTGCGGGACCTAACACCAAAGAGGAGAAAGATTCGCATCTCTGAGTACAATTGGATCGTTCGAGAGGAAGAATTCTCAAGACTACGCAGAAAGAACCGAAGATACACACTGCCCTTGCATGTATAAAGAGTAAGGTTCCTGGGCCATTATATCAACCAGTAAGAAATTGTATCTCTTCAGATGCACGGTGTGTACAGAGGAATTGGTGGTCACTAGAAATGAAAACAAAGGCTCTTAACATTTATTTACAGAGCCCAAGTTCCTATAGGATGATTAGGAAGTTATTAAATTTCCCTTCAAAGCCTCCATTGCTTAGAGTATTGCAAAAGTAATAATAATAATAATAATAATAATAATAATAATAATAATAATAATAATTTATTTATTTATTTAATCTGGCAGAGCTAAGGCCAGTAGGCCTTCTCTTCCGCCCAGCCAGACTCTAATTCTAATTGAATACAATTGCTTACATAGTTATTACATTAATATCTAGACCATAAAACAACATGAAAGTAAATAATTAAAGTTGGATAAGTAATGTTAGTGTGACAATAATAAACATTGGTAAGAAATAGTTATAATAATAATAATAATAATAATAATAATAATAATAATAATAATAGTAATAATAATAATAATAATAATAATAATAATAATAGTAGTAATAATAATAATAATAATAATAATAATAATAATAATAATAATAATAATGAGATAATTTAGATATTTAATTGTGATATATATATATATATATATATATATATATATATATATATATATATATATAACCATTAAACATTGAGAAACCTGAAACAGCTATTATTGTTAAAAGATTTGTTAGAAAAATATTTTGTTAGCGTATTCTTAAATTGGTTTAATGTCTGACAGTCCCTGACATTACTCGGTAGGGAATTCCAAAGCCGAGGAACAGCCACAGTGAAAGAAGATGAATATGAGGATGTTCGGTGGGAGGAAATGGATAACATTGAAGAGTGTTGTGATTGTGTGTCTAAGTTATGATGGGTGGATAAATTCTGAAAACGAGGCACAAGATAGACAGGAGTGGAGAAATGCAATATGTGAAAGAGAAGGGAAAGACAGTGGATTTTCCTACGATCTTCTAGACGGAGCCAGGACAACATTTCGAGGGATGGTGTTATGTGATCAGCCCGGCGAATATTGCAGACGAAACGGACGCACATATTATGAACACGTTGTAGTCTCTCCGCCGAAGTAACGCTTAGGTCAGTAAGCAGAATATCACAGTAATCGAAGTGGGGCATCACGAGTGTTTGCATTAATATTTTTTTCATGGAAAAGGGTAGAGTGTATTAATGAGAATACTTTTTTGCAGGTTTCTGAAACTTGAATGTTCCAATTTAAACTTTTATCCACATAAACACCTAGATTCTTTACTGATTCACTGAACGGAATTTCGGTGCCGTATATTTTAATCGGGGACAAATTTGGTATGGTAATAGTGCTTAACAAACGTGAATGGCCCACATTGATTGACTATGATTTTTCTGGATTTAGTTTAAGTCGGAATTTCCGTGTCCATGTCCAGATTGAGTCCAGATCGTCATTAATTTTAGTTATCACTGATGATGGTTTTAGTGATAAACTATTTGACATACTAAGGAATGCCTGTAGTAAGATAACTGAGACTGAGACTGACAAACTGTGTTGCCTTATGTGGGATGAAATGTCTTTAAAAGCAAACTTGTGCTACAATAGTAATGAAGACATCGTAGATGGCTTTGAGAGGTATTCTGGCAATTATTCATCAGATAGAATTGCCAACCAAGGTCTTGTGTTTATGGTTAGAGATATTTGAAGTAATTACAAACAAGTTCTGGGCTATTTCTTAGCACATTCAAGCACCCCTAGCAATACATGAGTTGAACTCATTGTCAAAGCAATAGAGAAGCTGAGAAGCATTGGTTTAAAAGTAGTAGCTACTGTTTGTGATCAGGGCTCTAACAATCAAAAGGCGTATCATTTATTGGAAGTTACTACAGATCAGCCCTCCTTTACAGTCAATGACAGGAAAATTGTAGCATTTTTTGACAGTCCACACTTGATTAAAAGTACACGAAACATGTTCAAAAAGTATTCTGCTAAGTTTTACGATAATTACACTGCAAAATGGGAGCACATTGTGCAGTTATATAACTCAGATAAAGACAATGAGTTTCGTGCGACTAAACTAACTGATAAAGATGTTTATGTGTCTGGTTTCAGAGTTACGAGGGTGCACACAGCAGCAAGAGTTTTAAGTCATTTGTTTGCTGCAGCCATTCTCATGATGTCATCTTTTGGGATGCTTGAAGGAGGAGTACACACTGGAAAATTCGTAGGTTATGTGGATAAAGTTTTTGATTCATTAAATGGCAGAATGATGACGGACATTATGAAGCCATTATGTGGTGCAGTGAAGGAAGGTACCAGCCGCCATGGAGTCTGGGAGGAAATGGCGAGTTTTTTTCAGTCTGTCCAATTTATAAATACTGAAGGAAAGACAATACATGCACCATCCACATATGGTTGGGTACAAAATTTTTATGCTGCAAAATTGTTGTGGGAGGTTGCTAAGAAAGAGGGCATGCACTCACTTTTGATGGGGAGGATAAACCAAAATTGTTTGGAAAATACATTTTGTATAATCAGAAGGAAAGGTGGTAATAGAGACAACCCTTCGTGTAACGACTTTTGTTATGCTTTCCGAGCAGTTGCTGCCCAGAATATGCTAATATGTAGTGACAAGGGAAATTGTGAAATTGACTATGATGTTGTCCTAGCATCTATAGGGTCAACAGGTACTAGTTGTGAGATGGTGGTTAACCCACCAAACTCTGAGGTGAATCAGTTCATTGCACGCAGTTGTAATTTCTCTGATCTGAGTAATGATCTTGTTAACAGGAATGCTATGTTTTATGTTGCTGTTTGCTGGTTATCTTGCCAAAAAGCTCTGTTCCGCAAAACAGTGCTGTAATTACTGTTGCACAGCTGTTCTTGACTCTGAAAAAGTCCTCCCAGCTGGTATAACATTTCCTATTTTTAAGGAATATGAAAAAGTTACGAATGGTCTCCAATATCCTTCAGCGAATTTACTTAAATGTGTTGAAGATATGACACATAAGTTTGATAATAACTTCAAAAACCTGATTTCTATGTCTGATGTAGTACAGAGATTTACTAGCCTCATTCAGGATGAAGTTTGTTTTGATTTCCTTGCACCTAATTGTAATTCTGATTGTAAAAGATATTTGGTTTCGTTGTTCACAAGAGTGCTGATTCATGCAAGATTACGGCGAATGAATGAAAATCTGTCAAGTGATGATTACAGAAAGGAAGGAAAGAAAATGAAAAAAGTCCTGCATCAATAAAATGGAGTTTTATGTAATATAATTTCAGATTATATTACATTTATGCTATTTAATGTTAGCAATTTATTGGTGCAAGATGAATTTTGTTTTTTTGTTTTGTTTTTTTTTTTTTTTTGATATTATCAGAAGACATATTTTCATTCAGTTTTCTGAGTCTTGCATTGATTTAACATTATAGTGAGAAAAAAAATAATTTTTGCATTCGAAGTTACAGTGTGAAAGAAAATCAAAATTAACACTATCATGAATAAAGCTTATTAAATTGCTTTATTATATCATTGTCTGACAGCAGATTTTCTAAGCTGTTATGAAACATTTTGGTCATCAGTGTTACACATTCTAATAAATGCGTTGAGGGCAACTGAGGATCTTCATTTACTTTTTCATATTCTTTGAACATGAATGTTATGCCCTCTTGTAAGTATTTTTCATTTCTGAAAGAGCTGCACGACAATAAACACACTGTTTAGCATCACATGCCTTCTTACCAATATAACCAGCAATATATTATAATGCATTTGCATTCACGATCTCATTATCAACATCGGAGAAATTAAAAGATTCCCTCACCAGCTATTAACCTCTTTCACAATTTCATTTGTTACTACTACATAACATTCTTTTGAGCAGCAATGCCCGATTACTGTACTGAATATCATTGCAGGAAGAGTTATCTGGCTTGTTCTACCATCCTTATTTCTAATTATGCAAAAGTAAATCTCTAAATAATCTTGATTAATACTCCAAATTTAGAGCGAGTGCATATCAGTGTAAATTTTTAACAACTTCCCATAGTAATTTTGCTCCATTTAAGTCATAAATTCAACGAGATGTGGATGGCACATGCACAGTTTGTCACTATTTATAAAATTGACACTACTAAAAATTCAACATTTCATTCCAGGTGAATACATGCATAGACTTTTCTTCCACAGCCACACATACTGTCTTCCTATTCTCGAAAACTGTACTTCCATTCAGTGAATCAAATGTCTTGTCCATGTTGCCTACAAATTCTGCTCTATGTGTGGCATCTCCTGCATGTACTGCCAGTCTTGGCTAGCAGGAAATGTCTGCAGCTACTGCATGGCTTAATGTCCGTGTTTCCATTTTCCTATATCGGTCTTGAACTATTGCATTATACTTTTTCGACATATTTCGTGTACATTTTAAGAGATGGTTTGTGTAAAAAAATTAAACAATTCTTATCTGACCATTTGCTGAATAGAATGGTTGATCTGGCTTTACCCCAAGCAAGATGTAAGCTTTTTGATTATTAAGCCTATGCTCATATACAGTTGCTACTACCTTAAGGCCAATGTTCTGTAATGCCTGAATTGCATTGAAAATAAGATCTACTAGCTATGTATCAGGAGTACCGGAATTTGTTAAAAACTAATTCTGTACCTGCTTGTAATTATGACAAAGACCAGTTGCCGTAAACACACACAAGCACCTGATTTGCAGTTTTACCTGATAATGAGTGTTTCCAAACCCATCAACAGTATCCTCATTATTATTGCTACAAGTTAAACTGATATTTAGTGGCATTTCATTGCACATGTGACAGCGCGGCTCACCTGGCAGTCATTTTGTCACAAGCATATTTTAGCTCATATAATATTTTCTCACAAAATCAGCATCATTTGTATATTTAGCAAACTTATGTAGAAGTATGGCTTTAGAAGGAAATTTCAATGACTTTCTGAAAATTCTGTTGCACTTGGACTTTGTAAGTAAATATTAAGGGTTTTACATTTCAATTCTGATGAGCAGTGACATCCCTGAGCAAATTGTGAACAAGAGCTGTACAATTTCTTTATTGGTTCATGTAATTGCTTAGGCACAACTTGCCTCATTGTGCACAGGGCTTGTTCTGTCTTCAGTTCTTCTCGTACCTTGTTTTCCCTTTCCATACTCTAGCGGTACAGTTGGATGCGAAGACTTCGAATTTTCCTCCTTTTTGGTGTTACTGTCTTTCCGGAAGAGAACGGGAGTGAATGTTGTTCAACTATTTCTGTCTGCATTCTAAGTGGAGAAACTTCTGGGGCAATGTCAAGCTTCTTCATCTAGGTGTTCCTCTTAGCACTGATGGTGTATCAGAATAAAAATTTCATTACGAAGATTTGAAGAGCTGTGTGCCTTTTGGACTTTACATGTGCTTGTGAAACTGGATGCAGAAAGTGATCCTGGTAATACGCTATTGTGTAATACACATTGTGGCCAGGGTTGTATATAAAACACAGGAGCTATCTTCTCGACACACTAAACAAAGCTTGTGAAAGGTACTGCATATATCATATTTAACATTTCATATAATTTAAACACAATGACAGTTACACTAGCCTTCTATGTTATTACAAGGCAAAACACACACACATTGTAACCGCTTATTTGCAACATCAATATTTATTTGTATAAGACTTTAAGAATACAGCATTGCAGACTTCGATTTCTACTGAGGATGATAACACAATAACTCTAATAATATATCTAGAAATTGAAGAAAATTAAATAAACTGCCTTTACATTTTTTATGAAATAATCTCCGATTTCCAATAGACAAGTATACATATGATTTTTTTATACAACACTTCCCTGTGATGTTGTTAATTGTAATTATTATTGCACTAATAGGATCATGAAATCTTTCTGTATTGCAATAAGACTGTAGAAGTTAATTGTAACAAAATATAATATTGTATGTTTATGAAAAAAATATTGTTACCTAAATAAATTTAATGCATTCTAACCGCGACAGATTTGGTAGGTCATGTCTAATTCATTTCATATTTCACAATCCTTTTCCTTCCTTCACTTCCTGGCATATCACGATCTGAAAATGCTGATGGTGTTGGCTCGAGATCTTCATTCAAACGACAAAAAATCAAAATATTAATAGGGATGGTTATATTTCAAACATTGATATAAATATTAATATAACGGAGAGGTGCAGAGTATTTGTAAGTAATAAATTGTAAATAATAATAGGCTATAGAGGGCAGGTGAAGAGAAGTCTTTTGAAATTCCCGCAATTTTTTGTTTGCTTGTGGCGCTCCTCTGGTAGTTGAGAGAAGCTTCTTGACAGATTACACTTAATCCGGCTTATGAACTCCTCTCATATATCAAGCCCTCTTGTTTGGCGACTGCTCTGTTGCAGGTTTCATTCCACCAAGGTGGTTTGGGAGGCATTTTATTTCTAGCAGATTGTTTAGAGAGAGGACATTTCCGGCATTCTTCCATTAACAAGTTATGTATGTCGTCAAAATCCTTTATTGTATCCTGAAAACTCTGTAATTTAGATATTATCTCATCCACCCTGTTACTATTAATATGCCTGGGTTGTGCTGGATTAGGTTGATTGAGGAAAATGGCTTGGTTTAAGTATAAATCTATATCAAGCGGATAGTGACCACTATTCATAGTATCCAAAATTTTATTAATATTAATATGCTGTAGTAAGTCTTCGGATGACCAAATTAAGTCTGGTTGAGAATCATCCTGACCCCATCTTCCTTTTCTAGTTAAAATATGTTCAGATGCAAGTTGCCAATCATGTAATATAGCAAATTCTATGAGAGGATGATGGATTTGCTGCCATCGTCTATGCATATGAAAGTTGGTTATATTAAAATCGCCACATATTAGTATTGAAAGAGTAGAAACGTTTGTTAAAATATGATTCCATTGGTGTAATGATATATTCTCCCTGGGTTTTCAGTATACACCCATGATACTTATATTGTTGACTGTGATAGAGATGATTTATATTTTATTATTAATATTAAACGTTTCATATTTCTTAGTAAGGTGAACAGACTTGTGGATATACATTTCGACACCACCTCCAGTATGTTCCTGGTTGGCGGAGATTAAATGGTAGGATTTAATGTTCTGTTGTCGATAATTTTGAAACCAAGTCTCTGTAATAATGATTATATGATAAAATTTTTTGGATACCAAGTATGATATGTCATGAATCTTGTTGTTTAGACTTCTGGCGTTCCAATATAGGATTTGGAGTCTATCCATGCAAAAGTAGTTTTCAAATCTTCCAACTGGGGTCTAATATAGTCAGGTGCTTCCTGTATAATGTTATTAATAAAGGCAATGAATGGAGTTTTATTTAGCTTAGTAGAGACTCGTTTTTGAGATTGAACCTCTTTTTGAGTAGTTGACAATTCCTGTGAATTGTGTTCTATCTCTTCGCTGTGGTATGCAGTTGTCCTAGAAGTAGATTGAGAAGGCTTAGGTGATGTGGGATTAGTCACATAGGGGTCAGGAGGGGTAAATATGACACACAGAGAAAGTGGGGTAGAACAAGTTTATTATGCGTATATTTTAGTAGACAAAAATATATATTTAATTTACAACACTCTTCAGTAAGTATAGAAAGATCCTTTATAAGATAAAGAATGTAAGAAAATATTTAATGAATTTGGGGGTGGGGGGAAATGCATGCATACTAATTTTCGTAGAACAAATTCAAATTTTCCCTCCAAACTTTCCTAGTTATTTTGTATCTACACAGTTGGGTGAACTGTTACCAGGCTTTATAGCAGTCATAGTGCTTTCTGTTAGTTTGCTGCAGAGTTGATAGAGAAATGGTGTTGTTTGAAGATTTGAAATTCAGTTTCAAAAGAAAATATTGAAGAGGGGGAAAAAGAAGACAGTCAGGTAAGAGCATGTGCAATTATTCGCAGTGATATTGTTATTGGTGCTTTTGGAACCATTGCTATTTTGGCTGCATCATTTGTTGCAGGTTGACTAGCATTGTGTACTGCCTAGGTCTAACCTATAAAATGCCTAGGTCTTATGCGAAAAAGAATAAAATCAATGAAGATGATGCACAGAGTGCTGTGGGAGAGTGGAAAGAAAAGAAAGATTCACTGAGAAACATTGCAAAAAAGTACAATTTAGATAAATCATTATTAAGTAGGCGTATTTCTGGACACGTGTTGCAGAAACGTGGAAGAAAGACAGCAATAAGTTTAGAGGCTGAAGGAAAGCTGGCTTCGCATTTAAGGGATATGGCTCAGTGGGGATTTGCTTTAACCACTAAGGAAATAAAAAATGTAGTAGCTGACTATGTTTCCCAAAATAACATCAGTACACCCTTTAATAGCAACACAGGAAGGCCAGGAAAGGATTGGATGACTAATTTCTTACGAAGACATAACCTAAGCATTAGAAATTTGGAGAAATTATAGATGAACAGAAGAACAACCACTGCCGATCCATTTATCATATATTAATTTTATGATAGATTAGAAGAAGTCACTGCTTCATTAGGCATTGGGGGTAAGCCATCTCATATTTATAATTTAGATGAGACTTACATTTGCAGTAATCCTGTAAGATTGAAATGTGTTGCTGGTAAAGGTCAGAAGGCACATCAGAATGTACAAGGATCCGGCAAAGACAACACTAGCATTCTTGCTTGTTGTTCAGCAGATGGAAAAGTGCTTCCTCCATTAATAATTTTTACTGGTCAGCACTTGTGAACAACTTGGAAAGGAAAACATGACATAAAAGGAACTTTTTATGCAAGTTTTGACAAAGGGTATATGACTTCAGTCATTTTTCAAGATTGGTTTACAAAATTATGTAGTCTGGTTAAAGAAAGGCCTTTGCTATTAATATTTGATGGATATCTATCACATTTGGACCTGACAACTCTAGAAAAAGCTAGAGAGCAACATATTACCATATTAAAGCTTCCTCCACACAACAGAAACCCTTCAGCCACTGGACAAAGCATACTTAAAACCTCTGAAGGGTATGTGGAATGAAAGACTACAAGAGTGGCAGCACCTTAATATGAGGAAAACATCTCGATATGAAATGGTGGATTTGTTGTGTGGAATATGGGAGGAAAGCATTTCACAAAAAGCTATCCAAGCAGGGTTTAATTCAACAGGGATATTTCCTTGTAACAGAGAGAAATATCCGAAACATCGTTTAGATCCTGGTAAATTAGAAAAATATTATGCAATGACTACACAAACAGGCCATACAAATGAGGTAGTTAGTCCTACCACAACTCCATTACCTGTTAGAGAGTCAGAGCCTAAGGCAGGACCTTCAAATGCATCAGAGCCTGGAACTCTTACCATAACGGTATCTCCTGTTGGAAAAGAGTCTCTTGCAGGGCCTTCGAATATATCAAATAGGCCTCCTACCACAATTGCATCACTCATTAGCAAGTCACAGCCTCTTCCAGGACCTTCAAATACATCAGATGGGCCTGAACCTATCAGTTCTCTTGAGCAAAACTGTGGAAAGAGCAGTGTCACTTTTGCAGATTTGCTGTTACAAGTTAAAAAGACTACTCCCATTCCTGAAACAAAACAACATAGTGAAGTTGTTACGTCAGAAGAGTATATGACTTTGATAAAGAATAAGTGTGGCAAACTGAAAAATGGTAGACCTAAACCTGTAGGAAACAGAAAAACTAAGTTAGGAAAGCAGAAGAGAAACATACCAAAAGATCCTGAAACTTCTGAGGATGAAGAATGGCTGGAAAGCGGTGATAGTTTACAGGACATTGATCTCTTAGAAGATGAACCTGCAGAAATATGTGAGGTGATTGAGCCAAATGAAGTGAAGATTGGAGATTATGTGTTAGTTCAGTTTAAAGGCGGTAAAAGAAAAACAGTTATTTATAAATATGTTTGTGTTGTGCAGAAAACATATCCTGTAACTGATGAGTATGATGTAATGTGTATGAATATGATATCTGGAAATAAGACTCTTTTCAAGTTGAATGAAGCAGATGTGTCACTAATTCACAAAAATGATATTATAGGCATACTTCCAGTACCATTTATGTCTTGCACTGGACAACATATGCAATATTGCTTCGCTCAGCCAGTTGATGTGTGTGAAAAGTAGGCCTAATATGTGCAGGTTGTCTGGAATGTTTTTCAATCATTTTTGTTTAATACTATCTGAACTAAACTAAGATAAACATAAATCAGCGTCTAAAATGCCTCATGGGTTTGTTTATTTCTTATAAAAATGTATTTTTTTAATGCAAATTAAAAGTTTGTTCAGCATACTACACTTAAAAAAAAACTGCTGTGTCTTATTTTTGCACTCCCATTCCTGTAGCTCTCTTAGGTATGGAGATTGAATGCTGTCTTTTATTTACCCCCAACTGTCTTCTTTTTACCCCATTTGGTGGGTAAAAAAAAAAAGACACTTTTTATTTTATTGATGAAAAAATATATAAATTGAAGCAATATTACTTATAAAATTGAATTCAACATGCAGTTTACCATCATTTTAATAATTACCAAAATTTTAACTATTTGCTTTCTGTTTAAAAACATTAAAGTTTTGATTTTGTCTCATATTTACCCCTCCTGACGCCTATGTTAGATTTTTAGATCTTGGATGATCAAAGTTGTCTTTGAGTGCCCGTTTATATTCAGCAACATTGTAGCCTGTAGTATTGTAAGGCAGTTTTCGTTACCCTCTCTTGTCAGATGTATGGGGGTTCGGGGTACTGTTAGCATTGCACGGGTTGTGAGATGATGGTTTACTATTTGGCGAGATTGGTGCTGATGTCTGAAGGGGCGGAAAGTTAGCTGCTGGGCTACCCTGAGTGTTATTGTTCGTTCTAAGGATAGTGGCATAAGTAGTGTGCCCTTTAAATATTTGTTTCGCCTGATATTTGGATACTGGGAGACTTTGTATGGTATCGGCAATATTTTTTTCTAGGTTATAATTCGGGCATTTATCCAACTCCGTACTATAATGGGCCTGTTTGCAATTTACACAACAAGGTTTCTCTGATTGACATTCAGCTGTGGTATGAGAGCCTCCGCATTTCATGCAACGAATAGCGTTGCGACAAAACTTGGACTTGTGATTTAATAATCCACAATTATTGCATTGTATAATTTGCTCCTTATATACATGCACTACACGTCTCTGATAATATAAGACCACGTATTGAGGGAGTTTCTGTGATCGAAATATAAGTTTAACTTTAGAGGAAGGTTTGTAAATCGTTTTTCCATTCTCGTCCGTGGATTTATAATTCAGGCGGTAAGCGTTTGTGACCGTAAATCCTTCAGATACCGAAATATTGGTTATAATATCCGTGATTGAAATGTCTGGGTCAACTCCACCAATGATCCCATGCACCATGATATTGTAATTGGGTATGAATGACTTCGTCTGAAACAGCTCGTCGAAATCAGAATCAAGGAATTTGTTAGCCTGGTCGGCTGAAGTAAAGTGTATTTCAAGTTGATTAAATCCTGACTTGAAAATTTGCAAAACGTCATAATTATTAGTGCATAGCCATTTACCGAACTTCATCGGATGCATCTTATTGATGTTCGCAGTCTTGCTTCTAATAGTGACAAAGAAGGGTCCAGAATCTGAAAATATATATTGATAAGATAACTGAGGTTTCATTATATCAGACCTATCCTGGTTTTCGTTAGATCTAAGTGATGAAAGGGGCTTGGTACTGGTCAGTGATTGTTGCTCAATCGGAAATGATGTAATGGGCAGAGCTTCCTCCATGATTTCCGGAATGTTTTCCATGTATGAGTAGTAAGAGACCCCCGAAGGGGCTCTAGATTATCGAACAAAGAATAAATAATATGAAAGCGTGAAAAAAAAGGCTTAATAAAAACACTGAAACACTGTCACTGAATCTAGACACTTCTCGACTACAAACTATTACAAAAAAATATAGAACCACTTGCACACGTCTAACTAGTAGCGTATCTCAAGTAGAAGTGATGTATGAGCATCAAATGGCTTCAATGACGTCACAACCCAGTTAACCACGCCAGTTTCCTTACAAATGTGTCAAGTAGCAATGTTTTTCATGTGCATTGCCCTCCTTCAACATATTGTAACAGCTGGTCTGCTGTATTTGGTGTTATAGCTTAGCGAGTATAACTAGGTACTTGCGTATAATATATTGTTTCAAATTCCTGAACCAGTCATTAAGAAGGGAAGGTTGAAAGAGTCTGGCAATGAAAGCAAAAAGTTAGAGGCAGCAGAAAATCAATATATAATTCTAAATAACTTTCATTCATCTACCTGCAAAGAAACCATATTTATTAGAGGTAAATCTATGCTGTGTAGGCTGTATGTGTATGTTAATTTGAAAATTTATATGTTACCAGTAATACCGTTAAAACCCGAAATCCGTCAAAACCAGTTTCATCTAGTAAAAACTACCTTAAATGTGTGCGTGTATCTAATGCCTACTCACTTCACTTCACAGTGGGCCAGAATCGACCCAAAATGGGACAAAATTATTTTATGTCTCTATTGTTTTCTTGGATGCATAAAATCAATAGTTATTCAATAGTTTTCACTTTTTCTTTAAGTTAAAAGCACTTTCACAACATAATAGTTTTTTATTCAATATCTGATTCCTCATCATTACATTTTCATTACTGACATTTTCTTCATGAATGGCACTTTCTTCTTCTTCCTCCTCACTAGAGTCTTTCAATAGTTGTAATCCTTCCTTCCACAAGGAAGTTTTGTATTTTTTATGTGACTTTCTTGATATTTGAAATGAGAAGATCGGAAGATATGAGAAGGTTGTTGACTAAATCTGTCATTGTATTTTTACGAGTACTTTTCCTTGTGTGGGGCTCTCGATATATTTTGATATCTTTATTATGAGCCTCCTGAACCTCCTCAGATAACTGTGAAATTGGAAGCAGAGCTGAGTTAATAATCTGAGACTCATGGATGAGAATTTTGTGTACGCTAGCTGGGAGGTTAAACTAGGGATACTTCTGAATGAACAATTTTGCATTTTCCAGCGTATATTGATCCAAAGAATCAATTTTAATATATCTTCCGTTAGAAATTACTCGAAGAACAACTGCAAAACGTATAATTAAGTCTTTGTCTATCCCGGTGATGAATATGTTAATTCGGGATTTGAGAAGAATCTTCTAGGAGTATTCCGTTGTTTGAGGTTCCACTCTCTCCTGGTTTAGGTTTGTCCACAAGAAGTCCCATCTCATTTGGAAACCGACTCTGAATTTCTTCCTATCTCCTATTCAACATGTTTTAACAGCTGTGGCTACAGCCTTGAAAGAGAGCTAATGGCAGATATTAATAAAACTGCTTGAGAGTGAGTGAGATGTATCGGACAACTCAGTGAGTGGTAAAGGGTCGAGTGAGTGATTAGTCTGAATTTCATATTAATAAATATTTTCCCCTCCTGGACATATCTCACTCGTGACTCTGAGTTGTTACTCGCATTTTATCGCCTAGACATAGCTGTGCAAGTTATCAATGTTTAGACTAGAGCTCCTTGCAGAGGGAAGTCTTCCTCACATTCGATTTGTAAATATACTTTTGTTTCTATCATAGAGGAGGAAAGTGTGCAGTTTCAAACTTCATTTGTTAATATTTTGAAACAACACCACATATTATTCACTAAATCAGTTACCGGAAATGAGAAATAGGAAGTCTTTTCCTCTTCACAAAAAAAAAAAAAAAAAAAAAAAAAAATCTTATGAATGTGTAACAATATAATGTGATGATAAACTTACCTATATGTATACGCTGTATATTTTTAGTATTTCATGTCTAATGACTCGTCTGAGTGATACAACCTGTTCGGTAATTCTACTCTATCTTCCTTCACTTCATCCTACAGTAATGAAACTTCATAATCTTCAAATAGGTGTTTAGTTACATCGTGCGATATAACGCAGCACAATATGATCAAAGACAATTTCCATTGTAACTCTTATTTTGCTACGGAAAATTGGAAATTGTTGCTTCACTTGGCCGAAACACCTCTATAATCGCACGTTCTTTCGTTACCGGTATATATTTATTGTAGGCTCTTTGCTGTGGAGTGATGGTAAAGTAATAAGCCAAGGAGCAATTCTGTGGCTCCAAGGCAAAATGTGTTAGGCCTCTATGTCATTTCTTTCACTTTTCAAGAGCGAGCATGTACAGATATAATTTGAATAACCTTATAAAATCGTAGGAATTGTGTTTCATAACAATGGATTAGACAAAAAAATAATAGAGATATACATGTTATCTTTTGCCACAATAAAGATACCAGCAGGATGCACACATTATCACAAAATCTCATTTTCAACAAAAATTTAAATATCATGTTTTGCCTTGGAACCACATAATTCCATAGCCCATATCACCTAGAAGAAGTGCATTGGCATTATTGCCAATCATTACTCTAGAAACATCCGAATTTCTCCATATAGGCCTAATATAGAAATAATTATCCACGCTTGTGAATTCTTCCTTGACATTGCAGGTAGCTCGTACATTAAAGCTCGCAATACCTTTTTGTTTTGCTAAAATACTCATCGGCATGTTGATTTTTTTTTAAATAAAAATATTGGTATAATTCACAGCTTCAATGACGTCAGGAAATGAATACTTCCTTTTTGCATTCTGTAACTCTTGGACAGTTGTTGGAAATTGAAAGCAAATAAATGCAAACAAAGCAAATTATCACATCTCATCTCATTCAGACGCTAAATAACCTGAGATGTTGATACAGCGTCGTAAAATAACCTACTCCAGGGTAACTTACGTTAGTCGGCAAACTCGCTAGCTGCTGATCAGGAACTGCACTCGGGCTTGGGTTAGATTTTTCCTTGGACTGATTACCTGGTTGAGTTTTTTTTTTTCCGAGGTTTCCCCAAACGTAAGGCAAATGCCAAATAAACTATAGCGAATCCTCGGCCTCACTTCATCTCACCAAAGGTCTATAAAATATGCAATAATATTTCTCGACCAATAAAGAAAACCATGCATCCTATTTTCACCAACATATTATAACAGTAAACAGAAAAAAATTCAATATTGTGATGGTACGATATATTGCTGTCCTGTGCTGTGGCATCATGGTCTAAGGCATCCTGTCTAGGACTCGCGTTACGGAATGAACATGGTTCGAGTCCTCATGGGGGAAGAAATTTTGTCATAAAATTTCGGCCAGTGTATGGGACCAGTGCCCACCCAGCATCGTGATGCACTTAGGGAGCTACGATAGGTAGCAAAAATCCGGTTTCACAAACTAGATACAACGGCTGGGAGGATCATCGTGCTAACCACAAGGTACTTCTATTCTGATTGGATGATCGTCCACCTCTGCTTCGGCACGTGGACGTAAGGTCAGTAGCCGGCTGGTCGGTCTTAGCCCTTCATGGGCTGTAGCACCAAGGATTTACTTTTTTACGACATATTGCTTTGTTTTCTTTCGTAATATTATGTCAGATGGTATCACTTTTGACTAATTTCTTCTGTGGCCAACATCACATTGAGGTTTTCTATTCCCTGTGTAAAAAATCTCTGGTAAGGACACAGCTGAAATGACGTCAATAATAGGCACGACTTTGTCTTAGGCAGCAGAGTTGTGCTGAATGTGCTCGATTGCATTGTACATCCTCATGCTCACGACACATAATTTGATAATTTTTTTTATAAGTAGAGACCTTTTGCTCCACCTTCAGGATCTTGGTTTCCGGGTTACAGAAACTGTGAGAGAAAACAGAATGGATGCCTTTACTCTTCAGGATACGAAATTACTACAGAATGCAGTACGAGAGTCCTGCGATTATACATTTGACACTAATAGTGAAATTCTGTTCGTGAACTGGGATGACAACAGATGTGTACCTGTAGGATCAAACTTTGATGTAGGGGCTTCTGCAAGCAGGTGGGACAGAAATATAAGACAGAATATAAGTGTGCAGCAACAACAGGTCATATTTTTTTAGTAGGTTATTTTATGACACTTTATCAACATCTTAGGTTATTTAGCGTCTGTTTCAGATGAAGATAATAATGCCAGTGAAATGAGTCCGGGGTCCAGCACCGAAAGTTACCCAGCATTTGCTTATATTGGGCTGAGAGAAAACTCCGGAAAAATCTCAAGAAATACGGTAAGTACATGCGTGGAGTGGACCATCATGATTGGTTAGCAGGGAAATATGCCACTTCAATTCATGGAAAAAAGTGGTACTAAGATCTCTTTGTCAGAATGCTGGATATGGCTATAGTAAATGGTTGGATTGTCTACAGAGAAATACATGGACGAGACTCCCTGGACCTACTTGAATTCAATATCTCTAGATATTTTCGAACTGCAAGAGAATGGAGTGCCCTATTCCATCACCTCGATGAGTGAAATTTGGTATGAGGATAGATAGTAGAGGTCATTTCATGGCAAAACGACCCTCTCAGAAACACTGCCAGATGGAATGGTGTAAATGCAGACCAGTAACATTCCGCAAGAAGTGTGATTAAACCCTCTGTCAAAAATGCTTTGAGCCTTACCACACTCGGTAAAGACAGACATTACTAAAATAAATATGTTTCATTATTGCTGCAGCATTGTATTGTTGCATTAAATACTAAAATGTCATAAATAAATTTATTTATATTGGTGTAAATGTTTCTGGTTATACTACATTAAATACACAAAAAAATATATTTACTTTATTGCAAATGAATACGCAGATATCATAAGTGCCCAGAGGTCTATTTATAGACCGGGTGAATTTCAGCTACTTGGTGCACGGCAGAATAAACAAAACATATTCTTGGCATCTTATGGATTAAATTTATGAAATAGATATATTATTTTCGTTTTTTTTTTTAATAAAAATAATTTGGGCGTTAATGGGTTAATAAAAACCTAAACTAACCAAACCTAATCTTCGTATATACAAGATGTGTAACTGGAGTACAAAGGGAACTTCATTTGATTAGGAATGTACACGCGAAAATAAATCCAGATAAGGATCACGGTGACACTACAAGAGAAGTCTGTGCATGCGCAGTTTGATCTCAGAGCCAAGTTCTTCCTGTCATGAGCCCCAATGGCGAGCATATTTGGCACTGCTGTATGGTATGCATTATCCAGTTGTTCCAAATGAATAAAAGTTTTTTTTTTTTTAGTTGACTCTTCAAATGCCACAGATAGAATAATACAGAGTGGACCCCTCGAACTTTCCTGGTTTCCATTACTTCTAAAAAAGAAACAGAAAGAACAACAATAATAAAGACAATACGCCTTATATCCGCCCTTCATGTCTAAAAAGCGAAGAATCGAGGAATAGAGGCTCAATATGGCATATTTGAAATTCTGATGGCATCTGCAGCAAGGCAACATGAAGAGGATGAATGCCAGTTCTTCGGGAAATTTTTAGCTAAAAGACGTAGCAATGTTCATCCATAACACAGAGCAAAGTCCAAATGCTATTATAAACAGTTCTTTCTACAGTTTACCGTATACATTGTTCTCAACATTGTACTGTAATGTTCATCCATCACAATGCCTGTTACCATATTAAGAGAGTTCCTTCAATTCTCCTGACCTTGTCAAGCACTGCACTGATTACACTCAATTAAAGCTCAAATTTTTCTAGCATCAAGTACGTCCAATTGGCAAGATGTGGATATGAATTTTCAGGCTCTCTTCATTTTTTAAAATAGTGTTTTATGGTGTTACTTAACCTTTTATATATTGGTAGAAAATAAGAACACCTACCTGTAGACTTCTGACACATTACCTGTGCACTCGGCAGATGCCAAAGTGGTAATTGCCTCGCTATAACTCACTACAAAAATATAAGTTCAAGGAGGCCTACTTAGCACAGCGTAATACACAAATACACTATTACGTTATCCCACAAATTAAATAAACACAACAAAAGCAGGAAATATACCCATTTTCAGAACCACATGACAAGCAGACGTGTTCTTTACTCAGAGAGAAAAATTAAAGTTTTCTGGAAATGTAGTAGTGTAGCCCAGAGTCTTTCTCTCTATCTTTTAACACCATTTTCTCCATTAACTAATGGTCAGAAAACGGACAGAAAAAGTGTTATGCCCTATCACTGTGAGAGTGTCACATAATAACATTAAAGAACTTATGGTATTATATTATGATATGTTAGGAAGGCAAATCTCGTTGCTCGCAATCACAAGCTTTGTGATGAACTGATGAGAACGCCGCTAACTCTGTCATAAGAGTAGCCAGTATCAACACTCAGCAATCCCCATTCAGACTTAAATTCTAAGAAAATACCGCCAGTCATTGTATCAGCCGGACGCTTGGGAGTTCAGTTTAATTTGAAACGGTAAAGGGTGTAGTTGTTTTGTACCTAGGTGATTTATATTTTAATATTCATTATAATGAGTGAAAGTCGGAAAAATCTCAGTGGTTCTCAATACTAGAAACACCTCTTATTGAGGTTCTGGCTGATATGTAAATCTATTACCAGACAGTACATCTCATTTGACGATATGTGTCAGAGGATGAACTGCATCTAAAATCTCATTAGTGTAATATGTAGCTAGTTAGCGTTGTATGCAATGGAGGGGGAAAGGAACTGGTCACCCGACCCCATTATCTCCTGGCCTAGTTGCCTTATGAGTGATGCCTTGATGGTGTCACTTGTGGGTTCCAGACCTGTCTTCGGACAGTTGACTAAACAACAATACCGGAAACTCGAGAAAGACAAGGCAATAAAAAGAGAGGAAATGGTGAGAAAAAGTGCAAAAATATGTGTTATTTAAAAAACAAACATAGCCAGCTTGTTCCAGTTCGAGTCCAGGTACATCAGAGTGTAATAATGTGGTGAACAGCAGTTACCGAAAATAGTGCAGCGTGTGGTTCATTTTAGTCAGGCGTTTCTGATATTAGAAACAGTAATAATGACGCAGAATCAATTATTTCATTTGATCCAAATGACGCATATAGGGCGAAATAAGGGGCAGAAATATTTTTCTCTGCCTAGAGGCGTCAAGTAGCTAGATTCGACCCTGCATGTTAACACACCGGATGATGCAAGAAACATGATGCATGGCACATGGAGCGTGACACATAACGCCATGTTATTTGATCTAATGAGTCATTCAGTGTGGAGTCATCAGATGGAGATCTTCTGCTATTGTCAATAATAAGAATGCGAAGATAAAGGCATAGGTTTCGGATTCATTGGTTCAAAACGTTGAAAATCATGGTGCTTGTAGTGTTTTATTGGTGGAGTTAGAACAGCATCCAGACAAATTCACAGAATATTACAGAATGTCCAAAGAATCATTTGAAGATACAGCAAACTGTGAATATTCCTAATAGATGGAAAACATGTATGAGTATTACACAAGCACATGGACTTTTCACTCTGATTTCAGACTTGGGTAGAAATAGTGTTGGTGCTAGGGTTGCGAACTATTTTTGAAGAAAATATGGGACACTAAGTGGTCTACAATATTTCACATAAAAAATTGAAAAATTATTAAATTCAGTTAGCGGCACTAAAAACAATTTTATTGTACATTTTGGCAGTTAGGTTTAAATTAAAGTATTCTGAGATATTTTATCTAGTGTAATAGTTTCAAACAAATTGTAAAAATTTCCTACATGAGTAATTGAAGTTGACTGTGATTTGCAGTTCTGATTTGATTAAAGTGTCGCGCTCCTTTTTCGAACATCTGAGCATTGCGAGATTTCATATGTGAGTATAGGTATATATCAATGTTAACAAGCTTGTTAAATTGGCCATAAAGTCATTTAAATATGTGCTCCTGCATATATGACTTACCGGTATATGTCTAAATTGCAGGTAGTAGGCCATTGATGATATAATGAGGAGAGTTCGGCTGGCACCGTGCATCGTGTCCCGGCATAGCTCAGTTGGAAAGAGTGCTCAGCACGCAGAGTTGAGACGTCCTGGGTTCGATTCCCGGTGCTGGAACGAATTTTTCTCAAAATTAATAGGTATCTACATGTTGACTACTAACAAAAAATAGTAGTCTTGATTATTCAATGTGGATGCGAGACCATATATACGAATGTATGTATATATCTGTTTACTTAATGTTCATAACAGAAAACACTCTTTGTATAAGCTTAGCTGCACATTGCAGGGCATCTCTGGAACAAGAGAATCCATCATATAAATCACCTTCAACCACGTAAAAATTAAATGTTTCAATTAATTTTTACATTATGCAAAAATAAGGTAGGAAAAAGTTTGAAGAGAAGAGAAATGCGGAAGTCGGGAGACTGTTAAAAATTGGATGGTGCCGTATGTTAAAAAATGGGCGAACCAATGTCCATGATGAAGAGAGAACCTCGACCGAGTATCGTGAATGCAGATCTGATTTGTTTGGTTGACAAAAAGGTTAGAGTAAACCGCAGGTTTACCATGTCAGAGCTTAGTGAGGATTTTCCACAGATTAGTCGTACTCTTGTGTACAAAGTGATTACCGAAGATTTGGGCTACTGGAAACTTTCTGCCAGATGGATGCCTAAACTCCTTTCTGAGGAACAAAAGGCTCAGCCGATGGGAGCAGCACTGTCCTTTCTTGAGCATTACAAAAGAGAAGGTGATGCTTTTCTCGATCAGATTGTGAAAGGAGATGAGACTTGGGTGCGGTATGTGAATGCAGAAACAAAGCTTCAATCAATGCAGTGGGGCCATACTCACTCCCTGAAAAATTCCACAAAGTGTCGTCAAACACTTTCCACGAGGAAACTTGTGGCAACTGTGTTCTGGGACAGAAAAGGAATTTTGCTAGTGGACTTCTTGGAGAGGAATGCCACAATTAACGCTGAGCGTTACTGTAACACACTAACAAACTTGAAAAGCGCCATTTAAAACAAATGTTGAGCTCTGGGGTGATTTTCCTGCATGACAACACCCGGCCGTATACAGCGCGTCGTACTGTGACCAAACTCCGAAAGTTCAACTGGGAAGTATTGGATCGCCCTCCCTATAGCCCACATTTGGTACCTAGCGATTACCATCTCTTCATGCACATGAAGACGTGGCTTGGCTCGAAGTGCTTTGACAATGACGAAGAGTTGAGAATCAGCGTCGTAGGTTGGCCGAATTCTACGATTGTGGAATTTCAAAGCTCGTCAAATGCTACGACAAGTGTCTCAATGTGACTGGAAAATGTGTGGAAAAATAAATTAGAGTGTACAATTTCAAACGTATTCTAACCCAATTCTGTAACGTCATTCACAGGTTTGTAAAAAATAAATGGCTACTTTATGAATAGCCCTCGTAGAACAAAGATACATATTGCTTTTTATATAAAAACATTCTAGCATCCCCAGAAAGAGTAAGTTACGTACTCGTGCTCAGAGGGCATTGCACATAATGTTAAGATATTTTATTAAATAACAGAGTAAAAAGTAAAAAAAAAAAAAGAAAAAAGAAGAAGAAAAACATATCAGAATAATTGAACTTTAAATTTTCTCTCTAGACAGGAATTTTTAATTGATTTTTTAAAATAAGGAGCATTAGTAAATTGTACACTATCTACCAAAAAGTAATTGCTAGAAGTCATGTTTCTACTGTGCAGTGGTATGCAGACAATAAGGTGACCAGTTGAACTGGCCTGCACAGAGTCCTGATCTCAATCACACTGAGCACCTTTAAGACGAATTGGACCGGCGATTGAGGTTTCGGGAAATTCGGCCAACTTCCATTGTCCAACTGAGTGCCATATTGCAAGAGGAATGGCGACGCATTCCAGTGGATATCCCACACAAACTAGTGGAAAACATGCCTGAAAGGGTGGCTGCTGTTATAGCAACAAGAGGTGGTACCACGAGGTTCTAAAGGAGCAAAAATAGTGCCCAATTACTTTTTTGTAGATAGTGTATATTTGGGAATTTAGCTATTAAGTTACCATGTTATAAAGCCTTGCACCGAAATTGCTACTGTAATTATATGCTACAGTTATGATACATTTAGGTTCTGTTAAGCATAATATATGTTTTAAGAGTTAAGAAGGAATATTCACATAAATTCCATAGTAGTACAACTATACTGTACTAAATATCCCAAAAAAAGAGATTGAGTATGACATGACAAGTTGTAATTGATATTGATGATACCTTTAGCCCTATAAAAATAATCAATCAACTAATCAAGAAAATATTACAGTACAAAGCAAAGTTACCTAGGTGCTGTATATGTTTTAAGTGTAACTAATATTCCATAACAAAACTCTTATCGCATTATGCTTTTAAGGTGATATTGGTGAGCAACTTCCTATCATCAGAATATTAAATTATTTTCTCGAAATGTGCTGAAGCTATAGAGCTGACATTTTTACAACACATGGGGATGTATCTTTTGCTTATGATGTAACAGTAGTTGCTTTGTTAGTCATTCATTTCCATGCGAATATTTTCAAAACTTTCAATACACTATCTTCAGTAATATGCATTTACGGTATATTAAATTAACGAAAACATTCTGTAAGGCTACTAAATAAATAGGCCTGTATCTGAAAATTTCACTTGTCTATAAAGAAAGTTGAGAAAATATTTCTTTTGAACAAAAAAATCAAACTTGTGAAAAATGAACATTAAAATTAAAACTTACATTCTTATAATGCAATACTTCCAGACAAATCTAAAATTTAACATGGATACAGTTTTAATAAGTTCTCTTCCCTTTATCTATTGAATCAGTGCTGACCATCCCTGAACAGGCTCTCCTGAGCTCTAAAGCACGCGCTTGCTCCTATGGGCATCAATTGACATCACTGATTTATGTGAATATAAATTAAATATATTTCGGTTTTTATGTACGAAATTCAATAATACATTGTTATAAATTTGATGGAAGTCAAATACTTTAAATCCTGAATACAACAGTTCTGAAGGGTTATCAAGAGTTTATTAAGGCATAACTTTATTATTCTTTTCTGTAGCAGAGTTGTTGGCATGGATGGAGGTACTATTAGCACTGTATTAACTTCGCACTTTCTTAAACATCAACCATAGTACACCAACTATTTACTTTTCTTACACATACTGCTACCACAACCACTAAAAAGTTTTGATCAACACTTCAACCATTAATGCTTCATTATACTACTCTGATTGCTCTCTGCAATTTTTTTAGTTGGTTATTTAACGACCCTGTATTAACTACTAGGATATTTGGCATTGATTGTATTGGTAATAGCGTGATGGTATTTGGGAAGATGAGGCTGAGGGTTCGTCATAGATTACCTGACATTCGCATTCGTCTTATGGTTGGAGAAAACCTCGGAAAAACTACCAGTAATGAGCACAAGCTGGAATTGAACCCATGCCCGAGTGCAACTTTGGATCAGCAGGATCCTTGTCCTTGTAAGCTTTTTATTTGTTATACACATTAATGGTAACATTTTCACAATTCACTTTTTTGCTTTAAAAAGCTAACAATTATTGTGTCTACTTACTGATTGATGTCCACGTTTTTCTTCAGTGATACCGTACACCGCAGCATA